>NC_134488.1:136675675-137007625 GCF_040206685.1 Ascaphus truei
CAGCTCTACGCACAGCACAGCAGCTCTACGCACAGCACAGCAGCTCTACGCACAGCACAGCAGCTCTACGCACAGCACAGCAGCTCTACGCACAGCACAGCAGCTCTACGCACAGCACAGCAGCTCTACGCACAGCACAGCAGCTCTACGCACAGCACAGCAGCTCTACGCACAGCACAGCAGCTCTACGCACAGCACAGCAGCTCTACGCACAGCACAGCAGCTCTACGCACAGCACAGCAGCTCTACGCACAGCACAGCAGCTCTACGCACAGCACAGCAGCTCTACGCACAGCACAGCAGCTCTACGCACAGCACAGCAGCTCTACG
Organism: Ascaphus truei; assembly: GCF_040206685.1. NCBI lineage: Eukaryota > Metazoa > Chordata > Amphibia > Anura > Ascaphidae > Ascaphus > Ascaphus truei. The sequence goes on from NC_134488.1 coordinate 136,676,006, forward strand.
CACAGCACAGCAGCTCTACGCACAGCACAGCAGCTCTACGCACAGCACAGCAGCTCTACGCACAGCACAGCAGCTCTACGCACAGCACAGCAGCTCTACGCACAGCACAGCAGCTCTACGCACAGCACAGCAGCTCTACGCACAGCACAGCAGCTCTACGCACAGCACAGCAGCTCTACGCACAGCACAGCAGCTCTACGCACAGCAGCTCTACGCACAGCACAGCAGCTCTACGCACAGCACAGCAGCTCTACGCACAGCACAGCAGCTCTACGCACAGCACAGCAGCTCTACGCACAACACAGCAGCTCTACGCACAGCACAGCAGCTCTACGCACAGCACAGCAGCTCTACGCACAGCACAGCAGCTCTACGCACAGCACAGCAGCTCTACGCACAGCACAGCAGCTCTACGCACAACACAGCAGCTCTACGCACAGCACAGCAGCTCTACGCACAGCACAGCAGCTCTACGCACAACACAGCAGCTCTACGCACAGCACAGCAGCTCTACGCACAGCACAGCAGCTCTACGCACAACACAGCAGCTCTACGCACAACACAGCAGCTCTACGCACAACACAGCAGCTCTACGCACAGCACAGCAGCTCTACGCACAGCACAGCAGCTCTACGCACAGCACAGCAGCTCTACGCACAGCACAGCAGCTCTACGCACAGCACAGCAGCTCTACGCACAACACAGCAGCTCTACGCACAGCACAGCAGCTCTACGCACAGCACAGCAGCTCTACGCACAGCACAGCAGCTCTACGCACAGCACAGCAGCTCTACGCACAGCACAGCAGCTCTACGCACAGCACAGCAGCTCTACGCACAGCACAGCAGCTCTACGCACAGCACAGCAGCTCTACGCACAGCACAGCAGCTCTACGCACAGCACAGCAGCTCTACGCACAGCACAGCAGCTCTACGCACAGCACAGCAGCTCTACGCACAGCACAGCAGCTCTACGCACAGCACAGCAGCTCTACGCACAGCAGCTCTACGCACAGCAGCTCTACGCACAGCACAGCAGCTCTACGCACAGCACAGCAGCTCTACGCACAGCACAGCAGCTCTACGCACAGCACAGCAGCTCTACGCACAGCACAGCAGCTCTACGCACAGCACAGCAGCTCTACGCACAGCACAGCAGCTCTACGCACAGCACAGCAGCTCTACGCACAGCACAGCAGCTCTACGCACAGCACAGCAGCTCTACGCACAGCACAGCAGCTCTACGCACAGCACAGCAGCTCTACGCACAGCACAGCAGCTCTACGCACAGCACAGCAGCTCTACGCACAGCACAGCAGCTCTACGCACAGCACAGCAGCTCTACGCACAGCACAGCAGCTCTACGCACAGCACAGCAGCTCTACGCACAGCACAGCAGCTCTACGCACAGCACAGCAGCTCTACGCACAACACAGCAGCTCTACGCACAGCAGCTCTACGCACAGCAGCTCTACGCACAGCACAGCAGCTCTACGCACAACACAGCAGCTCTACGCACACACAGCAGCTCTACGCACAACACAGCAGCTCTACGCACAGCAGCTCTACGCACAGCACAGCAGCTCTACGCACAGCACAGCAGCTCTACGCACAGCACAGCAGCTCTACGCACAGCACAGCAGCTCTACGCACAGCACAGCAGCTCTACGCACAGCACAGCAGCTCTACGCACAGCACAGCAGCTCTACGCACAGCACAGCAGCTCTACGCACAGCACAGCAGCTCTACGCACAGCACAGCAGCTCTACGCACAACACAGCAGCTCTACGCACAACACAGCAGCTCTACGCACAGCACAGCAGCTCTACGCACAGCACAGCAGCTCTACGCACAGCACAGCAGCTCTACGCACAGCACAGCAGCTCTACGCACAGCACAGCAGCTCTACGCACAGCACAGCAGCTCTACGCACAGCACAGCAGCTCTACGCACAGCACAGCAGCTCTACGCACAGCACAGCAGCTCTACGCACAGCACAGCAGCTCTACGCACAGCACAGCAGCTCTACGCACAGCACAGCAGCTCTACGCACAGCACAGCAGCTCTACGCACAACACAGCAGCTCTACGCACAGCACAGCAGCTCTACGCACAGCACAGCAGCTCTACGCACAGCACAGCAGCTCTACGCACAGCACAGCAGCTCTACGCACAGCACAGCAGCTCTACGCACAGCACAGCAGCTCTACGCACAGCACAGCAGCTCTACGCACAGCACAGCAGCTCTACGCACAGCACAGCAGCTCTACGCACAGCACAGCAGCTCTACGCACAGCACAGCAGCTCTACGCACAGCACAGCAGCTCTACGCACAGCACAGCAGCTCTACGCACAGCACAGCAGCTCTACGCACAGCACAGCAGCTCTACGCACAGCACAGCAGCTCTACGCACAGCACAGCAGCTCTACGCACAGCACAGCAGCTCTACGCACAGCACAGCAGCTCTACGCACAGCACAGCAGCTCTACGCACAGCACAGCAGCTCTACGCACAGCACAGCAGCTCTACGCACAGCACAGCAGCTCTACGCACAGCACAGCAGCTCTACGCACAGCACAGCAGCTCTACGCACAGCACAGCAGCTCTACGCACAGCACAGCAGCTCTACGCACAGCACAGCAGCTCTACGCACAACACAGCAGCTCTACGCACAGCACAGCAGCTCTACGCACAGCACAGCAGCTCTACGCACAACACAGCAGCTCTACGCACAACACAGCAGCTCTACGCACAACACAGCAGCTCTACGCACAGCACAGCAGCTCTACGCACAGCACAGCAGCTCTACGCACAGCACAGCAGCTCTACGCACAGCACAGCAGCTCTACGCACAGCACAGCAGCTCTACGCACAGCACAGCAGCTCTACGCACAGCACAGCAGCTCTACGCACAGCACAGCAGCTCTACGCACAGCACAGCAGCTCTACGCACAGCACAGCAGCTCTACGCACAGCACAGCAGCTCTACGCACAGCACAGCAGCTCTACGCACAGCACAGCAGCTCTACGCACAGCACAGCAGCTCTACGCACAGCACAGCAGCTCTACGCACAGCACAGCAGCTCTACGCACAGCACAGCAGCTCTACGCACAGCACAGCAGCTCTACGCACAGCACAGCAGCTCTACGCACAGCACAGCAGCTCTACGCACAGCACAGCAGCTCTACGCACAGCACAGCAGCTCTACGCACAGCACAGCAGCTCTACGCACAGCACAGCAGCTCTACGCACAGCACAGCAGCTCTACGCACAGCACAGCAGCTCTACGCACAGCACAGCAGCTCTACGCACAGCACAGCAGCTCTACGCACAGCACAGCAGCTCTACGCACAGCACAGCAGCTCTACGCACAGCACAGCAGCTCTACGCACAGCACAGCAGCTCTACGCACAGCACAGCAGCTCTACGCACAGCACAGCAGCTCTACGCACAGCACAGCAGCTCTACGCACAGCACAGCAGCTCTACGCACAGCACAGCAGCTCTACGCACAGCACAGCAGCTCTACGCACAGCACAGCAGCTCTACGCACAGCACAGCAGCTCTACGCACAGCACAGCAGCTCTACGCACAGCACAGCAGCTCTACGCACAACACAGCAGCTCTACGCACAGCAGCTCTACGCACAGCAGCTCTACGCACAGCACAGCAGCTCTACGCACAACACAGCAGCTCTACGCACAACACAGCAGCTCTACGCACAACACAGCAGCTCTACGCACAGCAGCTCTACGCACAGCACAGCAGCTCTACGCACAGCACAGCAGCTCTACGCACAGCACAGCAGCTCTACGCACAGCACAGCAGCTCTACGCACAGCACAGCAGCTCTACGCACAGCACAGCAGCTCTACGCACAGCACAGCAGCTCTACGCACAGCACAGCAGCTCTACGCACAGCACAGCAGCTCTACGCACAGCACAGCAGCTCTACGCACAACACAGCAGCTCTACGCACAACACAGCAGCTCTACGCACAGCACAGCAGCTCTACGCACAGCACAGCAGCTCTACGCACAGCACAGCAGCTCTACGCACAGCACAGCAGCTCTACGCACAGCACAGCAGCTCTACGCACAGCACAGCAGCTCTACGCACAGCACAGCAGCTCTACGCACAGCACAGCAGCTCTACGCACAGCACAGCAGCTCTACGCACAGCACAGCAGCTCTACGCACAGCACAGCAGCTCTACGCACAGCACAGCAGCTCTACGCACAGCACAGCAGCTCTACGCACAACACAGCAGCTCTACGCACAGCACAGCAGCTCTACGCACAGCACAGCAGCTCTACGCACAGCACAGCAGCTCTACGCACAGCACAGCAGCTCTACGCACAGCACAGCAGCTCTACGCACAGCACAGCAGCTCTACGCACAGCACAGCAGCTCTACGCACAGCACAGCAGCTCTACGCACAGCAGCTCTACGCACAGCACAGCAGCTCTACGCACAGCACAGCAGCTCTACGCACAGCACAGCAGCTCTACGCACAGCAGCTCTACGCACAGCAGCTCTACGCACAGCAGCTCTACGCACAGCACAGCAGCTCTACGCACAGCACAGCAGCTCTACGCACAGCACAGCAGCTCTACGCACAGCACAGCAGCTCTACGCACAGCACAGCAGCTCTACGCACAGCACAGCAGCTCTACGCACAGCACAGCAGCTCTACGCACAGCACAGCAGCTCTACGCACAGCACAGCAGCTCTACGCACAGCACAGCAGCTCTACGCACAGCACAGCAGCTCTACGCACAGCACAGCAGCTCTACGCACAGCACAGCAGCTCTACGCACAGCACAGCAGCTCTACGCACAGCACAGCAGCTCTACGCACAGCACAGCAGCTCTACGCACAGCACAGCAGCTCTACGCACAGCAGCTCTACGCACAACACAGCAGCTCTACGCACAGCGCAGCAGCTCTACGCACAGCGCAGCAGCTCTACGCACAGCACAACAGCTCTACGCACAACACAGCAGCTCTACGCACAACACAGCAGCTCTACGCACAGCACAGCAGCTCTACGCACAGCAGCTCTACGCACAGGACAGCAGCTCTACGCACAGCACAGCAGCTCTACGCACAGCACAGCAGCTCTACGCACAGCAGCTCTACGCACAGCACAGCAGCTCTACGCACAGCACAGCAGCTCTACGCACAGCAGCTCTACGCACAGCACAGCAGCTCTACGCACAGCACAGCAGCTCTACGCACAGCAGCTCTACGCACAGCACAGCAGCTCTACGCACAGCACAGCAGCTCTACGCACAGCACAGCAGCTCTACGCACAGCACAGCAGCTCTACGCACAGCACAGCAGCTCTACGCACAGCACAGCAGCTCTACGCACAGCACAGCAGCTCTACGCACAGCACAGCAGCTCTACGCACAGCAGCTCTACGCACAGCACAGCAGCTCTACGCACAGCACAGCAGCTCTACGCACAGCACAGCAGCTCTACGCACAGCACAGCAGCTCTACGCACAGCACAGCAGCTCTACGCACAGCACAGCAGCTCTACGCACAGCACAGCAGCTCTACGCACAGCACAGCAGCTCTACGCACAGCACAGCAGCTCTACGCACAGCACAGCAGCTCTACGCACAGCACAGCAGCTCTACGCACAGCAGCTCTACGCACAGCAGCTCTACGCACAGCAGCTCTACGCACAGCAGCTCTACGCACAGCAGCTCTACGCACAGCAGCTCTACGCACAGCAGCTCTACGCACAGCACAGCAGCTCAACGCACAGCACAGCAGCTCTACGCACAGCACAGCAGCTCTACGCACAGCACAGCAGCTCTACGCACAGCACAGCAGCTCTACGCACAGCACAGCAGCTCTACGCACAGCACAGCAGCTCTACGCACAGCACAGCAGCTCTACGCACAGCACAGCAGCTCTACGCACAGCACAGCAGCTCTACGCACAGCACAGCAGCTCTACGCACAGCACAGCAGCTCTACGCACAGCACAGCAGCTCTACGCACAACACAGCAGCTCTACGCACAGCAGCTCTACGCACAACACAGCAGCTCTACGCACAGCAGCTCTACGCACAGCAGCTCTACGCACAGCACAGCAGCTCTACGCACAGCACAGCAGCTCTACGCACAGCACAGCAGCTCTACGCACAGCACAGCAGCTCTACGCACAGCACAGCAGCTCTACGCACAGCACAGCAGCTCTACGCACAGCACAGCCGCTCTACGCACAGCACAGCCGCTCTACGCACAGCACAGCAGCTCTACGCACAGCACAGCAGCTCTACGCACAGCACAGCAGCTCTACGCACAGCACAGCAGCTCTACGCACAGCACAGCAGCTCTACGCACAGCACAGCAGCTCTACGCACAGCACAGCAGCTCTACGCACAGCACAGCAGCTCTACGCACAGCACAGCAGCTCTACGCACAGCAGCTCTACGCACAGCACAGCAGCTCTACGCACAACACAGCAGCTCTACGCACAACACAGCAGCTCTACGCACAGCACAGCAAACACAGCAGCTCTACGCACAACACAGCAGCTCTACACACACAAACTGCTGCTATACAAACTCTGCTGCTGCTACACACACAACAGCACAGCACACCACACACACACTGCTACCCCGATAAACACTGCTACTGACACACACACACACACACTGGAACTCTACACACACACACACACACACACTGCAGCATAACACACAACACAGCACCTCTACACACACACAAACTCTTCTGCTACTACACACACACATACAACTGCACAGTACACCACACACTGCTGCTGCTACACCGATAAACACTGCTGCTGACACACACACACACACACTGGAGCTCTATATACACACACACACACACACCACCTCCACAGACACAGCCGCTCTACACACACACAAACTCTTCTGCTGCTACACATACATACAACACAGCACACCACACACACAAACAGTGCTGCTGCTACACCCATAAACACTGCTACTGACACACACACACACTAGACAGACAGAAACTGCAGCCACAAACAAACTGCAGACAGCCACTTACTTTGCAGTCTCTCCCTCTCCCCATCTCTCCCTCCCTCTCTCTCCCCCTCACCTCCTCTCCCCCTCACCTCCTCTCCCCCTCACCTCCTCTCCCCCTCACCTCCTCTCCCCCTCACCTCCTCTCCCCCTCACCTCCTCTCCCCCTCACCTCCTCTCCCCCTCACCTCCTCTTCCCCTCACCTCCTCTCCCCCTCACCTCCTCCTCTCTCTCACCTCCTCCTCTCTCTCACCACCTCTCCCCCTCACCTCCTCTCCCCCTCACCTCCTCCTCTCTCTCTTCCCCCTCACCAACCTCTCTCTCTCTCTTCCCCCTCACCTCCCTCTCTCTCTCTCTTCCCCCTCACCTCCCTCTCTCTCTCTCTTCCCCCTCACCTCCCTCTCTCTCTCTCTCTCTCTTCCCCCTCACCTCCCTCTCTCTCTCTCTCTCTCTCTCTCTCTCTCTCTCTTCCCCCTCACCTCCCTCTCTCTCTCTCTTCCCCCTCACCTCCCTCTCTCTCTCTCTCTTCCCCCTCACCTCCCTCTCTCTCTCTCTTCCCCCTCACCTCCCTCTCTCTCTCTCTTCCCCCTCACCTCTCTCTCTCTCTCTCTCTCTCTCTCTTCCCCCTCACCTCTCTCTCTCTCTCTCTCTCTCTTCCCCCTCACCTCTCTCTCTCTCTTCCCCCCCCCTCTCTCTCTCTCTTCCCCCTCTCTCTCTTCCTCTTCCCTCTCTCTCTCTCTCTCTTCCCTCTCTCTCTCTCTTCCCTCTCTCTCTCTCTTCCCCCTCTCTCTCTCTTCCCCCTCTCCCTCTCTTCCCCCTCTCTCTCTCTTCCCCCTCTCTCTCTCTTCCCCCCCTCTCTCTCTCCCCTCTCTCTCTTCCCCCTCTCTCTCTTCCCCCTCTCTCTCTTCCCCCTCTCTCTCTCTCTTCCCCCTCTCTCTCTCTTCCCCCTCTCTCTCTCTTCCCCCTCTCTCTCTCTCCCCCCCTCTCTCTCTTCCCCCCCTCTCTCTCTTCCCCCCCTCTCTCTCTTCCCCCCCTCTCTCTCTTCCCCCCCTCTCTCTCTCTTCCCCCCCCTCTCTCTCTCTTCCCCCCCCTCTCTCTCTCTTCCCCCTCTCTCTCTCTTCCCCCCCTCTCTCCCCTCCCCTCTCCTTCTCCTCCTCCTCCTCCCTCTCCCTCTCCCTCTCCCTCTCCTTCTGCCTCTGCCTCTGCCTCTGCCTCTGCCTCTGCCTCTGCCTCTGCCTCTGCCTCTCCTCCAATTCAACTGAATCTGCTCTGTTCACGGAGGGAGGGGGAGGAGTCAACCTGTGGCTGATACTTTCTGACCAATCCCCTGCCCTGGCTCAGAGCTGCTCCTGCCTTCTGACCAATCCTCTGCCCTGGCTCAGAGCTGTTCTGAAAGCTGATTGGCTGGAAATAAACACATTGGAAATCAACACATTGCAAGTAACAAAAATTCCGGCCATTACTGACTGGATAATGCCCGGAATTTTAACCAATCAGAGAGCAGGGATTTCAGTAATGCCCGGAATTTTGCTGCTTTAGCCTATAATGTGCAATAAATACTGTACTTCTGTCTTTATTTTGCAGTCATTTCAGATGGTATCTTTTGTATCCCATGTGTGATGCCCTGAAACCTTTTCATACTGCCCTTTTGAAAGGGTGAGCCCAACATGAACACATTTTGCATGTCTGTGATTTAGGAGCAGTTAGGGGATTCGTTATAAGGCGCGAATATAGGAGCAGTTGGGGGAGGAGTTAGAGGGAGTGGTTATGGGAGCAGTTGGGAAAGAGGGGAGGAGTTATAGGGAGGAGGTTGGGGGGAGGAGGTTTGAGGGGAAAGTTAGAGGGAGGATGTTTGGGGGGGGAGTTAGAGGGAGAAGGTTTGGGGGGAGGAGTTAGGGAGGAGGTTTGGGGGGTGAGTTAGAGGGAGGAGGTTTGGGGGGAGGAGGTTTGGGAGGAGGAGTTAGAGGGAGGAGGTTTGGGGGGAGGAGTTAGAGGGAGGAGGTTTGGGGGGAGGAGTTAGGGAGGAGGTTTGGGGGGTGAGTTAGAGGGAGGATGTTTGGGGGGGAGTTAGAGGGAGGATGTTTGGGGGGGAGTTAGAGGGAGGAGGTTTGGGGGGAGGAGGTTTGGGGGGTGAGTTAGAGGGAGGAGGTTTGGGGGGAGGAGGTTTGGGAGGAGGAGTTAGAGGGAGGAGGTTTGGGGGGAGGAGTTAGAGGGAGGAGGTTTGGGGGGAGGAGTTAGAGGGAGGAGGTTTGGGGGGAGGAGTTAGAGGGAGGAGGTTTGGGGGGAGGAGTTAGAGGGAGGAGGTTTGGGGGGAGGAGTTAGAGGGAGGAGGTTTGGGGAGGGGTTAGAGGGAGGAGGTTTTGGGGGGGTGTTGGGAGGAGGAGGTTTGGGGGGTTGTTTGGGGGAGGAGGTTGGGGGGGGGAGTTAGTTAGCCTCCTCGGCAGTGAGAGGGTTGGTGCTCAGTGGGGTGAGCTTGGTATCATTGAGTATATGTGTGTGAATAGAGGTTGTGTTATTTATCCCGTTTACGCCGGGCTTTTCTTTCTTTCAGGAGCTCCTGACTTTTGAAGATGTCGCTGTGTATTTCTCAGCCCAGGAGTGGCCAGAGCTGGATGAAGGGCAGAGGCAGCTCTACCAGTGCGTGATGACTGACAATTATCAGAATATGGTCTCTCTGGGTGAGTCCAGGGGAAAATATACTGCAGGGCCAAGCAGGTTAATGAAGGGAGATGGGCACAGGTGCTGGCAGCTCTGGGGAGAGTGGAAGGGAGATGGGCACAGACTGGCAGCTCTGGGGAGAGCGGGAGGGAGATGGGCACAGACTGGCAGCTCTGGGGAGAGCGGGAGTGAGATGGGCACAGAGACTGGCAGCTCTGGGGAGAGTGGGAGGGAGATGGACACAGACTGGCAGCTCTGGGGAGAATGGGAGGGAGATGGGCACAGACTGGCGGCTCTGGGGAGAGTGGGAGGGAGATGGACACAGACTGGCAGCTCTGGGGAGAATGGGAGGGAGATGGGCACAGACTGGCGGCTCTGGGGAGAGTGGGAGTGAGATGGGCACAGACTGACCGCTCTGGGGAGAGTGGGATGAGATGGGCACAGATGCTGCCACCACTAGGGCTGGATGCTTGGAACCTCTAGGTTTGGACTACTTATCCTATAATACAGGCTGGGATGAGCCAGGCCGGGGATGGAACAGGAGTACATAGACATTCACCTGTATGGCTTTACGCCAGAGGATACCTAGCTTAGCAGTAGTAGATTTATAGAAGCCTGTCACGGTAGGCCAGGTCTCTTAACACATGTATATTTCTGGGATCAGTCAATAGTCAAAACAAGGCAGTGAAATAAAATGGGGGTTATTTTGATAAAACCTCGGAAATACAACAAAACACAAAATACAGAAATATACGCACTTACTGGGACCTGGGGTATGAGATCTAGCCTTTCCTAGGTGCAGGGCGCCCGTTTGCAGGGGCTTACCCTGATCGGGACCTTGTTCTGGACCGAGAGTCTACAGAAACTCCTGACCGGGACCTAGTCCCGATACTCCTGGAACTGTTTTCCGCAGGAACTACTGACCGCGACCGCTACGTTCTCAGATGGGAATTTGGTCCTCGCGTCTGACTAGTCCCTGCCGGGCAGACTTTCCTGGCTTCAAAATGAAGCCGGTTGCTCTGTTATTTGGGACAGAGTAACTTTGAAAAGCCCACCCCAGCTTCATCGACTCTAGCCACCAAATCGTCTGGTTCTCTGACTGGGGCTTCTCCTTACCCTCTGCTAAGCTATCCTTAGCATGGAGGTAGGAGGAGCGACCAATCAGAGTGTGGTAACCCTATCCCACTAGCCAATAGAAACAGGGGCCAGTCTCTTGGCTGATGTCAGAGGAGGGGGTGTGCCAAGCCGGCTCGAGATCCCCCCCCGTGGGCGGGACATATGAATGGACCAATGGGAAACGCGCCAACATTCTGCCGCTTTCCATGGTCAGCCCATTGCCACCTACTGGGCAGGCTCCACTAAGTCTGGCAGACCAGAGGATCCTCCCCGTAGGGGGTCTCTGTTCTCCGGTCTCAGTACTCTGCCCTGCCCGGCCACTTAGCACCCTGACACCTCTCAACATCCCGTCTCCTCTTTAAACTACGGACTCTATGCAGACTTACTGGCACCTTAACCGTATGCCCTGGCAGACTGCATAGAGCCTTATAGTAAATGTGAAACATATTATAAAGTACACTTTAATAAAGAATATACTTTGGGGAACCTTATACTTATACGGGAAATGGATTGGGGATATTTTGGGCTTGAAATCCAGGAGTCTGGGGGACACTGGGTAACCCCAGTGTAATTCACTCCGCGTACCGGCAAATCATGCCTGCTCACCGGGGAGAATTAAACAACTACCGGTAACTTTGACACCCGAACTCCTGCAAACAAATTGGTGTCATTTCCACACAAATATCCCCCCTAAAACTGACATACAAGAAATCCTGCAGTTCTAGGGCTAAGGGAACATGAAAACAGGAAAATGCGGGTTCACTTTATTTTCAACATGTGTTGTTTCTGGTCCCGGGCTTATGGAGCTACCAGGGACTCCACTAAGGCAATGAAGGGGTTAAACCGGAATAGCCTGTTTATTGGGGGCAGAGGGGGTGGATGAAGGGAGTAGTTGCCCCAGGGTGGGTGATTAGGCCTACCGGAAAATTGCGGGATGAGTTAACAAAACAAAGGGGGAGGTGGAGCGCAGAGAAAAAGAGAAATGCCAAGGTAAGATGAGGTCAATTTATTAAAACAACACTGCACAGTATTACTTACAATTAGTTAAAACCACATGCATGTTGATGCTCCCACAAAGGTCTGTATACAGCGTCAGTTACAATCCCCCTGCCCCGACTGTGATCCACAGCTGCAGATTCTCACAGATGTATGGGGAGAATCAACCGTGCTAAAACTGCACTCCTACCCAGGAGTGCAACTCAAAAGTAATGAGCAAACCCCGTTTGCTCATTACTTTTGAGTTGCACTCCTGGGTAGGAGTGCAGTTTTAGCACGGTTGATTCTCCCCATACATTAGTTGTTGATATTCCCCCCGTCATCTCGCCAGCTTTGCTGCTATTGCCATAGCCCTTGACCTAGCTTGAGAGCCCGCCTACCACCTTTGTGTTGCTGCACTTCCGGTTCCGGGTCAGGGACCCTGTGAGAATCTGCAGCAGTGGATCACAGTCGGGGCAGGGGGATTGTAACTGACGCTGTATACAGACCTTTGTGGGAGCATCAACATGCATGTGGTTTTAACTAATTGTAAGTAATACTATGCAGTGTTGTTTTAATAAATTGACCTCATCTTACCTTGGCATTTCTCTTTTTCTCTGCGCTCCACCTCCCCCTTTGTTTTGTATTTTGGATTGATTGTGGCCGGCTGATCACCGGAGGGAGAAGGAGCAGCGGGAGAAGAGGCCTTTCTGAAGATTCCCCGTGAAGTTTACAGACGAGCGCGGTCTCCATTTCCAGGAACTGCGGGATGAGTTAACCCCTTCATTACCATACACGTGCTAACCTCTATGGTAATGGAGGGGTTATCCCTTCCCGCTACCCACCTGGCAGGCCTAACCATTCATCCTGAGCCAACTACCCCCTTGACCCAATCCCTCTGCCCCCAAGAAATTTTATAATACTTACAACATACCAAAACTCCCACCCCCCTAACATACAGTACAGTAATGGGCAAAATCATATCTGGATAATAGCACATTTGCCCTTTTAAAATAAAACATTACCCACCCAGCATAAAGTAAATAAAAGTTGCACTTACCTCGTCTTTGTCTTCCTCCCCATCCTTGTCCTCTGTTGGCAGGAACATTACAATAATGAAAGAAAAACTAATGGTCACTAAACCCTTAATCACCTTAGCGGTAATTAAGAGATTAACCCCCTCCCCCACAACCACCCGGTAGGCCTAATCACCCTCCCCGGGGCAACTACCTCCTCCATATACCCATTGATTGGCAAAGTGGTACACCATACCCATATAATATGGGCATTATTTGCCACTATGGCAGTCAATGGGCCACATAAAAAAAACAAGCACCAAAAATACAAAAGTAAAAAAAACAATCAACAAAAATACACAAGAATTACAAAAACGAATCAACTAAATACACAACACTGTATGTGTTGGTGATTGTATTTATGTATTGCATTGTCAGTGCTTTTTCCCCTTTCAAAAAAAATAAACATATTAGCCATCTTTGGTTAATTGCACTTTTACCGATTCCTGTTGTTGGTACAGGGGGTGGGTGAAGGTGGGTGTTTAGGCCTTGTGGGAGGGTTCTGACCGCTACGGTAATGAAGGGGTTAACTTCTACTGCCACCCTCCTGCAAGTCCTAAACACCCACCCTGGGGCAACCAAGCTTCACCCACCCCCTGTACCAACAACTATGCAGTACGTGCTATTTAACCCTTTCATTGCCATAGCGGTTAGCCGCTAAGGTAATGAAACTGGCTGCAACTTTTATTTTTACTGCACGTGATCGATACCGGAGCCTGGCGGGGCCTCCCCCCGACCCTGCAGGAACCCCCAGATCTCCAGGGGTTACCGCCGGCCTCCCGTATCAATCCTGTGCAGTAAAAATGCTTTAATGCGTCTGGCAATATCTTCTGCACCAGCCTTTTGCTGGCACCAAAATCCTGCACAATGTTAAAGTTCGATATGCTGCTTATCACTGCTCAGTGAGCAGCCGTTTCTGGCCAAAAAACTGTGATTTGGACCTTTTTTATTTTTAGCTTGTACGAGTTTTTGTGGTCGGTGTTAAAGCTCTTTAAAAAGCCGTTATAGTGCAATACTGCCCTGTTATTGAGGTTTAGTGAATAGCAAAACGCAATATGGCGCTACAAGGGCATTTAACGTGCATTAAGCCTCTTACCTCAGCTTTGTGAATGAGCCCCTATATCTCTGCATGTGTAGTCAGCTTTTTATCTTTGCCTCCAGGTCTCCAGATCTCCAAACCTGTCATTTTGATGATGATGGAAAATGGGGAAGAGCCGTATGTGCAGGTGGCCAAGGAAGGCAGGACGAGCGGCAGTGAGAGTAAGAAGCCCGTTACTATCCTTTATTATAACATCAGAACGTCCCTGTTATAAGAACACCTCCTCCATCACCAACCTTACTGTCCTAGAATGAACTGTGAGAGGCATCATATCCATTGTAAGAATACCTCCCCGTTATAAGTACATCCCCTCACAGCCAAACCTTCTACATGTGCTAGTGCAGGGGTGGCTGACTCCGGTCCTCGGGCTACCAACAGGTCAGATTGTCAAGATATCCCTGCTTGAGCGCAGGTGGCTCAGTCGAAGACTGCATCAAGAACGGTAGCTCTTGAGGACTGGAGTTGGCCATCCCATGTTCTAGAATGATTGCTTATTCTTCTGATCCACAATGTGGCCCATTCCACAAACCTTTATAAGACACCAACCCCTTGCAAGAGTATCTCCTGGCAGCTCTGCAAAGTATAGTACAGGAACTTCTCCCAGAACCCCTTGCAAGAGTATCTCCTGGCAGCTCTGCAAAGTATAGTACAGTACCTTCTCCTAGAACCCACTAATATACTGTTTAGTCATTTGTACAATGTGCCTTTTCTTATGGGAGAAATCCCTTTCGGAAAGATGTCACCACTTTGTGAGAGTGGTAGCCGTGTTATAAGAACATGTCCCCACTGACCCAACACCCAGAGAAGGAATGCTTCCCCTAGATCAGGGGTCTCGAACTCAGTCCTCAAGGGCCACCAACAGCCCAGCTTCTATGGATATCCCAGTTTAAGGAGCCACTGATTGAGCCACCTGTACTGAAGCAGGGATATCCACAACACCTAGCCTGTTGGTGGCCCTTGAGGACTGAGTTTGAGACCCAAGCCCTTGAGGTCTCTCCAGAGAGCCAGTTACATTTCAGTTTTTGTTTTCCAGAATGTTGGGCCAGCGGGAGGTCGGATGAAGTCAGATTATTTGTTCCTCTTGCCGGGGAGGTGTCTGGAGACCAATCTCTTACTCACAACCCTTTGATAATCAGTGGAACTGATGAGCACAAGAACCGCTGGAGAGACAAAACAGGACACCACCTACTAGAGGAGGAAGCAGCATTTCATTCTGGCAGTGACACCATAGAATATGGGTACCCTGCTGGACGAAGATCTCCATCAGCTATACCTCTGCTGGAAAAGCCAAGTGCCAGAGAGCAGAGGATTGTGGATGAAGGGGCAGTAGAACACAGGCTAATAAGAATAGTGACAGACTCCAGTTCACAGCCTGCCCTGCATGGTGTAACACCAATGCCATTGAGTTTTGGTAAAGTGGACAAAGAAACTGTGATGATTTGTAGCCCTCAGGGTTGTCCTGATGTTGGCCAGCAATCTAATAATGTAGTGGCTAGCAGAAGAAAAGATACTGACTCTACACAACAGCCAAATCAGAGATACTGGGGCCTGTTCCAGTGCTCCTTCTGCAATTTTGTTTTCCAGGATCTCTCTGAGCTTGTGCAGCACCAGGAGACCCACAACCAGGAGAAGTTCCAGGGTATTGGGCATGAACTGGTGCTGTCCGAGCAGCAGGAGGAGGCACCATGCATGTGGCAGAGATACCGGTGCATTGTGTGTCATAAGACCTTCTGCAAGCAGTCCTCATTGGTGACTCATCTGCGAATTCACACTGGAGAGAAGCCATTCTCCTGCCACGTGTGCCGGAGAACATTTAACCAGCGCACAAGCCTTACTGTTCACCTACGGACACACACTGGGGAGGCACCGTTCCGCTGCAGCAAATGCTGTAAGAGCTTCCGGCAGCAGTCCAACCTCACCCACCACATGAAGAGTCACCAGAGAGTGGAGGAGCAAGGCAGAGGAGACTGGAGTCAAGAGGACAGAGCCTCAGGAATCCCTTTGATGTATCTGGTATCCGAGGGGGATGACTCCAGTAGTGAAGTGTGGAACACTAAAGTCCCAGTGACTGGAAGCACAGGGGAGAAGGAAGAAGGGGCCACATCTCCCACATCTGGCAAAAGACCCTATGTCTGTGGCCACTGCTTCAAACGCTTCACACACAAATCCAACTTGCTGGTTCACCAACGCATCCACACCGGGGATCGGTCTTACCGTTGCCAAGAGTGTGGCAAGCATTTCAGCCGGAGGACTAGCTTAATGGTCCACTTGCGGGGGCACACTGGCGAAATGCCGTATTCCTGCCAGCAGTGTGGGAAGAGTTTCCGCCAGCAGTCCAATCTCCTCTACCACATGAAAAGTCACGTGGGACCGAGTGAACTGAAAGTCGAAATGTCCATCGGCAACCCAAACAATCAGTCAGTGAAGCTAGCTGAACAGCTGATTGGGCCATCTGGCCGGTATGTGGAAAGAGAGGCTTCACAGTCAAAAAGTATTGGTGTCAGTGGAGGAGGAAGAGGGGAAGAGAGCCAAATGAGTGCCTACCAGTGCAGCCAGTGCTCAAAATGGTTCCCCAGTACCTCCAGTCTTTTTCTTCACCAAAAGCTTCACGTAGAGGGGCCAAGTGACTTCATCCAATGCAGAGAAGTTAATTGCCAGTACTCCATTCATGGTGCTGTCCCGCATGTACACAATGAGAACATGATATCCTCCCAGCAGGGGCATGGAAGGTTCCCGCAGCAACATTTTAAGTTTCCCTCCTACCTGGAGAGTAACGTTGTCCCAGGGATGCACAGTACCCCAGAGCCAAATCGTAACCCTCAGCCAGGACACAGCATTGGATATCAAAGAACAGAAAGCCATAATGTGGAGACAAGACCTATCAAGGGCCCTTACCAAATCCGGGGGAGGGGGAGACCAAAGAAGAGCCCTTGGTTGGGGCAGGCACAATCATGCATGGGGGCAGGGAAAGCACTTCACAAGTGTTGGAAGTGCCCCCGGCGTTTCAATCACAAGTCAAACCTGATCGTCCATCTACGTATTCATACAGGAGAACGGCCCTTCCAGTGCGGGCAGTGCGAGAAGCGATTCAGACAGCAGTCAAACTTGGCCCAACATCTCAGGACCCATAAGGACTCTCCTGGAGAGGAGGATGTTTTGGGGCAGCGGAGGGAAGTGAACGAAGGAGGGCAAAGGGGGAAGGATCTGCATGATATGGTGATGCTTCAGTCATCTGGCACTGGCCAAGTTCGTTGGTCTTTTCTTCCAGTTGGTGAGAGAAATCAAATGAACCAAAGTGAGCAGCTTCTTGAGGCTCCCCAGACCATACATGTGGGTGAAGGAATCTCAGTCAGTGAGTGCATAAATAGTGCTTTGGAGGCAGAAGGCAATCCTCCGTCAGAAGAGCAGCTATTCAAGTGCAGCAGCTGCTTTAAGACATTCAACCACAAATCCAACCTGCTGGTCCATGAGCGCATCCACTCGGGAGACAAGACCTATCGCTGCCAGGAGTGTGGGAAGCAGTTCACTCAGCGCACCAGTCTCATGGTACATCTGAGAACTCACACAGGGGAGATGCCCTACTCCTGCCAGCAGTGCAAGAGGCGCTTCCGCCAACAGTCCAACTTGCTTTACCATCAAAAAACCAACACAGTGCTGGGGCAGCTGAGATGCACAGCTGAGAACTTGTTACATTCCCCAACAATTCTGAGAATAGAGACCAGAGGGGAAGCCGGCATCCGCCCAGAAATGGAGCCAGCACCCGGCCAGGCACAGGATTGGCTGCATGTGGAAGCAAACTTCAAGGAGAGGTCTGACATTGCCCCCACTCCGCCACAAGGGTCTGCAAAAGAGGAGTACCAGTGCCCTGAATGTGACAGAACATTTATTCACCAGTCCAACCTACTAGTTCACCAACTGATCCACTCAGGAGAGCGGGCATACCGCTGCCACGAGTGCTCCCGGCAGTTCACCCAACGCACCAGCCTGATGATTCACCTGCGCACTCATACTGGGGAGATGCCGTACTCCTGTCAGTGCTGTGGGAAGCGATTCCGTCAGCAATCAAACCTCCTCTACCACTTGAAGAGCCACGCAGGACAGGGGATTGGGATTGAGGTTATGCCACATGCAAGTTTTGTGGCTCCAAGAGCAAGAGGCCGACCGCGGAAAAGTGAATCTGGTGACGAGAGGACAGAGAAGATAATGCCCAGGGGCAAGCGTACCTACAAGTGCATGGAGTGCCCGAGGCGTTACAACCTCATGTCCAACCTAGTCGCTCACCAGCGATCACACGACTGCCAGACTCTGTACACGTGCTCTGAGTGCGGAGAGAGCTTCCTTCAGCAGAGTTACCTTACAGTCCACAAGAGGCTCCACACCAAGAGGGACCCTCCATCCTTGGAGCAGACTGGGCAGTTCCACTGGAAACAGAACCAAGAGTTTATAGATGGCAGAAATTCAGGCACCGAGGTAGGGAGAGGAATGGTATACACGAGGCACGAGAAATAGCTAGAATGGACTATGGGCCCTGCCCGGCTTGGCATTGATCGGGGCCTGGATCTTTGGTAGTCCAGGAGGACCACCTGCATTCTAACGGAGTGTTGTGATGAAATAAGGAGAGCAATCCATTACAGGCGTGGGCAGCACTTCAGACCGGACTGTGTGTGAGCTCAGGCGGAGTTAGTTGAGGACACAAATGTATTTACTAAACAAGCTGTATCCTCGCATGCTGATCACCACTGCTACATTCCTCGAGGATACTGGATTCCCCCTACGCCTGGAAGGTTTTGAAGGAGCTATCCAAGCAACATCCTACATTAAAAAAAAGATCTGCTTGGTAGTATTAGATAATACTCTGCATATTTTATTTATTTTTCATTCAACTCTTAATGCATTTTGAATTAATTTTAATATACTGAGCATCCTTTGCTTTCTATAGCAGGTTTTAGCCCACCTGCCCAGCAGTGCAAGTTATTTGTAACACTTTCCTGTTTGTGATCATTTGTTGCACATGTTCCCACCAGTTAGAGCTGCAAACTGTAACAATAGACAAATGTTGCCTTGGTAATATCAGGATGCATTGTAGCTGCTGCGTTACACTGACTGAGGGATTGCTTAAAACTGAAAGGCGGCCATTTAGTGAATACATGGGAGCAGGATCTTCGCTGATCGATCACAGGAGAACGATCGGCATCTTGGGTCATTAGTTTTTATTAAAGGTAATCAAAGGCTGCATATAGTAAAACAAATATGTATGTATATGTGTGTCGCTTGGAGGGCTCTTTAAAGGTGTCTCCCAAATGGTTTCCAATGATCAGTCAGACAGTCACGGTCTAACCCAGGGCGCTCAACTCCAGCCCTCAGAGCCCCCAACAGGTCAGGTTTTAAGGATATCCCTGCTTTAGCACAGGTGCCTCAGTCTGTCCCTGCTTTAGCACAGGTGCCTCAGTCTGTCCCTGCTTTAGCACAGGTGCCTCAGTCTGTCCCTGCTTTAGCACAGGTGCCTCAGTCTGTCCCTGCTTTAGCACAGGTGCCTCAGTCTGTCCCTGCTTTAGCACAGGTGGCTCAGTCTGTCCCTGCTTCAGCACAGGTGCCTCAGTCTGTCCCTGCTTTAGCACAAGTGCCTCAGTCTGTCCCTGCTTCAGCACAGGTGGCTCAATCTGTCCCTGCTTCAGCACAGGTGGCTCAGTCTGTCCCTGCTTTAGCACAGGTGCCTCAGTCTGTCCCTGCTTTAGCACAGGTGGCTGTCCCTGCTTCAGCACAGGTGGCTCAGTCTGTCCCAGCTTTAGCACAGGTGGCTCAGTCTGTCCCTGCTTCAGCACAGGTGGCTCAATCTGTCCCTGCTTCAGCACAGGTGGCTCAGTCTGTCCCTGCCTTAGCACAGGTGGCTCAGTCTGTCCCAGCTTTAGCACAGGTGGCTCAGTCTGTCCCTGCTTCAGCACAGGTGCCTCAGTCTGTCCCTGCTTCAGCACAGGTGCCTCAGTCTGTCCCAGCTTCAGCACAGGTGCCTCAGTCTGTCCCTGCTTCAGCACAGGTGCCTCAGTCTGTCCCAGCTTTAGCACAGGTGGCTCAGTCTGTCCCAGCTTTAGCACAGGTGGCTCAGTCTGTCCCTGCTTCAGCACAGGTGGCTCAGTCTGTCCCTGCTTTAGCACAGGTGCCTCAGTCTGTCCCAGCTTTAGCACAGGTGCCTCAGTCTGTCCCTGCTTCAGCACAGGTGCCTCAGTCTGTCCCTGCCTTAGCACAGGTGGCTCAATCTGTCCCTGCTTTAGCACAGGTGCCTCAGTCTGTCCCTGCTTCAGCACAGGTGCCTCAGTCTGTCCCTGCCTTAGCACAGGTGGCTCAATCTGTCCCTGCTTCAGCACCGGTGGCTCAATCTGTCCCTGCTTTAGCACAGGTGGCTTAATCAGAGGCTGTCTTAGACTGAGCCACTGATTGAGTCACCTGTGCTGAAGCTGGGATATCCTTAATACCTCACCTGTTTGGGGGGTGGGGGGGGGGGGGGGGAGTCTTGAGGACTGGAGCTGAGTCCCCTAGTTTAGGTGCGTTATTAACCCTTGCCATGCGGAAGGGGCCAGCAAAGCAATGACTCGCTTTTCCCTTTAAGGCGGGAGAGGTTAAGCGCTCAGTTTTGGAAACCTTCCTGGAAGGCTGTATTGGAGGCGCTGAAATATCTCCCTCCCCATCTCCCGGGGGGGTGGGGAGGGGGAGGAAGGGACTGCTGCCGTTTCAATTCAACGTGCAAAGGCATAAACGTATATTCCAGCACTCACCGCTTATATGGCCCCTTTCGGAAATCTTGTCAACTCTTTGGAACAAAATGACCCTTTCCACACTTTTTTTTTTAATATTTATTTTTGTAGCACGTGACCTGCGTTTTGTGTTCCCTTATATTATTAGTGATAACACATCATATTTTATTCATAAATAGACATTCCCATTTTCCCTCACTGTCTGTGTATTTGGATGCATTGTTTATACATATGTACCATTAGATTTTATTTCTTGTGTTGGGCAACTTCATTTCCCGTTGGAATAGGTATTCTTTCTATCCATCTCTGCGGCACTCCCCGGCCCCTCTGTGGCCCCAGTATCATCATGTGAACATGAGGAGTGTTGGCTTAAAGCCAGCGTTTTAACCGCGCAATGAAAAGCGAAACAAGGAGGCGCTACAGAACTAAGGGTCATTCATTAAGGCGCGTGTTCCATGTTTGTTTGACCATTGCATGTCAGTTAAAACACTTGGGCGTGCGTGTGTGTGTGTGTGTGTGTGTGCGCAGACACGCGCTGTATAAACATGCTGGACATAGCAGCTAACCACACAAAACACATTCTTGTCAGCGCCAGATGTAAGAATATATTGATACGCGTGTCTTACGCGTAACGCTGATCCTTACCGGCATTTCTATCAGGGACGGAGCAGCTGCAGAGCGCGGGGGCGCAGAGCGCGGGGGCCCAGTACCCCTGGACGTCCTAGGGGTTTGGTGATAAAAGAAATACCAGCGCAAAAAAAAAATATCACATAAAATGTTAGTAGAACATATAAAATCGATTGATCATACAAGGAATAAGAGTAAAAAAGCGCTTGAAACCGATACTGTGCTAGATGGAGCAGAAGTATAGAAGAACAGGTACCAATGTTGCTTGGACACGGCACGGAGGAGGCCCAGGGCACACGCGGGCACCCGGGGCACCCAGGGCACATGCTGGCACCCGGGCCCCTCTTGTTCCGCCAGGCTTGATGGGAAATGTTGACGCATAAAATGCCAGCACAATGGCATTGACACGTCGCTGTTTAATAACGAATTTAACGGGCCACTCCAAGATTTAAACAACGTCCCCTGATACGGGCCCTGCCATTTCCCAATGAACTTAAGTCCGTTGTGCAGGTTGTTGCTCTAATCACCCCTGTAACACCCAGACCCGTTATAATAAGCCTAATGCAGGGGTTCCCAAATCCAGTCCTCAAGACCACCACCCCTCCCCAGGTCCCCAAATAGTCAGGATTTAAGGATTTCCCAGCTTCAGCTCGGGTGGCTCAATCAGTTCCAGTCTTTGACTGAGCCTCTGATTGAGCCTCCTGTGCTGAAGCAGGGATATCCTTAAAACCTGACCTGCTGGTGGGGTCTTGAGGATTGGAGTTGAGATCCCCGTGCCTAATAACTTACACTTATCTCCTATGCCTTTCTTTCACCCCTCCGTGGAGCAGCAATGCACTACCGGCCACAGCTCAAAGTCGGGGAGGTCCGCTTCCCTTTGCTCAGAAAGATTTAGGCGCCATTCATTTAAACAAGGCTTCGGTCCTCTCATGGAAGAGGCTGCTTCCCAGCATACTGAATAGGGACCACTCCAGTGGGATCTCCCTGTAGAAACAGCCCCCGTTTAGTCACTCTCCTATAATCGTGGCCCTAAGCGAGGGAAATCTCCAGAGAAATCTCGGGTTAGTCTGGGTATCCTTGCAAAGGAAGCGGTGCTCGGATTCACCGGTCCGGCTGGGGAATGGTGCAAGCCGTTAGCCGGGGAGGTTTGCACCATCTCGTGAGTTTATTGCAGCAGAAAAAAGGGGGAATGTGACGTGTGTGTTGGGTACAGTCCAATGTCCTCCAACTCCTCTCCTATGGGTAGTCTTCCCCGGCGGAGGCACAAGCTGTATACTAATAACCCGAGGTGTCAGCATTTCTCCCTGATGCATTGACATTAGCACAGGGGTGGGGAACTCCTGTCCTCAAGGCCCACCTACAGGTCAGGTTTCCAAGACATCCCTGCTTCAGCACAGGTGGCTGTCTGTCTTGAGCCACCTGTGCTGAAGCAGGGATGTCTTGAAAACCTGACCTGTAGGTGTGGGCCTTGAGGACAGGAGTCGCCCACCCATGCGTTAGCACGAGATTCGGTGAGAAGCCGGGTGTCCACATTACCAGTGCAATGCAGCTTGTGACTACCCCGTGGGGGGTGAATCCAATCGTAGGACCTGTAAGGTAGTGGGGAGCGATCACGCCCACATACACCCCGCCATCTTTGTCTGCTGGGAAGAGCCACTGTGTGAGCACATGCTCTGGTTTCCTTGCGGTGTTTGGAGGTGGCGGTGTAGCTGCATTGCCATCAGCGCCCCAGTTTGACAACAGACAAGGTTATTACCAAAGCGTGAAGGGAAACATATAGCAGTGCAGAGGATGGGTACGTAGCTCAGGGCTTTGCTGCCAGCGAGTTATAGGCCACAGAAAGCTTAGCTTGTGATGATTTTTACCCTGGCAATAAGGCACTTGTGATTAAAACCACTACAGTTAGGTCCGGAAATAATTGGACACTGACACAATTTTCATAATTTTGAGCCGTTCCAAGCCTTCTCCATACATTTTTCTTCCCATCATTCTGGTACAGGTTGATCTTAGTTTCATCTGTCCAAAGAATGCTGTTCCAGAACTGGGCTAGCTTTTTTAGATATTGTTTGGCAAAGTCTAATCTGGACTTTCTATTCTTGGGGCTTATGAATGGTTCGCACCTTGTGGTGAACCCTCTGTATTTGCTCTCACGAAGTCTTCTCTTTATGGTAGACTTGGATAATGATATGCCTACCTCCTGTAGAGTGTCCTTCACTTGGCTGGATGTTGTGAAGGCTTTTTTCTTTACCATGGAAAGGATCCTACGATCATCCACCACTGTTGTCTTCCGTGGACGTCCAGGCCTTATTGTGTTGCAGAGCTCACCAGTGCGTTCTTTTTTTCTCAGAATGTACCAAACGGTTGATTTGGCCGCTCCTAATGTTCCTGCTATCTCTCTGATGGATTTTCTTTTTTTTTTTGCAGCCTAAGGATGCCCTGTTTCACTTGCATTGGGAGCTCCTTTGACCGCATGTTGTGGGTTCACAGCAACAGCTTGCAAATGCGAATGCCACACCTGGAATCAACTCCAGACCTTTTACCTGCTTAATTGATGATGAAATAACAAAGGAATAGCCCACACCTGTCCATGAAACAGCTTTTGAGTCAATTGTCCAATTACTTTTGGTCCCTTGAAAAAGAGGGGGCTACCTATTAAAGAGATGTAATTCCTAAACCCTTCCTCCGATTTGGATGGGAATACCGTCAAATTAAAGCTGATAGAATGCACGTTAAGCCCATATTCATTATTTAACAGTAACTTGAATTTATTTTGTACACAGCCGAAATAACAAAACTTGTATCAGTGTCCAATTATTTCCGGACCTAACTGTATATATGAACATGCGGAAGTGTGGCGTGCCTTATTGTACAAGTGTTAACATGTCACAGCGGTTTCATTACTGTAAGGCAAGAACAGGCTCCCATTACCTACTGCAATAAATACAGCAGCCACAGCTCACCACAACACAGTGTGCCTAGCATAGGTTTCTTACTCACAGTAACCTCGCACAGGAGGAGTCCGACCCTGGAGAATACCACGTGTGTGCAGACTGAAACAATGGCAATTTTATTCATGTAACAAGCTTTTGTATGTGTAATGTGTGCTGCTGCCTCTATTTATTTATATGGTTACATAGATTGAGAATGAGGCATTTTCTTGCCAGTTCTAATTTTTATTTTTGCCCCAGCTGACCGCCAACCGTTATCTAGAAGTGATGGTAAAAGCGCAGTAATCTCGGCCTGTACGGTGAACGGTGCAACCTCATGTTACACATTTAGCAATAACTGAGGCTAGTGCCACATTTCACATCTGGATGAGATAGGAACAGTAGTGATGAATTGTTACATGTTCATTTAAACACATATTTTGTCTTCCACTGCGACTGAATTTTAAGTGAATAGTTGGCCCCACCTTCCTGTTATGTGATCAGAATGTCTCGCATCAAATAACTACCGTATTTAATCACATGGGTGGGAATCCCTCTCCTTACGGAAGATCACACGTGTGAGAAGCCGTCTCCTTATGGAAGATCACACGTGAGAATCCCTCCTTCCAGAAGATCACACGTGTGAGATTCCCTCTCCTTACGGAAGATCGAACGTGTGAGAATCCCTCTCCTTCCAGAAGATTCTACGCGTGAGAATCCCTCTCCTTACGGAATATCGCACTCGTGAGCATCCCTCTCCTTCCAGTAAATCGCACGCGTGAGAATCCCTCTCCTTCCAGTAAATCGCACGTGTGAGAATCCCTCTCCTTACGGAATATCGCACTCGTGAGAATCCCTCTCCTTACGGAAGATCACATTATGGCAGATACCGGGTATAAAACTGGTTCAAATAACCGGGATCGTTTAACATTTTCTCTGAAAAACGTGGTGCAGTCTGGCTTGGGAACTGGTTTATAGACAGACTTTGGGTGAGCCCTAAACTCTGCCTTAAATCCTACACGTGTTTAATGGATCAGCAATGCAATGTGAACACATCGCTCTTCTTGCACCCGGATACATTTTGTAACGAGACACTTGGCCACTTTCTAACTAGGAATACATGGATTAAATGGTGTTTGGTGACATAGGACCCAAGGCTTGCGTGTTGTTGACATTCATAGATGAAGAGGAAATACATCAACCTTACATCTTCCGGGCACATCCGCTGCATCAAGGAATCTCCCTGGTTTCACCGTGGTGGCCAAAGTGGCTTTCATTTTTTTCTCCTCCCCATTTTGTGAGGAAGCCCCACTAAAACAAAAGCCATTGTGAGAACATGAGACAATACACGTGAAGGTGTGAAGGCCTACAGGAGGAGTTGGATTCTGCAGTAACATTTCCTGAAATTATTTGAGGTTCATTTTGTGAGATTCCTGACCATGCCAGGAATGCAATGGCATGCCAGAGAGACTGTGATGGAGGCTGCCTTCCCAAGGCTTCCTATGTAGAGACTCAATCTTAATGAAAGACATCCTTCCAATGAGGTAGACTAATTCTGCTGGCATAGGGTGGCTACCATCGAGTTGAGACTAATACAATCACCCAACAATTTTCAGTCACTGACTTTCAACAAGTCCAGACTTACTCCACAAGCATAAGGTCCCACTGTGAATGGACATGAGACCTCCAAGAAAAGCATTGCTTTGTATTCTAGTATAAGAGCACTGGGAAGAGGTTGGGAAGAGGTTGGGAAGAGCACTGCATTGCTAGTGAGTGAAAGCGTGGAGTCCTCTGTGACAACCCAGCCAACCTTCCACATGTACGTTCTCCACTTTAATAAGACTCGCCCAAGCTCTTTCCTTATAATAACTTCCATGCGATGCTCTTAGGTTAGGTTGTTTAACTCTTCGTGTGATTATTACTAACAATGCAGTAGGAAGATAAAATAAAAACACTGTTGGCTAAATCTGTTTAAATGAATCTTCCTTGTATACGGGACTGAGGACTAATCTGTATACTGGACATTGTTTGTGATGAACGTTTCTTTATATCTGATAAAAGCATTGCAGACGTGTGACGGGGGAGGTACATGGCAGTCAGGGAATGCTATGGGTGCTGCAGAATGAAGATGGCGAGAGTTAAGTGCATGAACGGAATCAGCAGAGGGCACAGTGTTGAGGTGAAGGGACGCGAGTGCCGTCCTTATGGAGGACCTCTGTGCGCCCCCACGTGTGCAGATCTCCCAGGAGATGAGTCTGCTACGTGGAGGGCCGCTTTGGAATAGGAGAGGATTTCGTACGGCCCGGTAAAGCTTTGGTGATCAGAACAGGAGTGGATGGAACAGTAGAGCTTTGAGAGGTATGGGCAGGAGAGTGAAGGCTCGTTACTACAAGGTAACCATCCTACAGGTACCAGACCAGGGGCGGCCATCTCCAGTCCTCAAGAATCACCAGGTTTTAAGGCTATCTTCACCAGCACAGGGGTCTCAATCAGTGGCTCAGTCTTTGACAGCCACCTGTGCTGAAGCAGG
This sequence comes from Ascaphus truei, assembly GCF_040206685.1. Classification (NCBI taxonomy): domain Eukaryota; kingdom Metazoa; phylum Chordata; class Amphibia; order Anura; family Ascaphidae; genus Ascaphus; species Ascaphus truei. Next base: position 136,702,798 of record NC_134488.1, read on the forward strand.
GATATCCTTACAACCGGACCTGTTGGTGGCCCTTGAGGACCGGAGTGGACCACCTCTGCTCTAGACTATGTCCCACTACTCAGTCCTAGAGGCGACATGCTGCATCCCTATTCCTGCCCCTATCTGTAAAAGTGCCGAGCTCTGCATCCATACACACGGCAAGCTGTGCCGCGCTGAGCTGGGGTGTGCAAAGATATACCAATAAAAAAAAAAAGGACAATATTTATTTTGTTTTCTACAAAAAAACAGATTTTTACAAATAAAAGAAAAAAAACAACTTTTCACAACTTGGCCACTTAAAACAAAGAGCACAGGGAACAAAATCAAAGCTGCTGTAAAATGTGTCCGTGTGTGAGAGAGGGCAGTAACGGGTCAGAACGAGCCAGTGACGGGTCAGAACGAGCCAGTGACGGGTCAGAACGAGCCAGTGACGGGTCAGAACGAGCCAGTGACGGGTCAGAACGAGCCAGTGACGGGTCAGAACGAGCCAGTGACGGGTCAGAACGAGCCAGTGACGGGTCAGAACGAGCCAGTGACGGGTCAGAACGAGCCAGTGACGGGTCAGAGGGAGAGTCCCTCTTTGCCTTCTCCCAGGGCATGTACACAGCAGAGCTCAGTGACTGCTGCTCCCAGTCCTATAACCCCATTATTCCTAATCCAGGCTCTATATTGACCAGCTCTGTATACTACGGCTGTCATCCAAGAGTTGTCTTTTAAATTAACACTATTGTCCAATTCTAGGGGGTCCTTGGCCATGCTGCCCCAATACCAACAAGTCCTTATAAGAACTGGCATCTCAGTGCCCCTCCCGCCCCGTCTTCAACAGATGCGCTTTATGTCACCTACTAGCATTTCAACCTTTAGATGTCCATCCTTAGAGGTGCCCACAGCCCATCGAGCTGCACAACCTGAGATTATAGGGGCACGATTTCTGCTGTCACTCATTGGGGGACACCACAGGTGACAGATACTGTATTTCTGCACCCCCTCTCTGAACAGCCAGGCTGTGAATGTCTTGCCATGGTCTAGGAGCCTAATCAGTGCTGTTTCTAGACAGAAGGAACGAGGGCTTCCCATGACACCCTCACAGCTTTCTTGCGGTCCTACTAGGCTTCCTCTGCATGGGGATCCATCGTTATTTAAAAGGGTATTGTGCCAGGACACCGTGAGATACACCTAACTGCAGTGACCACATCGTAAAATAATGCCGGGGAGTTCCAGGGGGAGACCTGCAGAACATCGCTCAGAAGGGGGCAGGGGGGGGAAGCTTGGGGGCAGGGGAGGGTTCAACCTATAAAACGATGAGAGGTCCCTGGGCTGCTCCGAGGGTTCTTATCCTAGACTAGAGGTCCCAGGACTGCCCTGTACACGGCCCGGACAGGTTTAACCCTCTGTTCTCCTTGTTGCTCCACCACGAGGAGCCCCTCGTCCTGGCTGCCTACGCCTGCGGCACCACGACGTAGGGCTGGTGGGGGATGCACTTCTGCCGCTCGTTGCAGTTGTAAATCCAGCGCGGACGGACAAAGGAGATGCTGGCGTTCTCATTCAGGGCCTGGCCGGGGGGATAGGAGAGGTTAGGAAATAGAAAGGGGGCGGGAGAACGGCTCAGACGACCGTGTTCCACTAACACGTCAGTGATTCTGACCCAGATACTAGAGCGAGGCGAGAACCTCGCAGAAAACCCGCATTAACCCATAACTGGGCCATCTTTTGTGTCTGACATCACTTAAGTATGGGGTTAGGCATAATGCGTCTGCGTATCTCTGCGATCAGACGCTATAATGCAGAAGTCTGGGGCTGCGGGACTCACCTCCTCGAAGCTGTCATCCCATTCCTGAGAAGTGATTACGAACTGCACCTTCTCACTCATGTATTCCTCCAGATCCCTGCAGTGAGACACAAAAGGTGGAGCAGGGACTCGCATAATAAAAGCAACCGCCCGCGCGCTCCCCTCTGCAGCCCGCTCGCAACCGCGCGCTCCCCTCTGCAGCCCGCCCGCAACCGCGCGCTCCCCTCTGCAGCCCGCCCGCAACCGCGCGCTCCCCTCTGCAGCCCGCCCGCCGCGCGCTCCACTCTGCAGCCCGGCCGCAACCGCGCGCTCCCCTCTGCAGCCCGCCCGCCGCCGCGCGCTCCCCTCTGCAGCCCGCCCGCAACCGCGCGCTCCCCTCTGCAGCCCGCCCGCCGCCGCGCGCTCCCCTCTGCAGCCCGCCCGTTGTCGCGCGCTCCCCTCTGCAGCCCGCCCGCCGCCGCGCGCTCCCCTCTGCAGCCCGCCCGCCGCCGCGCGCTCCCCTCTGCAGCCCGCCCGCCGCCGCACGCTCCCCTCTGCAGCCCGCCCGTTGTCGCGCGCTCCCCTCTGCAGCGACAGGTCCTCTCTAACACCACCCACACCGCTAGCTGTATAAAGCTTTGTGGCCCTGCCTTACCCGTGGAAAGCCGTGATATATCGATGCAGCGTCCTGCGCTCGGTGGCCGGGAACTCGCCGTACAAGAAGAAGCGTTTGCCAAGGAACAGATCTGTATGAGGAAGTGAATTTTAGTTAAATTGTTTCTTTGAACGGCAGCTGAGGAGCACGTGTCCCACCCCGCCTGCCCATTCTCCTGTCCTGCTGTAACACCTCAGGCACTATTTGGGGCTTGGGGCTTCCTTTTATACGTAGGATGTAAATGTGCCTGGGAAGGGGGGTTGTGACAGGGTTAGAGATACTATTAAGGAGTAGGAGTGATGGCCGGGTACTCACCGGGTACTCGCCGGGTACTCACCGGGCAGCTCCGGTATGGGCAGCTCCAGCTTCTCCTCTTCCTCCTCCACGTCCGTGTTCTCATCTGTGGAGCCGCTGTACGGGTCCGTCCTCGGAGGGGACAGTTTGGGTTCACTCTTCCCTCGCTTCTCTTCCTCCATCCTGAGAGAAGTAAGCAGTAAGGATGTCTGTCCCACGCTGCGGTCAGCGGCAGGGAGTCTCCCCTCACCCCGCTGCACACAGACCACTCACCGAGACAGCAGTGAGAGCATCCACTCACCCTGCTGCACACAGACCACTCACCGAGACAGCAGTGAGAGCATCCACTCACCCTGCTGCACACAGACCACTCACCGAGACAGCAGTGAGAGCATCCACTCACCCTGCTGCACACAGACCACTCACCGAGACAGCAGTGAGAGCATCCACTCACCCTGCTGCACACAGACCACTCACCGAGACAGCAGTGAGAGCATCCACTCACCCTGCTGCACACAGAGCACTCACCGAGACAGCAGTGAGAGCATCCACTCACCCTGCTGCACACAGAGCACTCACCGAGACAGCTGTGAGAGCATCCACTCACCCTGCTGCACACAGAGCACTCACGAGACAGCAGTGAGAGCATGCACTCACCCAGCTGCACACAGAGCAAGCAGTTCAAGCCACCTTAGAATGCGAGCATGCGAAAACACACAATTACGTGGAAGTGGCAGCCTTGTCCCGCTGCACGCACACACGATGCTGCCGCCTGTCTGCATGCATGTAATGTTAGCGGCAGCTGTACAATACACACACACACACACCATGTAATGTTAGCGGCAGCTGTACAATACACACACACACACAATGCATGTAATGTTAGCAGCAACTGTACAATACACACACACACACACCATGTAATGTTAGCGGCAGCTGTACAATACACACACACACAATGCATGTAATGTTAGCGGCAGCTGTACAATACACACACACACACACCATGTAATGTTAGCGGCAGCTGTACAATACACACACACACACACACACACACAATGCATGTAATGTTAGCAGCAACTGTACAATACACACACACACACACCATGTAATGTTAGCGGCAGCTGTACAATACACACACACACAATGCATGTAATGTTAGCGGCAGCTGTACAACACACACACACACACACACACACACACACACACACACACACACACACACACACACCATGTAATGTTAGCGGCAGCTGTACAATACACACACACACAATGCATGTAATGTTAGCGGCAGCTGTACAATACACACACACACACACAATGCATGTAAGGTTAGCAGCAGCTGTACAATATACACACACACACAATGCATGTAATGTTAGCAGCAGCTGTACAATACACACACACACACAATGTTAGCAGCAGCTGTACAATACATACACACACACACACACACACACACACACACACACACACACACACACACACACACGTTAGTGGCAGCTGTACAATACACACACACACACAATGTTAGCAGCAGCTGTACAATACACACACACACAATGTTAGCAGCAGCTGTACAATTTACACGCACACACAATGTTAGCAGCAGCTGTACAATACATACACACACACACACACAATGTTAGCAGCAGCTGTACAATTTACACACACACACACACACACACACACACACACACACACACAATGTTAGCAGCAGCTCCACAATTTACACACACACAATGTTAGCAGCAGCTGTACAACAGACACACACACACACACACACTGCATGTAATGTTAGCAGCAGCTGTACAATACACACACACACACACACACACACACACACACACACACACACAATCACGTGAGCAATGCTCTTACCTCCTCAGCTCATCCTCTGTATCTCCCCCAGAATCCTCGCCATGGGGGGCTCCCTCATCTAAAACAAAGGAATTAAATAAGTAAAAGCCCCACCAGGGCAACACTGTGCAGCCCCCCCACACTATGAACCCACTCTACCCCCCCCCGAGCACCCCCTACCCCCCACACACTATTAATCCCTTCTACCCCCCACTGTGCAGTCCCCCAGATGCTATTAACCCAGCCTACCCCAACTGTGAACCCTCACACTATTAAAAACTGTGCAGCCCCCCCACACTATTAACCCACCCAACCCCCCCACTGTGCAACCCCCCACACTATTAACCCCCCCACACACACTATGCACCCCCTAACCCCCCGTGCAGACCCCCACACACTATGCACCCCTCTAACCTCCCCCGTGCAGACCCCACACACTATGCACCCCCCTAACCTCTCCCGCGCAGACCCCACACACTATGCACCCCCTAACCTCTCCCGTGCAGACCCCACACGCACTATGAAACACACACACACACACACACTATGCCCCCCGTCCCCCCGGTGCAGCCGCCCGCTTACCCATGATGTCGTCGTCTGTGGAGCCTCCGTACTCCGCCTCCTCTTTCAGTGAATGGTTTGTTTTGGTCTCGGACGCCCGGGGTCTCTCCTCCTCCTCCTCACTCTCCTCCTCCTCCTCCCTCACAGGAGCCCTCGCTGGCTGGGCCTTAGCCGGGCTGGACCCGGGACTTTTATGGTTCGGTCGGACTGACTCCGGATCCTGAAACAACAAAGCAGGGCTAACTCACCCCGAGGGATCCAGGAGGCGGGCGAGCTCACTCCCGAGGGATCCAGGAGGCGGGCGAGCTCACCCCCGAGGGATCCAGGAGGCGGGCGAGCTCACCCCCGAGGGATCCAGGAGGCGGGCGAGCTCACCCCCGAGGGATTCAGGAGGTGGGAGAGTGGATGTGGGCGAGCTCACCCCGAGGGATCCAGGAGATGGGAGAGTGGATGTGGGCGAGCTCACCCAGAGGGATCCAAAAGGCAGGGCGAGTGGATGTGGGCGAGCTCACCCCGAGGGATTCAGGAGGTGGGAGAGTGGATGTGGGCGAGCTCACCCCGAGGGATTCAGGAGGTGGGAGAGTGGATGTGGGCGAGCTCACCCCCAGGGATCCAGGAGGCAGGGCGAGTGGATGTGGGCGAGCTCACCCCGAGGGATTCAGGAGGTGGGAGTGTGGATGTGGGCGAGCTCACCCCCAGGGATCCAGGAGGCGGGCGAGTGGATGTGGGAGAGCTCACCCAGAGGGATCCAGGAGGCAGGGCGAGTGGATGTGGGCGAGCTCACCCCGAGGGATCCAGGAGGTGGGAGAGTGGATGTGGGCGAGCTCACCCCGAGGGATCCAGGAGGCAGGGCGAGTGGATGTGAGCGAGCTCACCCCGAGGGATCCAGGAGATGGGAGAGTGGATGTAGGCGAGCTCACCCCGAGGGATTCAGGAGGTGGGAGAGTGGATGTGGGCGAGCTCACCCCCGAGGGATCCAGGAGGCGGGAGAGTGGATGTGGGCGAGCTCACCCCCGAGGGATCCAGGAGGCAGGGCGAGTGGGTGTGGGCGAGATCACCCAGAGGGATTCAGGAGGCGGGCGAGTGGATGTGGGCAAGCTCACCCCGAGGGATCCAGGAGGCAGGCGAGTGGGTGTGGGCGAGCTCACCCCCGAGGGATCCAGGAGGCAGGGCGAGTGGGTGTGGGCGAGCTCACCCCCAGGGATCCAGGAGGCGGGCGAGTGGGTGTGGGCGAGCTCACCCCGAGGGATCCAGGAGATGGGAGAGTGGATGTGGGCAAGCTCACCCCGAGGGATCCAGGAGGCAGGCGAGTGGGTGTGGGCGAGCTCACCCCGAGGGATCCAGGAGGCGGGCGAGTGGGTGTGGGCGAGCTCACCCCGAGGGATTCAGGAGGCAGGGCGAGTGGGTGTGGGCGAGCTCACCCCCAGGGATCCAGGAGGCAGGGCGAGTGGGTGTGGGCGAGCTCACCCCGAGGGATCCAGGAGGCAGGGCGAGTGGGTGTGGGCGAGCTCACCCCGAGGGATCCAGGAGGCGGGCGAGTGGGTGTGGGCGAGCTCACCCCGAGGGATCCAGGAGGCAGGCGAGTGGGTGTGGGCGAGCTCACCCCGAGGGATCCAGGAGGCGGGCGAGTGGGTGTGGGCGAGCTCACCCCGAGGGATCCAGGAGATGGGAGAGTGGATGTGGGCGAGCTCACCCAGAGGGATCCAAAAGGCAGGGCGAGTGGATGTGGGCGAGCTCACCCCGAGGGATTCAGGAGGTGGGAGAGTGGATGTGGGCGAGCTCACCTCGAGGGATTCAGGAGGTGGGAGAGTGGATGTGGGCGAGCTCACCCCGAGGGATTCAGGAGGTGGGAGTGTGGATGTGGGCGAGCTCACCCCCAGGGATCCAGGAGGCGGGCGAGTGGATGTGGGAGAGCTCACCCAGAGGGATCCAGGAGGCAGGGCGAGTGGATGTGGGCGAGCTCACCCCGAGGGATCCAGGAGGCAGGCGAGTGGGTGTGGGCGAGCTCACCCCGAGGGATCCAGGAGGTGGGAGAGTGGATGTGGGCGAGCTCACCCCGAGGGATCCAGGAGGCAGGGCGAGTGGATGTGGGCGAGCTCACCCCGAGGGATCCAGGAGGCGGGCGAGTGGATGTGGGCGAGCTCACCCCCAGGGATCCAGGAGGCGGGCGAGTGGATGTGGGCAAGCTCACCCCGAGGGATCCAGGAGGCAGGCGAGTGGGTGTGGGCGAGCTCACCCCGAGGGATCCAGGAGGCGGGCGAGTGGGTGTGGGCGAGCTCACCCCGAGGGATTCAGGAGGCAGGGCGAGTGGGTGTGGGCGAGCTCACCCCCAGGGATCCAGGAGGCGGGAGAGTGGATGTGGGCGAGCTCACCCCCAGGGATCCAGGAGGCAGGGCGAGTGGGTGTGGGCGAGCTCACCCCGAGGGATCCAGGAGGCGGGCGAGTGGGTGTGGGCGAGCTCACCCCGAGGGATCCAGGAGGCAGGCGAGTGGGTGTGGGCGAGCTCACCCCGAGGGATCCAGGAGGCGGGCGAGTGGGTGTGGGCGAGCTCACCCCGAGGGATCCAGGAGGCAGGCGAGAGGGTGTGGGCAAGCTCACCCCGAGGGATCCAGGAGGCGGGCGAGTGGGTGTGGGCGAGCTCACCCCGAGGGATCCAGGAGGCAGGGCGAGTGGGTGTGGGCGAGCTCACCCCGAGGGATTCAGGAGGCGGGCGAGTGGGTGTGGGCGAGCTCACCCCGAGGGATCCAGGAGGCAGGCGAGTGGGTGTGGGCGAGCTCACCCCGAGGGATCCAGGAGGCAGGCGAGAGGGTGTGGGCGAGCTCACCCCGAGGGATTCAGGAGGCGGGCGAGTGGGTGTGGGCGAGCTCACCCCGAGGGATCCAGGAGGCGGGCGAGCCGGGCATACGCACGCAGAGAAGTTGCATTCACCTGTCTAGGTGTGGGAGCTTTGGCTCTGGGGGGTGAATCTTCCTCACTATCATCCTCTTCATCACTGCTGGACTCTGCTGCACTCATCAGGTACCTGGGGCAAAAACACTGCATGTCAGGGGAGAAAGCAGCAAGGGCATCGGAGACCACACAAGAGGCACAGGGGAGGTCAAACACCTCCCACGCATTGGAATAAAGGGGCGCACGCCATTACCGCGCGTACGCCAACACGGCGGGGAATAAAGGGCCGCACGGCATTACCGCACGGACGCCAACACGGCGGGGAATAAAGGGCCGCACGCCATTACCGCGCGTACGCCAACACGGCGGGGAATAAAGGGCCGCACGGCATTACCGCGCGTACGCCAACACGGCGGGGAATAAAGGGCCGCACGGAATTACCGCGCGTACGCCAACACGGCGGGGAATAAAGGGTCGCACGGCATTACCGCGAGTACGCCAACACGGCGGGGAATAAAGGGGCGCACGGCATTACCGCGCGTACGCCAACACGGCGGGAAATAAAGGGCCGCACGCCATTACCGCGCGTACGCCAACACGGCGGGGAATAAAGGGCCGCACGGCATTACCGGGAGTACGCCAACACGGCGGGGAATAAAGGGCCGCACGCCATTACCGCGAGTACGCCAACACGGCGGGGAATAAAGGGGCGCACGGCATTACCGGGAGTACGCCAACACAGCGGGGAATAAAGGGCCGCACGCCATTACCGCGAGTACGCCAACACGGCGGGGAATAAAGGATCGCACGGCATTACCGCGCGTACGCCAACACGGCGGGGAATAAAGGGTCGCACGGCATTACCGCGCGTACGCCAACACGGCGGGGAATAAAGGGTCGCACGGCATTACCGCGAGTACGCCAACACGGCGGGGAATAAAAGGCCGCACGCCATTACCGCGAGTACGCCAACACGGCGGGGGATAAAGGGCCGCACGGCATTACCGCGCGTACGCCAACACGGCGGGGAATAAAGGGTCGCACGGCATTACCGCGAGTACGCCAACACGGCGGGGAATAAAGGGTCGCACGCCATTACCGCGCGTACGCCAACACGGCGGGAATAAAGGGCCGCACGCCATTACCGCGCGTACGCCAACACGGCGGGGAATAAAGGGCCGCACGGCATTACCGCGCGTACGCCAACACGGCGGGGAATAAAGGGCCGCACGGCATTACCGCGCGTACGCCAACACGGCGGGGAATAAAGGGTCGCACGGCATTACCGCGAGTACGCCAACACGGCGGGGAATAAAGGGCCGCACGGCATTACCGCGCGTACGCCAACACGGCGGGGAATAAAGGGCCGCACGGCATTACCGCGCGTACGCCAACACGGCGGGGAATAAAGGGCCGCACGGCGTTACCGCGCGTACGCCAACACGGCGGGAATAAAGGGCCGCACGCCATTACCGCGCGTACGCCAACACGGCGGGAATAAAGGGTCGCACGCCATTACCGCGCGTACGCCAACACGGCGGGGGATAAAGGGGCGCACGCCATTACCGCGCGTACGCCAACACGGCGGGGAATAAAGGGCCGCACGGCGTTACCGCGCGTACGCCAACACGGCGGGGAATAAAGGGCCGCACGCCATTACCGCGAGTACGCCAACACGGCGGGGAATAAAGGGCCGCACGCCATTACCGCGCGTACGCCAACACGGCGGGGAATAAAGGGTCGCACGGCATTACCGCGAGTACGCCAACACGGCGGGGAATAAAGGGCCGCACGGCATTACCACGCGTACGCCAACACGGCGGGGAATAAAGGGCCGCACGGCGTTACCGCGAGTACGCCAACACGGCGGGGAATAAAGGGCCGCACGGCATTACCGCGCGTACGCCAACACGGCGGGGAATAAAGGGCCGCACGGCGTTACCGCGCGTACGCCAACACGGCGGGGAATAAAGGGTCGCACGGCGTTACCGCGCGTACGCCAACACGGCGGGGGAATAAAGGGTCGCACGCCATTACCGCGCGTACGCCAACACGGCGGGGAATAAAGGGCCGCACGGCATTACCGCGAGTACGCCAACACGGTGGGGAATAAAGGGTCGCACGCCATTACCGCGCGTACGCCAACACGGCGGGGAATAAAGGGCCACACGGCGTTACCGCGCGTACGCCAACACGGCGGGGAATAAAGGGCCGCACGGCATTACCGCGCGTACGCCAACACGGCGGGGAATAAAGGGCCGCACGGCGTTACCGGGAGTACGCCAACACGGCGGGGAATAAAGGGCCGCACGCCATTACCGCGAGTACGCCAACACGGCGGGGAATAAAGGGTCGCACGCCATTACCGCGAGTACGCCAACACGGCGGGGAATAAAGGGCCGCACGGCATTACCGCGCGTACGCCAACACGGCGGGAATAAAGGGCCGCACGGCATTACCGCGCGTACGCCAACACGGCGGGGAATAAAGGGCCGCACGGCATTACCGCGAGTACGCCAACACGGCGGGGAATAAAGGGCCGCACGGCGTTACCGCGCGTACGCCAACACGGCGGGGGATAAAGGGGCGCACGCCATTACCGCGCGTACGCCAACACGGCGGGGAATAAAGGGTCGCACGGCATTACCGCGCGTACGCCAACACGGCGGGAATAAAGGGCCGCACGGCGTTACCGCGCGTACGCCAACACGGCGGGGAATAAAGGGCCGCACGGCATTACCGCGAGTACGCCAACACGGCGGGGAATAAAGGGGCGCACGGCATTACCGCGCGTACGCCAACACGGCGGGGAATAAAGGGTTGCACGGCATTACCGCGCGTACGCCAACACGGCGGGGAATAAAGGGTCGCACGGCATTACCGCGAGTACGCCAACACGGCGGGAAATAAAGGGCCGCACGCCATTACCGCGAGTACGCCAACACGGCGGGGAATAAAGGGCCGCACGGCTTTACCGCGAGTACGCCAACACGGCGGGGAATAAAGGGCCGCACGCCATTACCGCGAGTACGCCAACACGGCGGGGAATAAAGGGCCGCACGCCATTACCGCGAGTACGCCAACACGGCGGGAATAAAGGGCCGCACGGCGTTACCGCGAGTACGCCAACACGGCGGGGAATAAAGGGCCGCACGCCATTACCGCGAGTACGCCAACACGGCGGGGAATAAAGGGCCGCACGCCATTACCGCGCGTACGCCAACACAGCGGGGAATAAAGGGCCGCACGGCGTTACCGCGAGTACGCCAACACGGCGGGGAATAAAGGGTCGCACGCCATTACCGCGCGTACGCCAACACGGCGGGGAATAAAGGGCCGCACGGCATTACCGCGAGTACGCCAACACGGCGGGGAATAAAGTGCCGCACGGCATTACCGCGCATACGCCAACACGGCGGGGAATAAAGGGCCGCACGCCATTACCGCGCGTACGCCAACACGGCGGGAAATAAAGTGTCGCACGCCATTACCGCGCGTACGCCAACACGGCGGGGGAATAAAGGGTCGCACGGCATTACCGCGAGTACGCCAACACGGCGGGGAATAAAGGGGCGCACGGCATTACCGCGCGTACGCCAACACGGCGGGAAATAAAGGGCCGCACGCCATTACCGCGCGTACGCCAACACGCCGGGGAATAAAGGGCCGCACGGCATTACCGGGAGTACGCCAACACGGCGGGGAATAAAGGGCCGCACGGCATTACCGCGCGTACGCCAACACGGCGGGGAATAAAGGGTCGCACGGCATTACCGCGCGTACGCCAACACGGCGGGGAATAAAGGGTCGCACGGCATTACCGCGAGTACGCCAACACGGCGGGGAATAAAAGGCCGCACGCCATTACCGCGAGTACGCCAACACGGCGGGGAATAAAGGGTCGCACGGCATTACCGCGAGTACGCCAACACGGCGGGGAATAAAGGGTCGCACGCCATTACCGCGCGTACGCCAACACGGCGGGGAATAAAGGGCCGCACGGCATTACCGCGCGTACGCCAACACGGCGGGGAATAAAGGGCCGCACGGCATTACCGCGAGTACGCCAACATGGCGGGGAATAAAGGGTCGCACGGCATTACCGCGCGTACGCCAACACGGCGGGGAATAAAGGGCCGCACGGCATTACCGCGCGTACGCCAACACGGCGGGGAATAAAGGGCCGCACGGCGTTACCGCGCGTACGCCAACACGGCGGGAATAAAGGGCCGCACGCCATTACCGCGCGTACGCCAACACGGCGGGGGATAAAGGGGCGCACGCCATTACCGCGCGTACGCCAACACGGCGGGGGATAAAGGGGCGCACGCCATTACCGCGCGTACGCCAACACGGCGGGGAATAAAGGGCCGCACGGCGTTACCGCGAGTACGCCAACACTGCGGGGAATAAAGGGCCGCACGGCATTACCGCGAGTACGCCAACACGGCGGGGAATAAAGGGCCGCACGGCATTACCGCGAGTACGCCAACACGGCGGGGGAATAAAGGGTCGCACGGCGTTACCACGCGTACGCCAACACGGCGGGGAATAAAGGGCCGCACGCCATTACCGCGCGTACGCCAACACGGCGGGGAATAAAGGGCCGCACGGCATTACCGCGCGTACGCCAACACGGCGGGAATAAAGGGCCGCACGGCATTACCGCGAGTACGCCAACACGGCGGGGAATAAAGGGCCGCACGCCATTACCGCGAGTACGCCAACACGGCGGGGAATAAAGGGCCGCACGCCATTACCGCGCGTACGCCAACACGGCGGGGAATAAAGGGCCGCACGCCATTACCGCGCGTACGCCAACACGGCGGGGAATAAAGGGCCGCACGGCATTACCGCGAGTACGCCAACACGGCGGGGAATAAAGGGCCGCACGCCATTACCGCGCGTACGCCAACACGGCGGGGAATAAAGGGCCGCACGGCATTACCGCGCGTACGCCAACACGGCGGGGAATAAAGGGCCGCACGGCATTACCGCGCGTACGCCAACACGGCGGGGAATAAAGGGCCGCACGCCATTACCGCGCGTACGCCAACACGGCGGGAATAAAGGGCCGCACGCCATTACCGCGCGTACGCCAACACGGCGGGAATAAAGGGTCGCACGCCATTACCGCGCGTACGCCAACACGGCGGGGAATAAAGGGCCGCACGGCATTACCGCGAGTACGCCAACACGGCGGGGAATAAAGTGCCGCACGGCATTACCGCGCATACGCCAACACGGCGGGGAATAAAGGGCCGCACGCCATTACCGCGCGTACGCCAACACGGCGGGAAATAAAGTGTCGCACGCCATTACCGCGCGTACGCCAACACGGCGGGGAATAAAGGGCCGCACGCCATTACCGCGCGTACGCCAACACGGCGGGGGAATAAAGGGTCGCACGGCATTACCGCGAGTACGCCAACACGGCGGGGAATAAAGGGGCGCACGGCATTACCGCGCGTACGCCAACACGGCGGGGAATAAAGGGCCGCACGGCATTACCGCGAGTACGCCAACACGGCGGGAAATAAAGGGCCGCACGCCATTATCGCGCGTACGCCAACACGGCGGGGAATAAAGGGCCGCACGGCATTACCGGGAGTACGCCAACACGGCGGGGAATAAAGGGCCGCACGCCATTACCGCGAGTACGCCAACACGGCGGGGAATAAAGGATCGCACGGCATTACCGCGCGTACGCCAACACGGCGGGGAATAAAGGGTCGCACGGCATTACCGCGCGTACGCCAACACGGCGGGGAATAAAGGGCCGCACGGCATTACCGCGCGTACGCCAACACGGCGGGGAATAAAGGGCCGCACGGCATTACCGCGCGTACGCCAACACGGCGGGGAATAAAGGGCCGCACGGCATTACCGCGAGTACGCCAACACGGCGGGGGATAAAGGGGCGCACGCCATTACCGCGCGTACGCCAACACGGCGGGGGATAAAGGGCCGCACGGCATTACCGCGAGTACGCCAACACGGCGGGGAATAAAGGCCGCACGGCATTACCGCGCGTACGCCAACACGGCGGGGAATAAAGGCCGCACGGCATTACCGCGAGTACACCAACACGGCGGGGAATAAAGGGTCGCACGCCATTACCGCGAGTACGCCAACACGGCGGGGAATAAAGGGCCGCACGCCATTACCGCGAGTACGCCAACACGGCGGGGAATAAAGGATCGCACGGCATTACCGCGAGTACGCCAACACGGCGGGGAATAAAGGGCCGCACGCCATTACCGCGCGTACGCCAACACGGCGGGGAATAAAGGGTCGCACGGCATTACCGCGCGTACGCCAACACGGCGGGGAATAAAGGGCCGCACGGCATTACCGCGAGTACGCCAACACGGCGGGGAATAAAGGGCCGCACGGCATTACCGCGCGTACGCCAACACGGCGGGGAATAAAGGGTCGCACGGCATTACCGCGAGTACGCCAACACGGCGGGGAATAAAAGGCCGCACGCCATTACCGCGAGTACGCCAACACGGCGGGGAATAAAGGGTCGCACGGCATTACCGCGAGTACGCCAACACGGCGGGGAATAAAGGGTCGCACGCCATTACCGCGCGTACGCCAACACGGCGGGGAATAAAGGGCCGCACGGCATTACCGCGCGTACGCCAACACGGCGGGGAATAAAGGGTCGCACGGCATTACCGCGCGTACGCCAACACGGCGGGGAATAAAGGGGCGCACGGCATTACCGCGCGTACGCCAACACGGCGGGGAATAAAGGGCCGCACGGCATTACCGCGAGTACGCCAACACGGCGGGAAATAAAGGGCCGCACGCCATTATCGCGCGTACGCCAACACGGCGGGGAATAAAGGGCCGCACGGCATTACCGGGAGTACGCCAACACGGCGGGGAATAAAGGGCCGCACGCCATTACCGCGAGTACGCCAACACGGCGGGGAATAAAGGATCGCACGGCATTACCGCGAGTACGCCAACACGGCGGGGAATAAAGGGCCGCACGGCATTACCGCGCGTACGCCAACACGGCGGGGAATAAAGGGCCGCACGGCATTACCGCGCGTACGCCAACACGGCGGGGAATAAAGGGCCGCACGGCATTACCGCGAGTACGCCAACACGGCGGGGAATAAAGGCCGCACGGCATTACCGCGCGTACGCCAACACGGCGGGGAATAAAGGCCGCACGGCATTACCGCGAGTACACCAACACGGCGGGGAATAAAGGGTCGCACGCCATTACCGCGAGTACGCCAACACGGCGGGAATAAAGGGCCGCACGGCATTACCGCGAGTACGCCAACACGGCGGGGAATAAAGGGCCGCACGCCATTACCGCGAGTACGCCAACACGGCGGGGAATAAAGGGCCGCACGGCATTACCGCGCATACGCCAACACGGCGGGGAATAAAGGGTCGCACGGCATTACCGCGCGTACGCCAACACGGCGGGGAATAAAGGGTCGCACGGCATTACCGCGAGTACGCCAACACGGCGGGGAATAAAAGGCCGCACGCCATTACCGCGAGTACGCCAACACGGCGGGGAATAAAGGGTCGCACGCCATTACCGCGCGTACGCCAACACGGCGGGGAATAAAGGGCCGCACGGCATTACCGCGCGTACGCCAACACGGCGGGGAATAAAGGGTCGCACGGCATTACCGCGCGTACGCCAACACGGCGGGGAATAAAGGGCCGCACGCCATTACCGCGAGTACGCCAACACGGCGGGGAATAAAGGGCCGCACGGCATTACCGCGAGTACGCCAACACGGCGGGGAATAAAGGATCGCACGGCATTACCGCGCGTACGCCAACACGGCGGGGAATAAAGGGCCGCACGGCATTACCGGGAGTACGCCAACACGGCGGGGAATAAAGGGCCGCACGGCATTACCGCGAGTACGCCAACACGGCGGGGAATAAAGGGCCGCACGCCATTACCGCGAGTACGCCAACACGGCGGGGAATAAAGGGCCGCACGGCATTACCGCGCGTACGCCAACACGGCGGGGAATAAAGGGTCGCACGGCATTACCGCGCGTACGCCAACACGGCGGGGAATAAAGGGTCGCACGGCATTACCGCGAGTACGCCAACACGGCGGGGAATAAAAGGCCGCACGCCATTACCGCGAGTACGCCAACACGGCGGGGAATAAAGGGTCGCACGGCATTACCGCGAGTACGCCAACACGGCGGGGAATAAAGGGTCGCACGCCATTACCGCGCGTACGCCAACACGGCGGGGAATAAAGGGCCGCACGGCATTACCGCGCGTACGCCAACACGGCGGGGAATAAAGGGCCGCACGGCGTTACCGCGAGTACGCCAACACGGCGGGGAATAAAGGGGCGCACGGCATTACCGCGAGTACGCCAACACGGCGGGGAATAAAGGGCCGCACGCCATTACCGCGCGTACGCCAACACGGCGGGGGATAAAGGGCCGCACGCCATTACCGCGCGTACGCCAACACGGCGGGGAATAAAGGGCCGCACGGCATTACCGCGCGTACGCCAACACGGCGGGGAATAAAGGGCCGCACGGCATTACCGCGAGTACGCCAACACGGCGGGGGAATAAAGGGACGCACGGCATTACCGCGAGTACGCCAACACGGCGGGGAATAAAGGGCCGCACGGCGTTACCGCGCGTACGCCAACACGGCGGGGAATAAAGGGCCGCACGGCGTTACCGCGAGTACGCCAACACGGCGGGGAATAAAGGGCCGCACGGCGTTACCGCGAGTACGCCAACACGGCGGGAATAAAGGGCCGCACGCCATTACCGCGCGTACGCCAACACGGCGGGGAATAAAGGGTCGCACGGCATTACCGCGAGTACGCCAACACGGCGGGGAATAAAGGGCCGCACGGCATTACCGCGAGTACGCCAACACGGCGGGGAATAAAGGGCCGCACGGCGTTACCGCGAGTACGCCAACACGGCGGGGAATAAAGGGTCGCACGGCATTACCGCGAGTACGCCAACACGGCGGGGAATAAAGGGTCGCACGGCATTACCGCGAGTACGCCAACACGGCGGGGAATAAAGGGCCGCACGGCGTTACCGCGAGTACGCCAACACGGCGGGAAATAAAGTGTCGCACGCCATTACCGCGAGTACGCCAACACGGCGGGGAATAAAGGGCCGCACGCCATTACCGCGCGTACGCCAACACGGCGGGGAATAAAGGGCCGCACGCCATTACCGCGCGTACGCCAACACGGCGGGGGATAAAGGGGCGCACGCCATTACCGCGCGTACGCCAACACGGCGGGGAATAAAGGGCCGCACGGCGTTACCGCGAGTACGCCAACACGGCGGGGAATAAAGGGCCGCACGCCATTACCGCGCGTACGCCAACACGGCGGGGAATAAAGGGCCGCACGCCATTACCGCGAGTACGCCAACACGGCGGGGAATAAAGGGCCGCACGGCATTACCGCGCGTACGCCAACACGGCGGGAATAAAGGGCCACACGGCATTACCGCGAGTACGCCAACACGGCGGGGAATAAAGGGCCGCACGGCATTACCGCGCGTACGCCAACACGGCGGGGGAATAAAGGGCCGCACGCCATTACCGCGAGTACGCCAACACGGCGGGGAATAAAGGGCCGCACGGCATTACCGCGCGTACGCCAACACGGCGGGGAATAAAGGGCCGCACGGCATTACCGCGCGTACGCCAACACGGCGGGGAATAAAGGGCCGCACGGCGTTACCGCGCGTACGCCAACACGGCGGGGAATAAAGGCCGCACGGCATTACCGCGCGTACGCCAACACGGCGGGGAATAAAGGGCCGCACGCCATTACCGCGCGTACGCCAACACGGCGGGAAATAAAGGGTCGCACGGCATTACCGCGAGTACGCCAACACGGCGGGGAATAAAGGGCCGCACGGCATTACCGCGAGTACGCCAACACGGCGGGGAATAAAGGGCCGCACGGCATTACCGCGCGTACGCCAACACGGCGGGAATAAAGGGCCGCACGGCATTACCGCGAGTACGCCAACACGGCGGGGAATAAAGGGTCGCACGGCGTTACCGCGAGTACGCCAACACGGCGGGGAATAAAGGGCCGCACGGCATTACCGCGAGTACGCCAACACGGCGGGGAATAAAGGGCTGCACGGCATTACCGCGAGTACGCCAACACGGCGGGGAATAAAGGGCCGCACGGCATTACCGCGCGTACGCCAACACGGCGGGGAATAAAGGGCCGCACGCCATTACCGCGCGTACGCCAACACGGCGGGGAATAAAGGGCCGCACGGCATTACCGCGCGTACGCCAACACGGCGGGGGAATAAAGGGCCGCACGCCATTACCGCGCGTACGCCAACACGGCGGGGAATAAAGGGCCGCACGCCATTACCGCGCGTACGCCAACACGGCGGGGAATAAAGGGCCGCACGGCATTACCGCGCGTACGCCAACACGGCGGGGGAATAAAGGGCCGCACGCCATTACCGCGCGTACGCCAACACGGCGGGGGAATAAAGGGCCGCACGCCATTACCGCGAATACGCCAACACGGCGGGGAATAAAGGGCCGCACGGCATTACCGCGAGTACGCCAACACGGCGGGGAATAAAGGGTCGCACGGCATTACCGCGAGTACGCCAACACGGCGGGGAATAAAGGGCCGCACGGCATTACCGCGAGTACGCCAACACGGCGGGGAATAAAGGGCCGCACGGCATTACCGCGAGTACGCCAACACGGCGGGGAATAAAGGGTCGCACGGCATTACCGCGAGTACGCCAACACGGCGGGGAATAAAGGGCCGCACGCCATTACCGCGCGTACGCCAACACGGCGGGGAATAAAGGGCCGCACGGCATTACCGCGCGTACGCCAACACGGTGGGGAATAAAGGCCGCACGGCATTACCGCGCGTACGCCAACACGGCGGGGAATAAAGGGCCGCACGCCATTACCGCGAATACGCCAACACGGCGGGGAATAAAGGGCCGCACGGCATTACCGCGCGTACGCCAACACGGCGGGGAATAAAGGGCCGCACGGCATTACCGCGAGTACGCCAACACGGCGGGGAATAAAGGGCCGCACGGCATTACCGCGAGTACGCCAACACGGCGGGGAATAAAGGGCCGCACGGCATTACCGCGCGTACGCCAACACGGCGGGGAATAAAGGGCCGCACGCCATTACCGCGAGTACGCCAACACGGCGGGGAATAAAGGGCCGCACGCCATTACCGCGAGTACGCCAACACGGCGGGGAATAAAGGGCCGCACGGCATTACCGCGCGTACGCCAACACGGTGGGAATAAAGGGCCGCACGGCATTACCGCGAGTACGCCAACACGGCGGGGAATAAAGGGCCGCACGGCGTTACCGCGAGTACGCCAACACGGCGGGGAATAAAGGGTCGCACGCCATTACCGCGCGTACGCCAACACGGCGGGGAATAAAGGGTCGCACGCCATTACCGCGAGTACGCCAACACGGCGGGAATAAAGGGCCGCACGCCATTACCGCGCGTACGCCAACACGGCGGGGAATAAAGGGACGCACGGCATTACCGCGAGTACGCCAACACGGCGGGGAATAAAGGGTCGCACGGCATTACCGCGCGTACGCCAACACGGCGGGGAATAAAGGGCCGCACGGCGTTACCGCGAGTACGCCAACACGGCGGGGAATAAAGGGCCGCACGGCGTTACCGCGCGTACGCCAACACGGCGGGGAATAAAGGGCCGCACGCCATTACCGCGCGTACGCCAACACGGCGGGGAATAAAGGGGCGCACGGCATTACCGCGAGTACGCCAACACGGCGGGGAATAAAGGGCCGCACGGCATTACCGCGCGTACGCCAACACGGCGGGGAATAAAGGGCCGCACGCCATTACCGCGCGTACGCCAACACGGCGGGGAATAAAGGGGCGCACGCCATTACCGCGAGTACGCCAACACGGCGGGGAATAAAGGGCCGCACGGCATTACCGCGCGTACGCCAACACGGCGGGGGATAAAGGGCCGCACGGCATTACCGCGCGTACGCCAACACGGCGGGGAATAAAGGGCCGCACGCCATTACCGCGCGTACGCCAACACGGCGGGGAATAAAGGGGCGCACGGCATTACCGCGCGTACGCCAACACGGCGGGGGATAAAGGGCCGCACGGCATTACCGCGCGTACGCCAACACGGCGGGGAATAAAGTGTCGCACGCCATTACCGCGAGTACGCCAACACGGCGGGGGAATAAAGGGCCGCACGCCATTACCGCGCGTACGCCAACACGGCGGGGAATAAAGGGCCGCACGCCATTACCGCGCGTACGCCAACACGGCGGGGAATAAAGGGCCGCACGGCATTACCGCGCGTACGCCAACACGGCGGGAATAAAGGGCCACACGGCGTTACCGCGCGTACGCCAACACGGCGGGAAATAAAGGGCCGCACGCCATTACCGCGAGTACGCCAACACGGCGGGGAATAAAGTGCCGCACGGCATTACCGCGCGTACGCCAACACGGCGGGGAATAAAGGGCCGCACGGCATTACCGCGCGTACGCCAACACGGCGGGGAATAAAGGGCCGCACGCCATTACCGCGAGTACGCCAACACGGCGGGGAATAAAGGGCCGCACGGCATTACCGCGCGTACGCCAACACGGCGGGGAATAAAGGGCCGCACGGCATTACCGCGAGTACGCCAACACGGCGGGGAATAAAGGCCGCACGGCATTACCGCGCGTACGCCAACACGGCGGGGAATAAAGGGCCGCACGGCGTTACCGCGCGTACGCCAACACGGCGGGGAATAAAGGCCGCACGGCATTACCGCGCGTACGCCAACACGGCGGGGAATAAAGGCCGCACGGCATTACCGCGAGTACGCCAACACGGCGGGGAATAAAGGGCCGCACGGCGTTACCGCGCGTACGCCAACACGGCGGGGAATAAAGGGCCGCACGCCATTACCGCGCGTACGCCAACACGGCGGGGAATAAAGGGCCGCACGGCATTACCGCGCGTACGCCAACACGGCGGGGAATAAAGAGCCGCACGGCATTACCGCGCGTACGCCAACACGGCGGGGAATAAAGTGTCGCACGCCATTACCGCGCGTACGCCAACACGGCGGGGAATAAAGGGCCGCACGGCGTTACCGCGCGTACGCCAACACGGCGGGGAATAAAGGGCCGCACGGCATTACCGCGAGTACGCCAACACGGCGGGAATAAAGGGTCGCACGCCATTACCGCGAGTACGCCAACACGGCGGGGAATAAAGGGTCGCACGCCATTACCGCGAGTACGCCAACACGGCGGGGAATAAAGGGTCGCACGCCATTACCGCGAGTACGCCAACACGGCGGGAATAAAGGGTCGCACGCCATTACCGCGAGTACGCCAACACGGCGGGGGAATAAAGGGCCGCACGGCATTACCGCGAGTACGCCAACACGGCGGGAATAAAGGGTCGCACGCCATTACCGCGAGTACGCCAACACGGCGGGGAATAAAGGGCCGCACGGCATTACCGCGCGTACGCCAACACGGCGGGGAATAAAGGGCCGCACGCCATTACCGCGCGTACGCCAACACGGCGGGGAATAAAGGGCCGCACGGCATTACCGCGAGTACGCCAACACGGCGGGAATAAAGGGCCGCACGCCATTACCGCGAGTACGCCAACACGGCGGGAATAAAGGGTCGCACGCCATTACCGCGAGTACGCCAACACGGCGGGGAATAAAGGGTCGCACGCCATTACCGCGAGTACGCCAACACGGCGGGGAATAAAGGGTCGCACGGCGTTACCGCGAGTACGCCAACACGGCGGGGAATAAAGGGCCGCACGCCATTACCGCGAGTACGCCAACACGGCGGGAATAAAGGGTCGCACGGCATTACCGCGAGTACGCCAACACGGCGGGGAATAAAGGGCCGCACGGCATTACCGCGCGTACGCCAACACGGCGGGGAATAAAGGGCCGCACGCCATTACCGCGCGTACGCCAACACGGCGGGGAATAAAGGGCCGCACGGCATTACCGCGAGTACGCCAACACGGCGGGGAATAAAGGGCCGCACGCCATTACCGCGAGTACGCCAACACGGCGGGGAATAAAGGGCCGCACGGCGTTACCGCGCGTACGCCAACACGGCGGGGAATAAAGGGCCGCACGGCATTACCGCGAGTACGCCAACACGGCGGGGAATAAAGGGCCGCACGCCATTACCGCGAGTACGCCAACACGGTGGGGAATAAAGGGCCGCACGGCATTACCGCGCATACGCCAACACGGCGGGGAATAAAGTGCCGCACGCCATTACCGCGAGTACGCCAACACGGCGGGAATAAAGGGCCGCACGGCATTACCGCGCGTACGCCAACACGGCGGGAATAAAGGGCCGCACGGCATTACCGCGCGTACGCCAACACGGCGGGGAATAAAGGGCCGCACGCCATTACCGCGAGTACGCCAACACGGCGGGGAATAAAGGGCCGCACGCCATTACCGCGAGTACGCCAACACGGCGGGGAATAAAGGGACGCACGGCATTACCGCGAGTACGCCAACACGGCGGGGAATAAAGGGCCGCACGGCGTTACCGCGAGTACGCCAACACGGCGGGGAATAAAGGGTCGCACGGCATTACCGCGAGTACGCCAACACGGCGGGGAATAAAGGGCCGCACGCCATT
The DNA here is from genome assembly GCF_040206685.1 of Ascaphus truei. Classification (NCBI taxonomy): domain Eukaryota; kingdom Metazoa; phylum Chordata; class Amphibia; order Anura; family Ascaphidae; genus Ascaphus; species Ascaphus truei. The sequence continues at coordinate 136,725,529 of NC_134488.1, forward strand.
ACCGCGAGTACACCAACACGGCGGGAATAAAGGGCCGCACGGCATTACCGCGCGTACGCCAACACGGCGGGGAATAAAGGGCCGCACGCCATTACCGCGAGTACGCCAACACGGCGGGGAATAAAGGGCCGCACGCCATTACCGCGAGTACGCCAACACGGCGGGGAATAAAGGGCCGCACGGCGTTACCGCGAGTACGCCAACACGGCGGGGAATAAAGGGCCGCACGCCATTACCGCGCGTACGCCAACACGGCGGGGAATAAAGGGTCGCACGCCATTACCGCGCGCACGCCAACACGGCGGGGAATAAAGGGCCGCACGGCGTTACCGCGAGTACGCCAACACGGCGGGGAATAAAGGGTCGCACGGCATTACCGCGAGTACGCCAACACGGCGGGGAATAAAGGGCCGCACGGCGTTACCGCGAGTACGCCAACACGGCGGGAATAAAGGGCCGCACGCCATTACCGCGCGTACGCCAACACGGCGGGAAATAAAGTGTCGCACGCCATTACCGCGAGTACGCCAACACGGCGGGGAATAAAGGGCCGCACGGCATTACCGCGCGTACGCCAAAACGGCGGGGAATAAAGGGCCGCACGCCATTACCGCGCGTACGCCAACACGGCGGGGAATAAAGGGCCGCACGCCATTACCGCGCGTACGCCAACACGGCGGGGAATAAAGGGTCGCACGGCGTTACCACGCGTACGCCAACACGGCGGGGGAATAAAGGGCCGCACGCCATTACCGCGCGTACGCCAACACGGCGGGGAATAAAGGGCCGCACGGCATTACCGCGAGTACGCCAACACGGCGGGGAATAAAGGGCCGCACGGCATTACCGCGAGTACGCCAACACGGCGGGGAATAAAGGGGCGCGCGCCATTACCGCGCGTACGCCAACACGGCGGGGAATAAAGGGCCGCACGGCGTTACCGCGCGTACGCCAACACGGCGGGGAATAAAGGGCCGCACGCCATTACCGCGCGTACGCCAACACGGCGGGAAATAAAGGGTCGCACGGCATTACCGCGCGTACGCCAACACGGCGGGGAATAAAGGGCCGCACGGCATTACCGCGAGTACGCCAACACGGCGGGGAATAAAGGGCCGCACGGCATTACCGCGCGTACGCCAACACGGCGGGGAATAAAGGGTCGCACGGCGTTACCGCGAGTACGCCAACACGGCGGGGAATAAAGGGCCGCACGGCATTACCGCGAGTACGCCAACACGGCGGGGAATAAAGGCCGCACGGCATTACCGCGCGTACGCCAACACGGCGGGGAATAAAGGGCCGCACGGCATTACCGCGAGTACGCCAACACGGCGGGAATAAAGGGCCGCACGGCATTACCGGGCGTACGCCAACACGGCGGGAATAAAGGGCCGCACGGCATTACCGCGAGTACGCCAACACGGCGGGGAATAAAGGGCCGCACGGCATTACCGCGAGTACGCCAACACGGCGGGGAATAAAGGGTCGCACGCCATTACCGCGCGTACGCCAACACGGCGGGGAATAAAGGGCCGCACGGCATTACCGCGAGTACGCCAACACGGCGGGAAATAAAGGGCCGCACGGCATTACCGCGCGTACGCCAACACGGCGGGGAATAAAGGGCCGCACGGCATTACCGCGCGTACGCCAACACGGCGGGGAATAAAGGGCCGCACGGCATTACCGCGAGTACGCCAACACGGCGGGGAATAAAGGGACGCACGGCATTACCGCGAGTACGCCAACACGGCGGGGAATAAAGGGTCGCACGGCATTACCGCGCGTACGCCAACACGGCGGGGAATAAAGGGTCGCACGGCATTACCGCGAGTACGCCAACACGGCGGGGAATAAAGGGCCGCACGGCATTACCGCGAGTACGCCAACACGGCGGGGAATAAAGGGCCGCACGGCATTACCGCGAGTACGCCAACACGGCGGGGAATAAAGGGTCGCACGCCATTACCGCGAGTACGCCAACACGGCGGGAATAAAGGGCCGCACGGCATTACCGCGCGTACGCCAACACGGCGGGGAATAAAGGGCCGCACGGCACTACCGCGAGTACGCCAACACGGCGGGGAATAAAGGGCCGCACGCCATTACCGCGCGTACGCCAACACGGCGGGGAATAAAGGGCCGCACGCCATTACCGCGAGTACGCCAACACGGCGGGGAATAAAGGGCCGCACGCCATTACCGCGCGTACGCCAACACGGCGGGGAATAAAGGGCCGCACGCCATTACCGCGCGTACGCCAACACGGCGGGGAATAAAGGGTCGCACGGCATTACCGCGAGTACGCCAACACGGCGGGAAATAAAGGGCCGCACGGCATTACCGCGCGTACGCCAACACGGCGGGGAATAAAGGGCCGCACGGCATTACCGCGCGTACGCCAACACGGCGGGGAATAAAGGGCCGCACGGCATTACCGCGCGTACGCCAACACGGCGGGGAATAAAGGGTCGCACGGCATTACCGCGCGTACGCCAACACGGCGGGGAATAAAGGGCCGCACGCCATTACCGCGAGTACGCCAACACGGCGGGGAATAAAGGGACGCACGGCATTACCGCGAGTACGCCAACACGGCGGGGAATAAAGGGCCGCACGGCATTACCGCGAGTACGCCAACACGGCGGGGAATAAAAGGCCGCACGCCATTACCGCGCGTACGCCAACACGGCGGGGAATAAAGGGCCGCACGGCATTACCGCGCGTACGCCAACACGGCGGGGAATAAAGGGTCGCACGCCATTACCGCGCGTACGCCAACACGGCGGGGAATAAAGGGCCGCACGGCATTACCGCGAGTACGCCAACACGGCGGGGAATAAAGGGCCGCACGGCATTACCGCGAGTACGCCAACACGGCGGGGAATAAAAGGCCGCACGCCATTACCGCGCGTACGCCAACACGGCGGGGAATAAAGGGCCGCACGGCATTACCGCGCGTACGCCAACACGGCGGGGAATAAAGGGTCGCACGCCATTACCGCGCGTACGCCAACACGGCGGGGAATAAAGGGCCGCACGGCATTACCGCGAGTACGCCAACACGGCGGGGAATAAAGGGGCGCACGGCATTACCGCGAGTACGCCAACACGGCGGGGAATAAAGGGTCGCACGCCATTACCGCGAGTACGCCAACACGGCGGGAATAAAGGGCCGCACGGCATTACCGCGCGTACGCCAACACGGCGGGGAATAAAGGGCCGCACGGCATTACCGCGCGTACGCCAACACGGCGGGGAATAAAGGGACGCACGGCATTACCGCGCGTACGCCAACACGGCGGGGAATAAAGGGCCGCACGGCATTACCGCGCGTACGCCAACACGGCGGGGAATAAAGGGCCGCACGGCATTACCGCGCGTACGCCAACACAGCGGGGAATAAAGGGCCGCACGGCGTTACCGCGCGTACGCCAACACGGCGGGGAATAAAGGGGCGCACGCCATTACCGCGCGTACGCCAACACGGCGGGGAATAAAGGGCCGCACGGCATTACCGCGCGTACGCCAACACGGCGGGGAATAAAGGGTCGCACGGCATTACCGCGCGTACGCCAACACGGCGGGGAATAAAGGGCCGCACGGCATTACCGCGAGTACACCAACACGGCGGGAATAAAGGGCCGCACGGCATTACCGCGCGTACGCCAACACGGCGGGGAATAAAGGGCCGCACGCCATTACCGCGAGTACGCCAACACGGCGGGGAATAAAGGGCCGCACGCCATTACCGCGAGTACGCCAACACGGCGGGGAATAAAGGGCCGCACGGCGTTACCGCGAGTACGCCAACACGGCGGGGAATAAAGGGCCGCACGCCATTACCGCGCGTACGCCAACACGGCGGGGAATAAAGGGTCGCACGCCATTACCGCGCGCACGCCAACACGGCGGGGAATAAAGGGCCGCACGGCGTTACCGCGAGTACGCCAACACGGCGGGGAATAAAGGGTCGCACGGCATTACCGCGAGTACGCCAACACGGCGGGGAATAAAGGGCCGCACGGCGTTACCGCGAGTACGCCAACACGGCGGGAATAAAGGGCCGCACGCCATTACCGCGCGTACGCCAACACGGCGGGAAATAAAGTGTCGCACGCCATTACCGCGAGTACGCCAACACGGCGGGGAATAAAGGGCCGCACGGCATTACCGCGCGTACGCCAAAACGGCGGGGAATAAAGGGCCGCACGCCATTACCGCGCGTACGCCAACACGGCGGGGAATAAAGGGCCGCACGCCATTACCGCGCGTACGCCAACACGGCGGGGAATAAAGGGTCGCACGGCGTTACCACGCGTACGCCAACACGGCGGGGGAATAAAGGGCCGCACGCCATTACCGCGCGTACGCCAACACGGCGGGGAATAAAGGGCCGCACGGCATTACCGCGAGTACGCCAACACGGCGGGGAATAAAGGGCCGCACGGCATTACCGCGAGTACGCCAACACGGCGGGGAATAAAGGGGCGCGCGCCATTACCGCGCGTACGCCAACACGGCGGGGAATAAAGGGCCGCACGGCGTTACCGCGCGTACGCCAACACGGCGGGGAATAAAGGGCCGCACGCCATTACCGCGCGTACGCCAACACGGCGGGAAATAAAGGGTCGCACGGCATTACCGCGCGTACGCCAACACGGCGGGGAATAAAGGGCCGCACGGCATTACCGCGAGTACGCCAACACGGCGGGGAATAAAGGGCCGCACGGCATTACCGCGCGTACGCCAACACGGCGGGGAATAAAGGGTCGCACGGCGTTACCGCGAGTACGCCAACACGGCGGGGAATAAAGGGCCGCACGGCATTACCGCGAGTACGCCAACACGGCGGGGAATAAAGGCCGCACGGCATTACCGCGCGTACGCCAACACGGCGGGGAATAAAGGGCCGCACGGCATTACCGCGAGTACGCCAACACGGCGGGAATAAAGGGCCGCACGGCATTACCGGGCGTACGCCAACACGGCGGGAATAAAGGGCCGCACGGCATTACCGCGAGTACGCCAACACGGCGGGGAATAAAGGGCCGCACGGCATTACCGCGAGTACGCCAACACGGCGGGGAATAAAGGGTCGCACGCCATTACCGCGCGTACGCCAACACGGCGGGGAATAAAGGGCCGCACGGCATTACCGCGAGTACGCCAACACGGCGGGAAATAAAGGGCCGCACGGCATTACCGCGCGTACGCCAACACGGCGGGGAATAAAGGGCCGCACGGCATTACCGCGCGTACGCCAACACGGCGGGGAATAAAGGGCCGCACGGCATTACCGCGAGTACGCCAACACGGCGGGGAATAAAGGGACGCACGGCATTACCGCGAGTACGCCAACACGGCGGGGAATAAAGGGTCGCACGGCATTACCGCGCGTACGCCAACACGGCGGGGAATAAAGGGTCGCACGGCATTACCGCGAGTACGCCAACACGGCGGGGAATAAAGGGCCGCACGGCATTACCGCGAGTACGCCAACACGGCGGGGAATAAAGGGCCGCACGGCATTACCGCGAGTACGCCAACACGGCGGGGAATAAAGGGTCGCACGCCATTACCGCGAGTACGCCAACACGGCGGGAATAAAGGGCCGCACGGCATTACCGCGCGTACGCCAACACGGCGGGGAATAAAGGGCCGCACGGCACTACCGCGAGTACGCCAACACGGCGGGGAATAAAGGGCCGCACGCCATTACCGCGCGTACGCCAACACGGCGGGGAATAAAGGGCCGCACGCCATTACCGCGAGTACGCCAACACGGCGGGGAATAAAGGGCCGCACGCCATTACCGCGCGTACGCCAACACGGCGGGGAATAAAGGGCCGCACGCCATTACCGCGCGTACGCCAACACGGCGGGGAATAAAGGGTCGCACGGCATTACCGCGAGTACGCCAACACGGCGGGAAATAAAGGGCCGCACGGCATTACCGCGCGTACGCCAACACGGCGGGGAATAAAGGGCCGCACGGCATTACCGCGCGTACGCCAACACGGCGGGGAATAAAGGGCCGCACGGCATTACCGCGCGTACGCCAACACGGCGGGGAATAAAGGGTCGCACGGCATTACCGCGCGTACGCCAACACGGCGGGGAATAAAGGGCCGCACGCCATTACCGCGAGTACGCCAACACGGCGGGGAATAAAGGGACGCACGGCATTACCGCGAGTACGCCAACACGGCGGGGAATAAAGGGCCGCACGGCATTACCGCGAGTACGCCAACACGGCGGGGAATAAAAGGCCGCACGCCATTACCGCGCGTACGCCAACACGGCGGGGAATAAAGGGCCGCACGGCATTACCGCGCGTACGCCAACACGGCGGGGAATAAAGGGTCGCACGCCATTACCGCGCGTACGCCAACACGGCGGGGAATAAAGGGCCGCACGGCATTACCGCGAGTACGCCAACACGGCGGGGAATAAAGGGCCGCACGGCATTACCGCGAGTACGCCAACACGGCGGGGAATAAAAGGCCGCACGCCATTACCGCGCGTACGCCAACACGGCGGGGAATAAAGGGCCGCACGGCATTACCGCGCGTACGCCAACACGGCGGGGAATAAAGGGTCGCACGCCATTACCGCGCGTACGCCAACACGGCGGGGAATAAAGGGCCGCACGGCATTACCGCGAGTACGCCAACACGGCGGGGAATAAAGGGGCGCACGGCATTACCGCGAGTACGCCAACACGGCGGGGAATAAAGGGTCGCACGCCATTACCGCGAGTACGCCAACACGGCGGGAATAAAGGGCCGCACGGCATTACCGCGCGTACGCCAACACGGCGGGGAATAAAGGGCCGCACGGCATTACCGCGCGTACGCCAACACGGCGGGGAATAAAGGGACGCACGGCATTACCGCGCGTACGCCAACACGGCGGGGAATAAAGGGCCGCACGGCATTACCGCGCGTACGCCAACACGGCGGGGAATAAAGGGCCGCACGGCATTACCGCGCGTACGCCAACACAGCGGGGAATAAAGGGCCGCACGGCGTTACCGCGCGTACGCCAACACGGCGGGGAATAAAGGGGCGCACGCCATTACCGCGCGTACGCCAACACGGCGGGGAATAAAGGGCCGCACGGCATTACCGCGCGTACGCCAACACGGCGGGGAATAAAGGGTCGCACGGCATTACCGCGCGTACGCCAACACGGCGGGGAATAAAGGGCCGCACGGCATTACCGCGAGTACGCCAACACGGCGGGGAATAAAGGGCCGCACGGCGTTACCGCGCGTACGCCAACACGGCGGGGAATAAAGGGCCGCACGGCATTACCGCGCGTACGCCAACACGGCGGGGAATAAAGGGTCGCACGCCATTACCGCGAGTACGCCAACACGGCGGGGAATAAAGGGCCGCACGGCATTACCGCGCGTACGCCAACACGGCGGGGAATAAAGGGACGCACGGCATTACCGCGAGTACGCCAACACGGCGGGGAATAAAGGCCGCACGGCATTACCGCGCGTACGCCAACACGGCGGGGAATAAAGGGCCGCACGGCATTACCGCGCGTACGCCAACACGGCGGGGAATAAAGGGCCGCACGCCATTACCGCGCGTACGCCAACACGGCGGGAAATAAAGGGCCGCACGGCATTACCGCGAGTACGCCAACACGGCGGGGAATAAAGGGCCGCACGGCATTACCGCGAGTACGCCAACACGGCGGGGAATAAAGGGCCGCACGGCATTACCGCGCGTACGCCAACACGGCGGGGAATAAAGGGCCGCACGGCATTACCGCGCGTACGCCAACACGGCGGGGAATAAAGGGTCGCACGGCGTTACCGCGAGTACGCCAACACGGCGGGGAATAAAGGGCCGCACGGCATTACCGCGAGTACGCCAACACGGCGGGGAATAAAGGCCGCACGGCATTACCGCGAGTACGCCAACACGGCGGGGAATAAAGGGCCGCACGCCATTACCGCGAGTACGCCAACACGGCGGGGAATAAAGGGCCGCACGGCATTACCGCGAGTACGCCAACACGGCGGGGAATAAAGGGCCGCACGGCCTTGCCCGTTAATGCGCGGCTAACTGTGGTTATTGTGAGTATTTATAGGAGGGTTTTTTGGGGTAAAATCTACCTGGTTTGCAAACTGTACCTCACATTTTACACAGAAAACTGACCAAAGCGAGTCCCCCCTCCCCACTCCCCACGGGCAACAGTTTCTCCCCCCCCCCCCATCCACGGGCGACAGCTTCCCCCCCCCCATCCACGGGCGACAGCTTCCTCCCCCACCCACGGGCGACAGCTTCTCCCCCCCCCCCCACGGGCGACAGCTTCCCCCCCCCCCCACCACGGGCGACAGCTTCTCCCCCCCCCACCTATGGGCGACAGCTTCCCCCCCCACCCACGGGCGACAGCTTCTCCCCCCCCCCCACCCACGGGCGACAGCTTCTCCCCCCCCCCCACCCACGGGCGACAGCTTCCCCCCCCCCCCACCACGGGCGACAGCTTCTCCCCCCCCCCACCTATGGGCGACAGCTTCCCCCCCCACCCACGGGCGACAGCTTCTCCCCCCCCCCCACCCACGGGCGACAGCTTCTCCCCCCCCCCCACCCACGGGCGACAGCTTCCCCCCCCCCCCCACCACGGGCGACAGCTTCTCCCCCCCCCCACCTATGGGCGACAGCTTCCCCCCCCACCCACGGGCGACAGCTTCTCCCCCCCCCACCCACGGGCGACAGCTTCTCCCCCCCCCCCACCCACGGGCGACAGCTTCTCCCAAACCCCCCCCTCCTATCCTCTTAACCCCTTCATCACCAACAAAGCAAGGTGTTGCAGGCACCCCTGGCAGGGAAGGGGTTATGGACGCTCACTTCTTGTATGGCAGACACTGCTTCTTCCTGTGGCAATCCAAGACCCACTCCTTCCGCACGATGATCCCCCCGGCAGCTTTCACGTGGCTGTATTTGGGGGTGTTGGCAAATGCACATCTGGGGAGAAAAACAAAACAGAAATGTCTCGGTGCTTTGCTCTGCCCCCTGGGTAACTGGTTCTGCGTTCGGACCCAGAGAGACCGGGCCACACGCCGCCAGCCTGGGTGTCCCTACGCTTAGATTGCAAGCTCCTCGGGGCACGGATTCCTTATCCCAATGTTACTTTATTGTCTCAGGCGCTTATTCCCAATATGTGATTATTACTGCGGTGACACGGTTATATTCCGCTGTGATTATTACTGCTGTGACACGGTTATATTCCGCTGTGATTATTACTGCGGTGACACGGTTATATTCCGCTGTGATTATTACTGCTGTGACACTGTTATATTACGCTGTGATTATTACTGCTGTGACACTGTTATATTATGCTGTGATTATTACTGCTGTGACACTGTTATATTATGCTGTGATTATTACTGCTGTGACACGGTTATATTACGCTGTGATTATTACTGCTGTGACACTGTTATATTATGCTGTGATTATTACTGCTGTGACACGGTTATATTATGCTGTGATTATTACTGCTGTGACACGGTTATATTCCGCTGTGATTATTACTGCTGTGACACGGTTATATTCCGCTGTGATTATTACTGCTGTGACACGGTTATATTACGCTGTGATTATTACTGCTGTGACACTGTTATATTATGCTGTGATTATTACTGCTGTGACACGGTTATATTATGCTGTGATTATTACTGCTGTGACACGGTTATATTCCGCTGTGATTATTACTGCGGTGACACGGTTATATTCCGCTGTGATTATTACTGCTGTGACACGGTTATATTCCGCTGTGATTATTACTGCGGTGACACGGTTATATTCCGCTGTGATTATTACTGCTGTGACACTGTTATATTACGCTGTGATTATTACTGCTGTGACACTGTTATATTATGCTGTGATTATTACTGCTGTGACACTGTTATATTAAGATGTGATTATTACTGCTGTGACACGGTTATATTATGCTGTGATTATTACTGCTGTGACACTGTTATATTATGCTGTGATTATTACTGCTGTGACACGGTTATATTATGCTGTGATTATTACTGCTGTGACACGGTTATATTCCGCTGTGATTATTACTGCTGTGACACGGTTATATTCCGCTGTGATTATTACTGCTGTGACACGGTTATATTCCGCTGTGATTATTACTGCTGTGACACTGTTATATTATGCTGTGATTATTACTGCTGTGACACTGTTATATTACGCTGTGATTATTACTGCTGTGACGCTGTGATTATTACTGCTGTGACACGGTTATATTATGCTGTGATTATTACTGCTGTGACACGGTTATATTATGCTGTGATTATTACTGCTGTGACACGGTTATATTACGCTGTGATTATTACTGCTGTGACACTGTTATATTACGCTGTGATTATTACTGCTGTGACACTGTTATATTACGCTGTGATTATTACTGCTGTGACACTGTTATATTATGCTGTGATTATTACTGCTGTGACACTGTTATATTACGCTGTGATTATTACTGCTGTGACGCTGTGATTATTACTGCTGTGACACGGTTATATTACGCTGTGATTATTACTGCTGTGACACTGTTATATTATGATGTGATTATTACTGCTGTGACACGTTATATTATGCTGTGATTATTACTGCTGTGACACTGTTATATTACGCTGTGATTATTACTGCTGTGACACTGTTATATTATGCTGTGATTATTACTGCTGTGACACTGTTATATTACGATGTGATTATTACTGCTGTGACACGGTTATATTACGCTGTGATTATTACTGCTGTGACACGGTTATATTACGCTGTGATTATTACTGCTGTGACACGGTTATATTATGCTGTGATTATTACTGCTGTGACACGGTTATATTATGCTGTGATTATTACTGCTGTGACACGGTTATATTATGCTGTGATTATTACTGCTGTGACACGGTTATATTACGCTGTGATTATTACTGCTGTGACACGGTTATATTATGCTGTGATTATTACTGATGTGACACTGTTATATTACGCTGTGATTATTACTGCTGTGACACGGTTATATTATGCTGTGATTATTACTGCTGTGACACTGTTATATTCCGCTGTGATTATTACTGCTGTGACACTGTTATATTACGCTGTGATTATTACTGCTGTGACACGGTTATATTACGCTGTGATTATTACTGCTGTGACACGGTTATATTACGCTGTGATTATTACTGCTGTGACACGGTTATATTACGCTGTTATTATTACTGCTGTGACACTGTTATATTACGCTGTGATTATTACTGCTGTGACACTGTTATATTACGCTGTGATTATTACTGCTGTGACACGGTTATATTATGCTGTGATTATTACTGCTGTGACACTGTTATATTACGCTGTGATTATTACTGCTGTGACACTGTTATATTATGCTGTGATTATTACTGCTGTGACACTGTTATATTACGCTGTGATTATTACTGCTGTGACACTGTTATATTCCGCTGTGATTATTACTGCTGTGACACTGTTATATTACGCTGTGATTATTACTGCTGTGACACTGTTATATTACGCTGTGATTATTACTGCTGTGACACGGTTATATTACGCTGTGATTATTACTGCTGTGACACTGTTATATTACGCTGTGATTATTACTGCTGTGACACTGTTATATTACGCTGTGATTATTACTGCTGTGACACTGTTATATTCCGCTGTGATTATTACTGCTGTGACACTGTTATATTATGCTGTGATTATTACTGCTGTGACACGGTTATATTATGCTGTGATTATTACTGCTGTGACACTGTTATATTACGATGTGATTATTACTGCTGTGACACGGTTATATTACGCTGTGATTATTACTGCTGTGACACGGTTATATTACGCTGTGATTATTACTGCTGTGACACTGTTATATTATGCTGTGATTATTACTGCTGTGACACTGTTATATTACGCTGTGATTATTACTGCTGTGACGCTGTGATTATTACTGCTGTGACACTGTTATATTACGCTGTGATTATTACTGCTGTGACACGGTTATATTATGCTGTGATTATTACTGCTGTGACACGGTTATATTATGCTGTGATTATTACTGCTGTGACACGGTTATATTACGCTGTGATTAATACTGCTGTGACACGGTTATATTATGCTGTGATTATTACTGCTGTGACTGTTATATTACGCTGTGATTATTACTGCTGTGACACTGTTATATTATGCTGTGATTATTACTGCTGTGACACTGTTATATTACGCTGTGATTATTACTGCTGTGACACTGTTATATTACGCTGTGATTATTACTGCTGTGACACTTATATTACGCTGTGATTATTACTGCTGTGACACTGTTATATTACGCTGTGATTATTACTGCTGTGACACTGTTATATTACGCTGTGATTATTACTGCTGTGACACGGTTATATTATGCTGTGATTATTACTGCTGTGACACTGTTATATTATGCTGTGATTATTACTGCTGTGACACTGTTATATTATGCTGTGATTATTACTGCTGTGACACGGTTATATTATGCTGTGATTATTACTGATGTGACACTGTTATATTACGCTGTGATTATTACTGCTGTGACACTGTTATATTACGCTGTGATTATTACTGCTGTGACACTGTTATATTCCGCTGTGATTATTACTGCTGTGACACTGTTATATTATGCTGTGATTATTACTGCTGTGACACTGTTATATTACGCTGTGATTATTACTGCTGTGACGCTGTGATTATTACTGCTGTGACACGGTTATATTATGCTGTGATTATTACTGCTGTGACACGGTTATATTATGCTGTGATTATTACTGCTGTGACACGGTTATATTACGCTGTGATTATTACTGCTGTGACACTGTTATATTACGCTGTGATTATTACTGCTGTGACACTGTTATATTACGCTGTGATTATTACTGCTGTGACACTGTTATATTATGCTGTGATTATTACTGCTGTGACACTGTTATATTACGCTGTGATTATTACTGCTGTGACGCTGTGATTATTACTGCTGTGACACGGTTATATTACGCTGTGATTATTACTGCTGTGACACTGTTATATTATGATGTGATTATTACTGCTGTGACACGTTATATTATGCTGTGATTATTACTGCTGTGACACTGTTATATTACGCTGTGATTATTACTGCTGTGACACTGTTATATTATGCTGTGATTATTACTGCTGTGACACTGTTATATTACGATGTGATTATTACTGCTGTGACACGGTTATATTACGCTGTGATTATTACTGCTGTGACACGGTTATATTACGCTGTGATTATTACTGCTGTGACACGGTTATATTATGCTGTGATTATTACTGCTGTGACACGGTTATATTATGCTGTGATTATTACTGCTGTGACACGGTTATATTATGCTGTGATTATTACTGCTGTGACACGGTTATATTATGCTGTGATTATTACTGCTGTGACACGGTTATATTATGCTGTGATTATTACTGCTGTGACACTGTTATATTATGCTGTGATTATTACTGCTGTGACACTGTTATATTACGCTGTGATTATTACTGCTGTGACACTGTTATATTACGCTGTGATTATTACTGCTGTGACACTGTTATATTACGCTGTGATTATTACTGCTGTGACACGGTTATATTACGCTGTGATTATTACTGCCGTGACACTGTTATATTACGCTGTGATTATTACTGCTGTGACACTGTTATATTATGCTGTGATTATTACTGCTGTGACACGGTTATATTATGCTGTGATTATTACTGCTGTGACACGGTTATATTATGCTGTGATTATTACTGCTGTGACACTGTTATATTACGCTGTGATTATTACTGCTGTGACACGGTTATATTACACTGTGATTATTACTGCTGTGACACTGTTATATTACGCTGTGATTCTTACTGCTGTGACACTGTTATATTACGCTGTGATTATTACTGCTGTGACACTGTTATATTACGCTGTGATTCTTACTGCTGTGACACGGTTATATAACGCTGTGACACTGTTATATTATGCTGTGACACGGTTATATTACGCTGTGATTATTACTGCTGTGACACTGTTATATTACGCTGTGATTATTACTGCTGTGACACGGTTATATTACGCTGTGATTATTACTGCTGTGACACGGTTATATTACGCTGTGATTATTACTGCTGTGACACGGTTATATTACGCTGTGATTATTACTGCTGTGACTGTTATATTATGCTGTGATTATTACTGCTGTGACACTGTTATATTATGCTGTGATTATTACTGCTGTGACACGGTTATATTATGCTGTGATTATTACTGCTGTGACACTGTTATATTATGCTGTGATTATTACTGCTGTGACACCGTTATATTATGCTGTGATTATTACTGCTGTGACACTGTTATATTATGCTGTGATTATTACTGCTGTGACACGGTTATATTATGCTGTGATTATTACTGCTGTGACACGGTTATATTATGCTGTGATTATTACTGCTGTGACACTGTTATATTCCGCTGTGATTATTACTGCTGTGACACTGTTATATTATGCTGTGATTATTACTGCTGTGACACGGTTATATTATGCTGTGATTATTACTGCTGTGACACTGTTATATTACGCTGTGATTATTACTGCTGTGACACGGTTATATTACGCTGTGATTATTACTGCTGTGACACTGTTATATTACGCTGTGATTATTACTGCTGTGACACGCTTATATTACGCTGTGATTATTACTGCTGTGACACGGTTATATTATGCTGTGATTATTACTGCTGTGACACGGTTATATTATGCTGTGATTATTACTGCTGTGACACTGTTATATTATGCTGTGATTATTACTGCTGTGACACTGTTATATTATGCTGTGATTATTACTGCTGTGACACGGTTATATTATGCTGTGATTATTACTGCTGTGACACTGTTATATTATGCTGTGATTATTACTGCTGTGACACTGTTATATTATGCTGTGATTATTACTGCTGTGACACTGTTATATTACGCTGTGATTATTACTGCTGTGACACTGTTATATTACGCTGTGATTATTACTGCTGTGACACTGTTATATTACGCTGTGATTATTACTGCTGTGACACGGTTATATTATGCTGTGGTTATTACTGCTGTGACACGGTTATATTATGCTGTGATTATTACTGCTGTGACACGGTTATATTATGCTGTGATTATTACTGCTGTGACACGGTTATATTATGCTGTGATTATTACTGCTGTGACACGGTTATATTACGCTGCGATTATTACTGCTGTGACACTGTTATATTACGCTGTGATTATTACTGCTGTGACAGTGTTATATTATGCTGTGATTATTACTGCTGTGACACTGTTATATTATGATGTGATTATTACTGCTTTGACACTGTTATATTATGCTGTGATTATTACTGCTGTGACACTGTTATATTATGCTGTGATTATTACTGCTGTGACTGTTATATTATGCTGTGATTATTACTGCTGTGACACGGTAAT
Organism: Ascaphus truei; assembly: GCF_040206685.1. NCBI lineage: Eukaryota > Metazoa > Chordata > Amphibia > Anura > Ascaphidae > Ascaphus > Ascaphus truei. Next base: position 136,741,085 of record NC_134488.1, read on the forward strand.
ATTATGCTGTGATTATTACTGCTGTGACACTGTTATATTACGCTGTGATTATTACTGCTGTGACACTGTTATATTATGATGTGATTATTACTGCTGTGACACTGTTATATTATGCTGTGATTATTACTGCTGTGACACTGTTATATTACGATGTGATTATTACTGCTGTGACACGGTTATATTACGCTGTGATTATTACTGCTGTGACACGGTTATATTATGCTGTGATTATTACTGCTGTGACACTGTTATATTATGCTGTGGTTATTACTGCTGTGACACGGTTATATTATGCTGTGGTTATTACTGCTGTGACACGGTAATATTATGCTGTGATTATTACTGCTGTGACACTGTTATATTACGCTGTGATTATTACTGCTGTGACACTGTTATATTATGATGTGATTATTACTGCTGTGACACGGTTATATTATGCTGTGATTATTACTGATGTGACACTGTTATATTACGCTGTGATTATTACTGCTGTGACACTGTTATATTACGCTGTGATTATTACTGCTGTGACACTGTTATATTCCGCTGTGATTATTACTGCTGTGACACTGTTATATTATGCTGTGATTATTACTGCTGTGACACTGTTATATTACGCTGTGATTATTACTGCTGTGACGCTGTGATTATTACTGCTGTGACACGGTTATATTATGCTGTGATTATTACTGCTGTGACACGGTTATATTATGCTGTGATTATTACTGCTGTGACACTGTTATATTACGATGTGATTATTACTGCTGTGACACGGTTATATTATGCTGTGATTATTACTGCTGTGACACGGTTATATTATGCTGTGATTATTACTGCTGTGACACGGTTATATTATGCTGTGATTATTACTGCTGTGACACGGTTATATTATGCTGTGATTATTACTGCTGTGACACGGTTATATTATGCTGTGATTATTACTGCTGTGACACGGTTATATTATGCTGTGATTATTACTGCTGTGACACGGTTATATTATGCTGTGATTATTACTGCTGTGACACTGTTATATTATGCTGTGACACGGTTATATAACGCTGTGACACTGTTATATTATGCTGTGACACTGTTATATTATGCTGTGACACGGTTATATAACGCTGTGACACTGTTATATTATGCTGTGACACTGTTATATTATGCTGTGACACGGTTATATAACGCTGTGACACTGTTATATTATGCTGTGACACGGTTATATTATGCTGTGATTATTACTGCTGTGACACGGTTATATTACGCTGTGATTATTACTGCTGTGACACTGTTATATTACGCTGTGATTATTACTGCTGTGACACGGTTATATTACGCTGTGATTATTACTGCTGTGACACGGTTATATTACGCTGTGATTATTACTGCTGTGACACGGTTATATTACGCTGTGATTATTACTGCTGTGACTGTTATATTATGCTGTGATTATTACTGCTGTGACACTGTTATATTATGCTGTGATTATTACTGCTGTGACACGGTTATATTATGCTGTGATTATTACTGCTGTGACACTGTTATATTATGCTGTGATTATTACTGCTGTGACACCGTTATATTATGCTGTGATTATTACTGCTGTGACACTGTTATATTATGCTGTGATTATTACTGCTGTGACACGGTTATATTATGCTGTGATTATTACTGCTGTGACACTGTTATATTCCGCTGTGATTATTACTGCTGTGACACTGTTATATTATGCTGTGATTATTACTGCTGTGACACGGTTATATTATGCTGTGATTATTACTGCTGTGACACTGTTATATTACGCTGTGATTATTACTGCTGTGACACGGTTATATTACGCTGTGATTATTACTGCTGTGACACTGTTATATTACGCTGTGATTATTACTGCTGTGACACGCTTATATTACGCTGTGATTATTACTGCTGTGACACGGTTATATTATGCTGTGATTATTACTGCTGTGACACGGTTATATTATGCTGTGATTATTACTGCTGTGACACGGTTATATAATGCTGTGATTATTACTGCTGTGACACGGTTATATTATGCTGTGATTATTACTGCTGTGACACGGTTATATTATGCTGTGATTATTACTGCTGTGACACGGTTATATTACGCTGCGATTATTACTGCTGTGACACTGTTATATTACGCTGTGATTATTACTGCTGTGACAGTGTTATATTATGCTGTGATTATTACTGCTGTGACACTGTTATATTATGATGTGATTATTACTGCTTTGACACTGTTATATTATGCTGTGATTATTACTGCTGTGACACTGTTATATTATGCTGTGATTATTACTGCTGTGACTGTTATATTATGCTGTGATTATTACTGCTGTGACACTGTTATATTATGCTGTGATTATTACTGCTGTGACACTGTTATATTATGCTGTGATTATTACTGCTGTGACACGGTAATATTATGCTGTGATTATTACTGCTGTGACACTGTTATATTACGCTGTGATTATTACTGCTGTGACACTGTTATATTATGATGTGATTATTACTGCTGTGACACTGTTATATTATGCTGTGATTATTACTGCTGTGACACTGTTATATTACGATGTGATTATTACTGCTGTGACGCTGTGATACGGTTATATTATGCTGTGGTTATTACTGCTGTGACACGGTTATATTATGCTGTTATTATTACTGCTGTGACACTGTTATATTATGATGTGATTATTACTGCTGTGACACGTTATATTATGCTGTGATTATTACTGCTGTGACACTGTTATATTACGATGTGATTATTACTGCTGTGACACGGTTATATTACGCTGTGATTATTACTGCTGTGACACGGTTATATTATGCTGTGATTATTACTGCTGTGACACTGTTATATTACGCTGTGATTATTACTGCTGTGACACTGTTATATTATGCTGTGGTTATTACTGCTGTGACACGGTTATATTATGCTGTGGTTATTACTGCTGTGACACGGTTATATTATGCTGTGATTATTACTGCTGTGACACTGTAATATTATGCTGTGATTATTACTGCTGTGACACTGTTATATTACGCTGTGATTATTACTGCTGTGACACGGTTATATTATGCTGTGATTATTACTGCTGTGACACTGTTATATTATGCTGTGATTATTACTGCTGTGACACTGTTATATTACGCTGTGATTATTACTGCTGTGACACGGTTATATTATGCTGTGATTATTACTGCTGTGACACGGTTATATTATGCTGTGATTATTACTGCTGTGACACTGTTATATTATGCTGTGATTATTACTGCTGTGACACGGTTATATTATGCTGTGATTATTACTGCTGTGACACTGTTATATTACGCTGTGATTATTAATGCTGTGACACTGTTATATTATGCTGTGATTATTACTGCTGTGACACTGTTATATTATGCTGTGATTATTACTGCTGTGACACGGTTATATTATGCTGTGATTATTAATGCTGTGACACTGTTATATTATGCTGTGATTATTACTGCTGTGAGACTGTTATATTATGCTGTGATTATTACTGCTGTGACACTGTTATATTATGCTGTGATTATTACTGCTGTGACACGGTTATATTATGCTGTGATTATTACTGCTGTGACACGGTTATATTACGCTGTGATTATTACTGCTGTGACACGGTTATATTACGCTGTGATTATTACTGCTGTGACACGGTTATATTACGCTGTGATTATTACTGCTGTGACACGGTTATATTATGCTGTGATTATTACTGCTGTGACACTGTTATATTATGCTGTGATTATTACTGCTGTGACACTGTTATATTACGCTGTGATTATTACTGCTGTGACACTGTTATATTACGCTGTGATTATTACTGCTGTGACACTGTTATATTATGCTGTGATTATTACTGCTGTGACACGGTTATATTACGCTGTGATTATTACTGCTGTGACACTGTTATATTACGATGTGATTATTACTGCTGTGACACGGTTATATTATGCTGTGATTATTACTGCTGTGACACTGTTATATTATGCTGTGATTATTACTGCTGTGACACGGTTATATTACGCTGTGATTATTACTGCTGTGACACTGTTATATTACGCTGTGATTATTACTGCTGTGACACGGTTATATTACGCTGTGATTATTACTGCTGTGACACGGTTATATTATGCTGTGATTATTACTGCTGTGACACTGTTATATTATGCTGTGATTATTACTGCTGTGACACTGTTATATTACGCTGTGATTATTACTGCTGTGACACTGTTATATTACGCTGTGATTATTACTGCTGTGACACTGTTATATTATGCTGTGATTATTACTGCTGTGACACGGTTATATTACGCTGTGATTATTACTGCTGTGACACTGTTATATTACGATGTGATTATTACTGCTGTGACACGGTTATATTATGCTGTGATTATTACTGCTGTGACACTGTTATATTACGCTGTGATTATTACTGCTGTGACACTGTTATATTACGCTGTGATTATTACTGCTGTGACACTGTTATATTACGCTGTGATTATTACTGCTGTGACACGGTTATATTACGCTGTGATTATTACTGCTGTGACACTGTTATATTACGCTGTGATTATTACTGCTGTGACACGTTATATTATGCTGTGATTATTACTGCTGTGACACTGTTATATTATGCTGTGATTATTACTGCTGTGACACGGTTATATTACGCTGTGATTATTACTGCTGTGACACGGTTATATTACGCTGTGATTATTACTGCTGTGACACGGTTATATTATGCAGTGATTATTACTGCTGTGACACTGTTATATTACGCTGTGATTATTACTGCTGTGACACGGTTATATTATGCTGTGATTATTACTGCTGTGACACTGTTATATTACGCTGTGATTATTACTGCTGTGACACTGTTATATTATGCTGTGATTATTACTGCTGTGACACTGTTATATTATGCTGTGATTATTACTGCTGTGACACTGTTATATTATGCTGTGATTATTACTGCTGTGACACTGTTATATTACGATGTGATTATTACTGCTGTGACACGGTTATATTATGCTGTGATTATTACTGCTGTGACACTGTTATATTATGCTGTGATTATTACTGCTGTGACACGGTTATATTATGCTGTGATTATTACTGCTGTGACACTGTTATATTACGCTGTGATTATTAATGCTGTGACACTGTTATATTATGCTGTGATTATTACTGCTGTGACACTGTTATATTATGCTGTGATTATTACTGCTGTGACACTGTTATATTATGCTGTGATTATTACTGCTGTGACACTGTTATATTATGCTGTGATTATTACTGCTGTGACACGGTTATATTATGCTGTGATTATTAATGCTGTGACACTGTTATATTATGCTGTGATTATTACTGCTGTGACACGGTTATATTATGCTGTGATTATTACTGCTGTGACACTGTTATATTAAGATGTGATTATTACTGCTGTGACACTGTTATATTATGCTGTGATTATTACTGCTGTGACACTGTTATATTATGCTGTGATTATTACTGCTGTGACACGGTTATATTACGCTGTGATTATTACTGCTGTGACACGGTTATATTACGCTGTGATTATTACTGCTGTGACACTGTTATATTACGCTGTGATTATTACTGCTGTGACACGGTTATATTATGCTGTGATTATTACTGCTGTGACACGGTTATATTATGCTGTGATTATTACTGCTGTGACACTGTTATATTATGCTGTGATTATTACTGCTGTGACACTGTTATATTACGCTGTGATTATTACTGCTGTGACACTGTTATATTATGCTGTGATTATTACTGCTGTGACACTGTTATATTACGCTGTGATTATTACTGCTGTGACACTGTTATATTATGCTGTGATTATTACTGCTGTGACACTGTTATATTACGCTGTGATTATTACTGCTGTGACACTGTTATATTATGCTGTGATTATTACTGCTGTGACACTGTTATATTATGCTGTGACACGGTTATATAACGCTGTAACACTGTTATATTATGCTGTGACACTGTTATATTATGCTGTGACACGGTTATATTACGCTGTGATTATTACTGCTGTGACACGGTTATATTATGCTGTGATTATTACTGCTGTGACACGGTTATATTATGCTGTGATTATTACTGCTGTGACACGGTTATATTATGCTGTGATTATTACTGCTGTGACTGTTATATTATGCTGTGATTATTACTGCTGTGACACTGTTATATTACGCTGTGATTATTACTGCTGTGACACTGTTATATTACGCTGTGATTATTACTGCTGTGACACGGTTATATTACGATGTGATTATTACTGCTGTGACACTGTTATATTATGCTGTGATTATTACTGCTGTGACACGGTTATATTACGATGTGATTATTACTGCTGTGACACGGTTATATTACGCTGTGATTATTACTGCTGTGACACTGTTATATTATGCTGTGATTATTACTGCTGTGACACTGTTATATTATGCTGTGATTATTACTGCTGTGACACGGTTATATTACGCTGTGATTATTACTGCTGTGACACGGTTATATTACGCTGTGATTATTACTGCTGTGACACTGTTATATTACGCTGTGATTATTACTGCTGTGACACTTATATTACGCTGTGATTATTACTGCTGTGACACTGTTATATTATGCTGTGATTATTACTGCTGTGACACTGTTATATTACGCTGTGATTATTACTGCTGTGACACTGTTATATTATGCTGTGATTATTACTGCTGTGACACTGTTATATTACGCTGTGATTATTACTGCTGTGACACTGTTATATTATGCTGTGATTATTACTGCTGTGACACTGTTATATTACGCTGTGATTATTACTGCTGTGACACTGTTATATTATGCTGTGATTATTACTGCTGTGACACTGTTATATTATGCTGTGACACGGTTATATAACGCTGTAACACTGTTATATTATGCTGTGACACTGTTATATTATGCTGTGACACGGTTATATTACGCTGTGATTATTACTGCTGTGACACGGTTATATTATGCTGTGATTATTACTGCTGTGACACGGTTATATTATGCTGTGATTATTACTGCTGTGACACGGTTATATTATGCTGTGATTATTACTGCTGTGACTGTTATATTATGCTGTGATTATTACTGCTGTGACACTGTTATATTACGCTGTGATTATTACTGCTGTGACACTGTTATATTACGCTGTGATTATTACTGCTGTGACACGGTTATATTACGATGTGATTATTACTGCTGTGACACTGTTATATTATGCTGTGATTATTACTGCTGTGACACGGTTATATTACGATGTGATTATTACTGCTGTGACACGGTTATATTACGCTGTGATTATTACTGCTGTGACACTGTTATATTATGCTGTGATTATTACTGCTGTGACACGGTTATATTACGATGTGATTATTACTGCTGTGACACGGTTATATTACGCTGTGATTATTACTGCTGTGACACTGTTATATTACGCTGTGATTATTACTGCTGTGACACGGTTATATTACGCTGTGATTATTACTGCTGTGACACGGTTATATTACGCTGTGATTATTACTGCGGTGACACTGTTATATTCCGCTGTGATTATTACTGCTGTGACACTGTTATATTATGCTGTGATTATTACTGCTGTGACACGGTTATATTATGCTGTGATTATTACTGCTGTGACACGGTTATATTATGCAGTGATTATTACTGCTGTGACACTGTTATATTACGCTGTGATTATTACTGCTGTGACACGGTTATATTACGCTGTGATTATTACTGCTGTGACACGGTTATATTACGCTGTGATTATTACTGCGGTGACACGGTTATATTACACTGTGATTATTACTGCGGTGACACTGTTATATTATGCTGTGATTATTACTGCTGTGACTGTTATATTATGCTGTGATTATTACTGCTGTGACACGGTTATATTACGCTGTGATTATTACTGCTGTGACACTGTTATATTACGCTGTGATTATTACTGCTGTGACACGGTTATATTATGCTGTGATTATTACTGATGTGACACGGTTATATTATGCTGTGATTATTACTGCTGTGACACGGTTATATTATGCTGTGATTATTACTGCTGTGACACTGTTATATTATGCTGTGATTATTACTGCTGTGACACGGTTATATTATGCTGTGATTATTACTGCTGTGACACTGTTATATTACGCTGTGATTATTACTGCTGTGACACTGTTATATTATGCTGTGATTATTACTGCTGTGACACGGTTATATTATGCTGTGATTATTACTGCTGTGACACTGTTATATTACGCTGTGATTATTACTGCTGTGACACGGTTATATTATGATGTGATTATTACTGCTGTGACACGGTTATATTACGCTGTGATTATTACTGCCGTGACACTGTTATATTACGCTGTGATTATTACTGCTGTGACTGTTATATTATGCTGTGATTATTACTGCTGTGACACGGTTATATTACGCTGTGATTATTACTGCTGTGACACTGTTATATTATGATGTGATTATTACTGCTGTGACACTGTTATATTACGCTGTGATTATTACTGCTGTGACACTGTTATATTACGCTGTGATTATTACTGCTGTGACACTGTTATATTACGCTGTGATTATTACTGCTGTGACACTGTTATATTACGCTGTGATTATTACTGCTGTGACACGGTTATATTACGCTGTGATTATTACTGCTGTGACACTGTTATATTACGCTGTGATTATTACTGCTGTGACACGGTTATATTACGCTGTGATTATTACTGCTGTGACACGGTTATATTACGCTGTGATTATTACTGCTGTGACACTGTTATATTATGCTGTGATTATTACTGCTGTGACACGGTTATATTATGCTGTGATTATTACTGCTGTGACACGGTTATATTATGCTGTGATTATTACTGCTGTGACACTATGGAGATGGATGGTGCTATATCAGGGGGCTCAACTCCAGTCCTCAAGACCCCCCAACAGGTCAGGTATTAGTGATATCCCAGCTTCAGCACAGATTTCTCGATCAGTGGCCCAGTCAAAGACTGTACCACCTGTGCTGAAGCATGGATAGGCTGAAAACCAGACCTGTTGAGTCCGGAGGACTGGAGTTGAGAAGTGCAATGAGACCAGCCCACCCCGCCTTAGAGACGGCGGCATGTTCTATCCCAGACGCGTGCAAAGTGGGGGGCGCGGGCGTTTGCAGAGGTCCTGCGCTCCCCCAAGGCATTTAAATTAAATGCGACCTCTACTTACCGAGGTTCAGCCGGCCACAGGACGCGTGACCATGGCAACGCCACGTCAAATGACGCCGTGGGGTCACGTTGCCACCCCCCAAACCCCCGTGCGAACGTACTAAACTGTTCGATTTAGAATGGTCAGAAAAGCCGGCATACCAAATGCTGCTATAACTGTCTTAACTAGCGCAGCCCGAGGCCCCATTGGGAAACCGGAGCGTTGAGCAAGTAAAGACGTGTATTTTACCATTTGGTGTGCGCCGGCTTTTTTGATATATATATATATCCTGTGCACATCTATCTTTTGGTGTCCTCCTGCACGCTCTGTCCGGCACTGTGCCGTGGTAGTGACGGTCCTGTTCCACCTGTACAGCCATCAAGTTCATGTTTTACCCTACAGGTGCCGGCACAAGCCCCCTGCATCCTGGCATAGAGGTACCGGCACAAGCCCCCTGCATCCTGGCACAGAGGTGCCGGCACAAGCCCCCTGCATCCTGGCATAGGAGGTGCCGGCACAAGCCCCCTGCATCCTGGCATAGGAGGTGCCGGCACAAGCCCCCTGCATCCTGGCATAGAGGTGCCGGCACAAGCCCCCTGCATCCTGGCATAGGAGGTGCCCTAGGTAAACGTACATGAGGTGGGTGCTGTCCGAAGACCAGTCGGGTCGGTACTTGGCTCCCATCTCCAGCGCTTTGTCCCGCAGGTCGGACCGGAACGGATTCTGGAAGCCGCTGAGCACAAACACGGTGCCCTGCAGTATCCGACTTGTCTCCACGGGCTGGGGGGCTCCTGGGGACCTCTTGTGGGTGGGCTTCTCAGGAGGTGGGGGCTTCTTCACAGGAGGGACAGCAGCAGGCTCCGCTGAAGGAGAATCACAGGTGGGAGGTTATAACACTGCCACTCAGAGATTAGAGCGCAAGCTCTTTGGGCAAAACACCTCAACTGTGTCTGGATAAAAAGTATTATTTGGTACTATATTTAGAAAAGGATTTGTAAACGCCGGCACACCTTGTACTCAATGTACCAGACCATAAAGTTGTGTGGCATCAAACGTTGTCGGTGATCTAATCCTGTAGTAGATCCAGTTATGAAGCAGATTCAATAGGAGAGGCAGCTTTATTGCGGTTCCATAATCCTCAGGCGCGTTTCGATCCCAGCTCATCGGGGCTTAGGCTGGGACTGAAACGCGTAGGATTATGTAACCACAATAAAGCTACTTTTTCTTCAATCTACGAGCGCCCCCTGCCTCTCTACGTTGAATTTATTTTGCATTATAAGATTTTACCAACAGGCTTGGTGAAGTACAGCCAGCTGAGTCGAAGATGAAATAAGATATACATTGCAAATACAAATATCCGCCCGAGGCTTTGCTTTTATTTATCCTTTGCGCATATAACCTGTCCCCTTTTGATTCAGGGGGGGAATGTTTGACCCGACTACGTAAACGAAAGAAACGTTAGAACAGATTCAAATGAAACAGACCTAGGCCCTGGCTAAAATATAATCAAAACCGTCCCTTCTGCATTCATGAAAACCTAGGAAAGTATTGAAATGATCGGAGGCAGATCCGGGATCTCAGCGGAACGAATTACAGTGTTCCCGCAGAGCTAGAACTACCAAAGACCAATGTGGGGGAGTATATAGAAAAGGCAGATCCTTTCCAGCTTAGAATCCCAAGAAACGTCCATTCTTGGTTATCTTGGCTTTCTGCATCATTAAGGCCAGTCAGCGAAGTCAAACTTCCTGAGACAATAGAAACAGAGGCGAACCCTTCTGTTAGCACAGGGGGTCTCCCCTCCAGTCCAAAAGACCCCCCAACGGGTCAGATTTTTATGATAGCCCTGCCTCAGCACAGGTGGCTCACTCAGTCCCTGCTTCAGCACAGATGGCTCTATCAGAGGCTCAGTCTTCGACTGCCACCTGTGTTGAAGCTGGGATATCCTGGGAGCCGCTGGGGGCGCTCGAGGACTGGAGATGAGAAACCTGCTTTAGCCTGTTCTTTTAGCTGGAACCAGAAGAACAAATATGCAAAACAGTCTATGAAAATCAGCGCTTCATGAGAACGGAGATCTTCTAATCCGAATGGATCTGCTCTGTGGTGATCAATCATCATCTGGTCAGCCACCAAATGGACAATCTGAGTTACGAGGAGAGGCTAGCTAAATTAGATTTACATTAGAAAAGAGGCGTCTAAGAGGGGATATGGTAACTATATACAAATATATTCAGGGACAATACAAGGAGCTTTAAAAAGAACTATTCATCCCATGGGCAGTACAAAGGACTCGGGGCCATCCCTTAAGGTTGGAGGAAAGGAGATTTCACCAGCAACAAAGGAAAGGGTTCTTTACAGTAAGGGCAGTTACAGTGTGGGATTCATTACCCATGGAGACTGTGATGGCAGATACAATAGATTTGTTCAAAATAAAGGTTGGACATCTTTTTAGTAAGGAAAGGTATACAGGGATATACCAAATAAGTATACATGGGAAGGATGCTGACCCAGGGAGTAATCTGATCGCCAATATTGGAGTCAGGAAGGAATGTATTTTTCCCCTTATGAGATATCATTGGATGATATGACAATGGGGATTTGTTTGCCTTCCTCTGGATCAATATACTGTAAGTACGGATATAGGATAAAGTATCTGTCGTCTAAATTAAGCCTCGGTTGGGCTCGATGGACCTAGGTCTTTTTTCAAACTCTTCTGCAACCGCGACACTGCTTCCCACGCAACCGCGACACTGCTTCCCACGCAACCGCGACACTGCTTCCCACGCAACCGCGACACTGCTTCCCACGCAACCGCGACACTGCTTCCCACGCAACCGCGACACTGCTTCCCACGCAACCGCGACACTGCTTCCCACGCAACCGCGACACTGCTTCCCACGCAACCGCGACACTGCTTCCCATGCAACCGCGACACTGCTTCCCACGCAACCGCGACACTGCTTCCCACGCAACCGCGACACTGCTTCCCACGCAACCGCGACACTGCTTCCCACGCAACCGCGACACTGCTTCCCACGCAACCGCGACACTGCTTCCCATGCAACCGCGACACTGCTTCCCACATGCAACCGCGACACTGCTTCCCACATGCAACCGCGACACTGCTTCCCATGCAACCGCGACACTGCTTCCCACATGCAACCGCGACACTGCTTCCCACGCAACCGCGACACTGCTTCCCATGCAACCGCGACACTGCTTCCCACATGCAACCGCGACACTGCTTCCCACATGCAACCGCGACACTGCTTCCCACATGCAACCGCGACACTGCTTCCCATGCAACCGCGACACTGCTTCCCACGCAACCGCGACACTGCTTCCCACGCAACCGCGACACTGCTTCCCACGCAACCGCGACACTGCTTCCCACGCAACCGCGACACTGCTTCCCATGCAACCGCGACACTGCTTCCCACATGCAACCGCGACACTGCTTCCCACATGCAACCGCGACACTGCTTCCCATGCAACCGCGACACTGCTTCCCACATGCAACCGCGACACTGCTTCCCACGCAACCGCGACACTGCTTCCCATGCAACCGCGACACTGCTTCCCACATGCAACCGCGACACTGCTTCCCACATGCAACCGCGGCACTGCTTCCCACGCAACCGCGACACTGCTTCCCATGCAACCGCGACACTGCTTCCCACATGCAACCGCGACACTGCTTCCCACGCAACCGCGACACTGCTTCCCATGCAACCGCGACACTGCTTCCCACATGCAACCGCGACACTGCTTCCCACATGCAACCGCGACACTGCTTCCCACATGCAACCGCGACACTGCTTCCCATGCAACCGCGACACTGCTTCCCACATGCAACCGCGACACTGCTTCCCACGCAACCGCGGCACTGCTTCCCACATGCAACCGCGACACTGCTTCCCACATGCAACCGCGACACTGCTTCCCACATGCAACCGCGACACTGCTTCCCATGCAACCGCGACACTGCTTCCCACATGCAACCGCGACACTGCTTCCCACGCAACCGCGGCACTGCTTCCCACATGCAACCGCGACACCGCTTCCCACATGCAACCGCGACACTGCTTCCCACATGCAACCGCGACACTGCTTCCCACATGCAACCGCGACACCGCTTCCCACATGCAACCGCGACACTGCTTCCCACATGCAACCGCGACACTGCTTCCCACATGCAACCGCGACACTGCTTCCCACATGCAACCGCGACACTGCTTCCCACGCAACCGCGACACCGCTTCCCACATGCAACCGCGACACTGCTTCCCACATGCAACCGCGACACTGCTTCCCATGCAACCGCGACACTGCTTCCCACATGCAACCGCGACACTGCTTCCCATGCAACCGCGACACTGCTTCCCACATGCAACCGCGACACCGCTTCCCACGCAACCGCGGCACTGCTTCCCACGCAACCGCGACACTGCTTCCCACGCAACCGCGACACTGCTTCCCACATGCAACCGCGACACCGCTTCCCACATGCAACCGCGACACTGCTTCCCACATGCAACCGCGGCACTGCTTCCCACATGCAACCGCGACACCGCTTCCCACGCAACCGCGACACTGCTTCCCACGCAACCGCGGCACTGCTTCCCACGCAACCGCGGCACTGCTTCCCACGCAACCGCGACACTGCTTCCCACATGCAACCGCGACACTGCTTCCCACATGCAACCGCGACACTGCTTCCCATGCAACCGCGACACTGCTTCCCACATGCAACCGCGACACCGCTTCCCACGCAACCGCGGCACTGCTTCCCACGCAACCGCGACACTGCTTCCCACGCAACCGCGACACCGCTTCCCACGCAACCGCGACACCGCTTCCCACGCAACCGCGGCACTGCTTCCCACGCAACCGCGACACTGCTTCCCACGCAACCGCGGCACTGCTTCCCACATGCAACCGCGGCACTGCTTCCCACATGCAACCGCGACACTGCTTCCCACATGCAACCGCGACACTGCTTCCCACATGCAACCGCGACACTGCTTCCCACATGCAACCGCGGCACTGCTTCCCACGCAACCGCGACACTGCTTCCCACATGCAACCGCGACACTGCTTCCCACGCAACCGCGACACTGCTTCCCATGCAACCGCGACACTGCTTCCCACATGCAACCGCGACACTGCTTCCCACGCAACCGCGACACTGCTTCCCACATGCAACCGCGACACCGCTTCCCACATGCAACCGCGACACTGCTTCCCACATGCAACCGCGACACTGCTTCCCACATGCAACCGCGACACTGCTTCCCACGCAACCGCGACACTGCTTCCCACGCAACCGCGGCACTGCTTCCCACATGCAACCGCGACGCTGCTTCCCACATGCAACCGCGACACTGCTTCCCACGCAACCGCGGCACTGCTTCCCACGCAACCGCGGCACTGCTTCCCACGCAACCGCGACACTGCTTCCCACATGCAACCGCGACACTGCTTCCCACGCAACCGCGACACCGCTTCCCACGCAACCGCGACACTGCTTCCCATGCAACCGCGACACTGCTTCCCACATGCAACCGCGACACTGCTTCCCACATGCAACCGCGACACTGCTTCCCACATGCAACCGCGACACTGCTTCCCATGCAACCGCGACACTGCTTCCCACATGCAACCGCGACACTGCTTCCCACATGCAACCGCGACACTGCTTCCCACATGCAACCGCGACGCTGCTTCCCACATGCAACCGCGACACTGCTTCCCACATGCAACCGCGACACTGCTTCCCACATGCAACCGCGACACTGCTTCCCACATGCAACCGCGACACCGCTTCCCACATGCAACCGCGACGCTGCTTCCCACGCAACCGCGACACTGCTTCCCACGCAACCGCGACACTGCTTCCCACGCAACCGCGACACTGCTTCCCACGCAACCGCGGCACTGCTTCCCACGCAACCGCGACACTGCTTCCCACGCAACCGCGACACTGCTTCCCACATGCAACCGCGGCACTGCTTCCCACGCAACCGCGACACTGCTTCCCACGCAACCGCGACACTGCTTCCCACATGCAACCGCGACACTGCTTCCCACACGCAACCGCGACACTGCTTCCCACACGCAACCGCGACACTGCTTCCCACATGCAACCGCGACACTGCTTCCCACATGCAACCGCGACACTGCTTCCCACGCAACCGCGACACCGCTTCCCACATGCAACCGCGACACTGCTTCCCACGCAACCGCGACACCGCTTCCCACATGCAACCGCGACACTGCTTCCCACGCAACCGCGACACTGCTTCCCACATGCAACCGCGACACTGCTTCCCACGCAACCGCGACACTGCTTCCCACATGCAACCGCGACACTGCTTCCCACGCAACCGCGACACCGCTTCCCACGCAACCGCGACACTGCTTCCCACGCAACCGCGACACCGCTTCCCATGCAACCGCGACACTGCTTCCCATGCAACCGCGACACTGCTTCCCACATGCAACCGCGACACTGCTTCCCACGCAACCGCGACACTGCTTCCCACGCAACCGCGACACTGCTTCCCACGCAACCGCGGCACTGCTTCCCACATGCAACCGCGACACTGCTTCCCACATGCAACCGCGACACTGCTTCCCACGCAACCGCGGCACTGCTTCCCACGCAACCGCGACACTGCTTCCCACGCAACCGCGGCACTGCTTCCCACGCAACCGCGACACTGCTTCCCACGCAACCGCGACACCGCTTCCCACGCAACCGCGACACTGCTTCCCACATGCAACCGCGACACTGCTTCCCACATGCAACCGCGACACTGCTTCCCACATGCAACCGCGACACTGCTTCCCACGCAACCGCGACACTGCTTCCCACATGCAACCGCGACACAGCTTCCCACGCAACCGCGACACCGCTTCCCACATGCAACCGCGACGCTGCTTCCCACGCAACCGCGACACTGCTTCCCACATGCAACCGCGACACTGCTTCCCACATGCAACCGCGACACTGCTTCCCACATGCAACCGCGGCACTGCTTCCCACATGCAACCGCGACACTGCTTCCCACATGCAACCGCGACACTGCTTCCCACGCAACCGCGACACCGCTTCCCACATGCAACCGCGACACCGCTTCCCACATGCAACCGCGACACTGCTTCCCACATGCAACCGCGACACTGCTTCCCACGCAACCGCGACACTGCTTCCCACATGCAACCGCGACACTGCTTCCCACGCAACCGCGACACTGCTTCCCACGCAACCGCGGCACTGCTTCCCACGCAACCGCGGCACTGCTTCCCACGCAACCGCGACACTGCTTCCCACGCAACCGCGACACTGCTTCCCACGCAACCGCGACACCGCTTCCCACATGCAACCGCGACACTGCTTCCCACGCAACCGCGGCACTGCTTCCCACGCAACCGCGACACTGCTTCCCACATGCAACCGCGACACTGCTTCCCACGCAACCGCGGCACTGCTTCCCACGCAACCGCGACACTGCTTCCCATGCAACCGCGACACTGCTTCCCACATGCAACCGCGACACCGCTTCCCACATGCAACCGCGACACCGCTTCCCACGCAACCGCGGCACCGCTTCCCACGCAACCGCGACACTGCTTCCCATGCAACCGCGACACCGCTTCCCACGCAACCGCGACACTGCTTCCCACATGCAACCGCGACACTGCTTCCCACATGCAACCGCGACACTGCTTCCCACGCAACCGCGGCACTGCTTCCCACGCAACCGCGACACTGCTTCCCACGCAACCGCGACACTGCTTCCCACGCAACCGCGACACTGCTTCCCACATGCAACCGCGACACTGCTTCCCATGCAACCGCGACACTGCTTCCCACATGCAACCGCGACACCGCTTCCCACGCAACCGCGACACTGCTTCCCACATGCAACCGCGACACTGCTTCCCACATGCAACCGCGACACTGCTTCCCACATGCAACCGCGACACTGCTTCCCACATGCAACCGCGACACTGCTTCCCATGCAACCGCGACACTGCTTCCCACATGCAACCGCGACACCGCTTCCCACGCAACCGCGACACTGCTTCCCACATGCAACCGCGACACTGCTTCCCACATGCAACCGCGACACTGCTTCCCATGCAACCGCGACACTGCTTCCCACATGCAACCGCGGCACTGCTTCCCACGCAACCGCGACACTGCTTCCCACACGCAACCGCGACACTGCTTCCCACGCAACCGCGACACTGCTTCCCACGCAACCGCGACACAGCTTCCCACGCAACCACGACACCGCTTCCCACATGCAACCGCGACACCGTTTCCCACGCAACCGCGACACTGCTTCCCACATGCAACCGCGACACTGCTTCCCATGCAACCGCGACACTGCTTCCCACATGCAACCGCGACACCGCTTCCCACGCAACCGCGGCACTGCTTCCCACGCAACCGCGACACTGCTTCCCACGCAACCGCGACACCGCTTCCCACGCAACCGCGGCACTGCTTCCCACGCAACCGCGACGCTGCTTCCCACGCAACCGCGACACTGCTTCCCACGCAACCGCGGCACTGCTTCCCACGCAACCGCGGCACTGCTTCCCACGCAACCGCGACACTGCTTCCCACGCAACCGCGACACTGCTTCCCACATGCAACCGCGGCACTGCTTCCCACATGCAACCGCGGCACTGCTTCCCACACGCAACCGCGACACTGCTTCCCACACGCAACCGCGACACTGCTTCCCACATGCAACCGCGACACTGCTTCCCACGCAACCGCGGCACTGCTTCCCACGCAACCGCGACACTGCTTCCCACATGCAACCGCGGCACTGCTTCCCACATGCAACCGCGGCACTGCTTCCCACATGCAACCGCGGCACTGCTTCCCACGCAACCGCGACACTGCTTCCCACGCAACCGCGACACTGCTTCCCACGCAACCGCGGCACTGCTTCCCACATGCAACCGCGACACCGCTTCCCACATGCAACCGCGACACCGCTTCCCACATGCAACCGCGACACCGCTTCCCACATGCAACCGCGACACTGCTTCCCACGCAACCGCGACACCGCTTCCCACATGCAACCGCGACACTGCTTCCCACGCAACCGCGACACTGCTTCCCATGCAACCGCGACACTGCTTCCCACATGCAACCGCGGCACTGCTTCCCACGCAACCGCGACACTGCTTCCCACACGCAACCGCGACACTGCTTCCCACGCAACCGCGACACTGCTTCCCACGCAACCGCGGCACTGCTTCCCACGCAACCGCGACACGGCTTCCCACGCAACCACGACACGGCTTCCCACGCAACCGCGACACTGCTTCCCACGCAACCGCGACACTGCTTCCCACGCAACCGCGACACTGCTTCCCACGCAACCGCGACACTGCTTCCCACATGCAACCGCGACACTGCTTCCCACATGCAACCGCGACACTGCTTCCCACATGCAACCGCGACACTGCTTCCCACATGCAACCGCGACACTGCTTCCCACGCAACCGCGACACTGCTTCCCACGCAACCGCGACACAGCTTCCCACGCAACCGCGACACTGCTTCCCACATGCAACCGCGACACCGCTTCCCACATGCAACCGCGGCACTGCTTCCCACGCAACCGCGACACTGCTTCCCACGCAACCGCGACACCGCTTCCCACATGCAACCGCGACACTGCTTCCCACATGCAACCGCGACACTGCTTCCCATGCAACCGCGACACTGCTTCCCACATGCAACCGCGACACCGCTTCCCACGCAACCGCGGCACTGCTTCCCACGCAACCGCGACACTGCTTCCCACGCAACCGCGACACCGCTTCCCACGCAACCGCGGCACTGCTTCCCACGCAACCGCGACACTGCTTCCCACGCAACCGCGGCACTGCTTCCCACATGCAACCGCGGCACTGCTTCCCACATGCAACCGCGGCACTGCTTCCCACATGCAACCGCGGCACTGCTTCCCACGCAACCGCGGCACTGCTTCCCACGCAACCGCGACACTGCTTCCCACATGCAACCGCGGCACTGCTTCCCACATGCAACCGCGGCACTGCTTCCCACATGCAACCGCGGCACTGCTTCCCACGCAACCGCGACACTGCTTCCCACGCAACCGCGACACTGCTTCCCACGCAACCGCGGCACTGCTTCCCACATGCAACCGCGACACCGCTTCCCACATGCAACCGCGACACCGCTTCCCACATGCAACCGCGACACTGCTTCCCACGCAACCGCGACACCGCTTCCCACGCAACCGCGGCACTGCTTCCCACGCAACCGCGACACTGCTTCCCACATGCAACCGCGGCACTGCTTCCCACATGCAACCGCGGCACTGCTTCCCACGCAACCGCGACACTGCTTCCCACGCAACCGCGACACTGCTTCCCACGCAACCGCGACACTGCTTCCCACGCAACCGCGGCACTGCTTCCCACATGCAACCGCGGCACTGCTTCCCACATGCAACCGCGACACTGCTTCCCACATGCAACCGCGGCACTGCTTCCCACATGCAACCGCGGCACTGCTTCCCACATGCAACCGCGACACTGCTTCCCACGCAACCGCGACACTGCTTCCCACGCAACCGCGACACTGCTTCCCACGCAACCGCGACACCGCTTCCCACATGCAACCGCGACACTGCTTCCCACATGCAACCGCGACACCGCTTCCCACATGCAACCGCGACACTGCTTCCCACGCAACCGCGACACTGCTTCCCACGCAACCGCGGCACTGCTTCCCACATGCAACCGCGACACTGCTTCCCACACGCAACCGCGACACTGCTTCCCACATGCAACCGCGACACTGCTTCCCACATGCAACCGCGACACTGCTTCCCACGCAACCGCGACACTGCTTCCCACATGCAACCGCGACACTGCTTCCCACGCAACCGCGACACTGCTTCCCACGCAACCGCGACACTGCTTCCCACGCAACCGCGACACCGCTTCCCACATGCAACCGCGACGCTGCTTCCCACGCAACCGCTTCCCACGCAACCGCGACGCTGCTTCCCACACGCAACCGCGACACTGCTTCCCACGCAACCGCTTCCCACGCAACCGCGACACTGCTTCCCACACGCAACCGCGACACTGCTTCCCACACGCAACCGCGACACTGCTTCCCACACGCAACCGCGACACTGCTTCCCACATGCAACCGCGACACTGCTTCCCACGCAACCGCGACACTGCTTCCCACATGCAACCGCGACACTGCTTCCCACGCAACCGCGACACTGCTTCCCACGCAACCGCGGCACTGCTTCCCACGCAACCGCGACACGGCTTCCCACGCAACCGCGACACTGCTTCCCACGCAACCGCGACACTGCTTCCCACATGCAACCGCGACACTGCTTCCCACGCAACCGCGACACTGCTTCCCACGCAACCGCGACACTGCTTCCCACGCAACCGCGGCACTGCTTCCCACATGCAACCGCGACACTGCTTCCCACATGCAACCGCGACACTGCTTCCCACATGCAACCGCGACACTGCTTCCCACGCAACCGCGGCACTGCTTCCCACGCAACCGCGACACTGCTTCCCACGCAACCGCGACACTGCTTCCCACATGCAACCGCGACACTGCTTCCCACATGCAACCGCGACACTGCTTCCCACGCAACCGCGACACTGCTTCCCATGCAACCGCGACACTGCTTCCCACATGCAACCGCGGCACTGCTTCCCACGCAACCGCGACACTGCTTCCCACATGCAACCGCGACACTGCTTCCCACGCAACCGCGACACTGCTTCCCATGCAACCGCGACACTGCTTCCCACATGCAACCGCGACACTGCTTCCCACATGCAACCGCGACACTGCTTCCCACGCAACCGCGACACTGCTTCCCATGCAACCGCGACACTGCTTCCCATGCAACCGCGACACTGCTTCCCACGCAACCGCGACACCGCTTCCCACATGCAACCGCGACACTGCTTCCCACGCAACCGCGACACTGCTTCCCACATGCAACCGCGACACTGCTTCCCACATGCAACCGCGACACTGCTTCCCACATGCAACCGCGGCACTGCTTCCCACATGCAACCGCGGCACTGCTTCCCACACAACCGCGACACTGCTTCCCACGCAACCGCGACACTGCTTCCCACGCAACCGCGGCACTGCTTCCCACGCAACCGCGGCACTTCCCACGCAACCGCGACACTGCTTCCCACGCAACCGCGACACCGCTTCCCACATGCAACCGCGACACTGCTTCCCACGCAACCGCGACACTGCTTCCCACGCAACCGCGGCACTGCTTCCCACATGCAACCGCGACACTGCTTCCCACATGCAACCGCGACACTGCTTCCCACGCAACCGCGACACTGCTTCCCATGCAACCGCGACACCGCTTCCCACGCAACCGCGACACTGCTTCCCACGCAACCGCGACACTGCTTCCCACGCAACCGCGACACTGCTTCCCACGCAACCGCGGCACTGCTTCCCACATGCAACCGCGACGCTGCTTCCCACGCAACCGCGGCACTGCTTCCCACACGTAACCGCGGCACTGCTTCCCACATGCAACCGCGACGCTGCTTCCCACGCAACCGCGGCACTGCTTCCCACACGCAACCGCGACACTGCTTCCCACATGCAACCGCGACGCTGCTTCCCACGCAACCGCGACACCGCTTCCCACATGCAACCGCGACACTGCTTCCCACGCAACCGCGCCACTGCTTCCCACATGCAACCGCGACACTGCTTCCCACATGCAACCGCGACGCTGCTTCCCACGCAACCGCGGCACTGCTTCCCACATGCAACCGCGACACCGCTTCCCACATGCAACCGCGACACTGCTTCCCACGCAACCGCGACACTGCTTCCCACATGCAACCGCGACACTGCTTCCCATGCAACCGCGACACTGCTTCCCACATGCAACCGCGACACTGCTTCCCACGCAACCGCGACACTGCTTCCCACATGCAACCGCGACACTGCTTCCCACATGCAACCGCGACACCGCTTCCCACATGCAACCGCGACACTGCTTCCCACATGCAACCGCGGCACTGCTTCCCATGCAACCGCGACACCGCTTCCCACGCAACCGCGACACTGCTTCCCACGCAACCGCGGCACTTCCCACGCAACCGCGACACAGCTTCCCACGCAACCGCGACACCGCTTCCCACATGCAACCGCGATGCTGCTTCCCACGCAACCGCGACACTGCTTCCCACATGCAACCGCGACACTGCTTCCCACATGCAACCGCGACACTGCTTCCCACGCAACCGCGACACTGCTTCCCACATGCAACCGCGACACTGCTTCCCACATGCAACCGCAACACAGCTTCCCACGCAACCGCGACACTGCTTCCCACGCAACCGCGACACTGCTTCCCACATGCAACCGCGACACTGCTTCCCATGCAACCGCGACACTGCTTCCCACATGCAACCGCGACACCGCTTCCCACATGCAACCGCGACACTGCTTCCCACATGCAACCGCGACACTGCTTCCCACGCAACCGCGGCACTGCTTCCCACATGCAACCGCGACACTGCTTCCCACGCAACCGCGACACTGCTTCCCACATGCAACCGCAACACAGCTTCCCACGCAACCGCGACACTGCTTCCCACGCAACCGCGACACTGCTTCCCACGCAACCGCGACACTGCTTCCCACGCAACCGCGGCACTGCTTCCCACATGCAACCGCGACACTGCTTCCCACATGCAACCGCGACACTGCTTCCCACATGCAACCGCGACACTGCTTCCCACGCAACCGCGGCACTGCTTCCCACATGCAACCGCAACACAGCTTCCCACGCAACCGCGACACTGCTTCCCACGCAACCGCGACACTGCTTCCCACGCAACCGCGACACTGCTTCCCACGCAACCGCGGCACTGCTTCCCACATGCAACCGCGACACTGCTTCCCACATGCAACCGCGACACTGCTTCCCACATGCAACCGCGACACTGCTTCCCACGCAACCGCGGCACTGCTTCCCACGCAACCGCGGCACTGCTTCCCACGCAACCGCGGCACTGCTTCCCATGCAACCGCGACGCTGCTTCCCACGCAACCGCGACACGCAACCGCGACACTGCTTCCCACGCAACCGCGGCACTGCTTCCCATGCAACCGCGGCACTGCTTCCCACGCAACCGCGGCACTGCTTCCCACGCAACCGCGACACTGCTTCCCACGCAACCGCGACACTGCTTCCCACGCAACCGCGGCACCGCTTCCCACGCAACCGCGACACTGCTTCCCACGCAACCGCGACACTGCTTCCCACATGCAACCGCGACACTGCTTCCCACACGCAACCGCGACACTGCTTCCCACATGCAACCGCGACACTGCTTCCAACGCAACCGCGGCACTGCTTCCCACATGCAACCGCGACACTGCTTCCCACATGCAACCGCGACACTGCTTCCCACGCAACCGCGACACTGCTTCCCACGCAACCGCGACACCGCTTCCCACGCAACCGCGACGCTCCTTCCCACGCAACCGCGGCACTGCTTCCCACATGCAACCGCGACGCTGCTTCCCACGCAACCGCGACACTGCTTCCCACGCAACCGCGACACCGCTTCCCACGCAACCGCGACGCTCCTTCCCACGCAACCGCGACACCGCTTCCCACATGCAACCGCGACACCGCTTCCCACGCAACCGCGACGCTCCTTCCCACGCAACCGCGACACTGCTTCCCACGCAACCGCGACGCTCCTTCCCACGCAACCGCGACACTGCTTCCCACGCAACCGCGACGCTCCTTCCCACGCAACCGCGACACTGCTTCCCACGCAACCGCGACACTGCTTCCCACGCAACCGCGACACTGCTTCCCACGCAACCGCGACACTGCTTCCCACGCAACCGCGACACTGCTTCCCACGCAACCGCGACACCGCTTCCCACGCAACCGCGACACTGCTTCCCACATGCAACCGCGACACTGCTTCCCACGCAACCGCGACACTGCTTCCCACGCAACCGCGACACCGCTTCCCACGCAACCGCGGCACTGCTTCCCACACGCAACCGCGACACTGCTTCCCACGCAACCGCGGCACTGCTTCCCACGCAACCGCGACACTGCTTCCCACGCAACCGCGGCACTGCTTCCCACGCAACCGCGACACTGCTTCCCACACAACCGCGACACTGCTTCCCACGCAACCGCGACACTGCTTCCCATGCAACCGCGACGCTGCTTCCCACGCAACCGCGACACCGCTTCCCACGCAACCGCGGCACTGCTTCCCATGCAACCGCGACACTGCTTCCCACGCAACCGCGACACCGCTTCCCACGCAACCGCGGCACTGCTTCCCACACGCAACCGCGACACTGCTTCCCACG
This sequence comes from Ascaphus truei, assembly GCF_040206685.1. Taxonomy (NCBI): domain Eukaryota; kingdom Metazoa; phylum Chordata; class Amphibia; order Anura; family Ascaphidae; genus Ascaphus; species Ascaphus truei. The sequence continues at coordinate 136,765,846 of NC_134488.1, forward strand.
CAACCGCGGCACTGCTTCCCACGCAACCGCGGCACTGCTTCCCACGCAACCGCGGCACTGCTTCCCATGCAACCGCGGCACTGCTTCCCACACGCAACCGCGACACTGCTTCCCACACGCAACCGCGACACTGCTTCCCACATGCAACCGCGACACTGCTTCCCATGCAACCGCGACACTGCTTCCCACATGCAACCGCGACACTGCTTCCCACGCAACCGCGCCACTGCTTCCCACATGCAACCGCGACACTGCTTCCCACGCAACCGCGGCACTGCTTCCCACGCAACCGCGGCACTGCTTCCCACACGCAACCGCGACACTGCTTCCCACACGCAACCGCGACACTGCTTCCCACGCAACCGCGACACTGCTTCCCACATGCAACCGCGACACTGCTTCCCACGCAACCGCGGCACTGCTTCCCACGCAACCGCGACACTGCTTCCCATGCAACCGCGACACTGCTTCCCACGCAACCGCGACACCGCTTCCCACATGCAACCGCGACACTGCTTCCCACACGCAACCGCGACACTGCTTCCCACGCAACCGCGACACTGCTTCCCACATGCAACCGCGACACCGCTTCCCACGCAACCGCGACACCGCTTCCCACATGCAACCGCGACACTGCTTCCCACGCAACCGCGACACCGCTTCCCACATGCAACCGCGACACTGCTTCCCACATGCAACCGCGACACTGCTTCCCACATGCAACCGCGACACTGCTTCCCACACGCAACCGCGACACTGCTTCCCACGCAACCGCGACACTGCTTCCCACATGCAACCGCGACACCGCTTCCCACGCAACCGCGACACCGCTTCCCACATGCAACCGCGACACTGCTTCCCACGCAACCGCGACACCGCTTCCCACATGCAACCGCGACACCGCTTCCCACATGCAACCGCGACACTGCTTCCCACATGCAACCGCGACACTGCTTCCCACGCAACCGCGACACTGCTTCCCACGCAACCGCGACACTGCTTCCCACATGCAACCGCGACACCGCTTCCCACGCAACCGCGACACCGCTTCCCACATGCAACCGCGACACTGCTTCCCACGCAACCGCGACACCGCTTCCCACATGCAACCGCGACACCGCTTCCCACATGCAACCGCGACACTGCTTCCCACATGCAACCGCGACACTGCTTCCCACGCAACCGCGGCACTGCTTCCCACATGCAACCGCGACACTGCTTCCCACGCAACCGCGACACTGCTTCCCACGCAACCGCGGCACTGCTTCCCACGCAACCGCGACACTGCTTCCCACGCAACCGCGGCACTGCTTCCCACGCAACCGCGACACTGCTTCCCACATGCAACCGCGACACTGCTTCCCACGCAACCGCGGCACTGCTTCCCACATGCAACCGCGACACTGCTTCCCACGCAACCGCGACACCGCTTCCCACGCAACCGCGACACTGCTTCCCACGCAACCGCGGCACTGCTTCCCACGCAACCGCGACACGCTTCCCACGCAACCGCGACACTGCTTCCCACGCAACCGCGACACTGCTTCCCACATGCAACCGCGACACTGCTTCCCATGCAACCGCGACACTGCTTCCCACATGCAACCGCGACACCGCTTCCCACGCAACCGCGACACTGCTTCCCACATGCAACCGCGACACTGCTTCCCACGCAACCGCGACACTGCTTCCCACATGCAACCGCGACACTGCTTCCCACATGCAACCGCGACACTGCTTCCCACGCAACCGCGACACTGCTTCCCACGCAACCGCGGCACTGCTTCCCACGCAACCGCGACACTGCTTCCCACGCAACCGCGACACTGCTTCCCACGCAACCGCGGCACTGCTTCCCACGCAACCGCGACACTGCTTCCCACGCAACCGCGACACCGCTTCCCACGCAACCGCGACACCGCTTCCCACGCAACCGCGACACTGCTTCCCACATGCAACCGCGACACTGCTTCCCACGCAACCGCGACACTGCTTCCCACGCAACCGCGGCACTGCTTCCCACGCAACCGCGACACAGCTTCCCACACGCAACCGCGACACTGCTTCCCACACGCAACCGCGACACTGCTTCCCATGCAACCGCGACACTGCTTCCCACATGCAACCGCGACACTGCTTCCCACGCAACCGCGACACTGCTTCCCACGCAACCGCGACACTGCTTCCCACGCAACCGCGACACCGCTTCCCACATGCAACCGCGACACTGCTTCCCACATGCAACCGCGACACTGCTTCCCACATGCAACCGCGACACTGCTTCCCATGCAACCGCGACACTGCTTCCCATGCAACCGCGGCACTGCTTCCCACGCAACCGCGGCACTGCTTCCCACGCAACCGCGACACTGCTTCCCATGCAACCGCGACACTGCTTCCCACATGCAACCGCGACACTGCTTCCCATGCAACCGCGGCACTGCTTCCCACATGCAACCGCGACACTGCTTCCCACGCAACCGCGACACTGCTTCCCACGCAACCGCGACGCCGCTTCCCACGCAACCGCGACACTGCTTCCCACATGCAACCGCGACACTGCTTCCCACATGCAACCGCGACACTGCTTCCCACATGCAACCGCGACACTGCTTCCCACATGCAACCGCGACACTGCTTCCCACATGCAACCGCGACACTGCTTCCCACATGCAACCGCGACACTGCTTCCCACATGCAACCGCGACACTGCTTCCCACATGCAACCGCGACACTGCTTCCCACATGCAACCGCGACACTGCTTCCCACATGCAACCGCGACACTGCTTCCCACATGCAACCGCGGCACTGCTTCCCACATGCAACCGCGGCACTGCTTCCCACATGCAACCGCGACACTGCTTCCCACATGCAACCGCGACACTGCTTCCCACATGCAACCGCGACACTGCTTCCCATGCAACCGCGGCACTGCTTCCCACGCAACCGCGGCACTGCTTCCCATGCAACCGCGACACTGCTTCCCACATGCAACCGCGGCACTGCTTCCCACACGCAACCGCGGCACTGCTTCCCACATGCAACCGCGGCACTGCTTCCCACATGCAACCGCGACACTGCTTCCCACGCAACCGCGACACTGCTTCCCACGCAACCGCGGCACTGCTTCCCACGCAACCGCGACACTGCTTCCCACGCAACCGCGACACTGCTTCCCACGCAACCGCGACACCGCTTCCCACGCAACCGCGACACTGCTTCCCACGCAACCGCGACACCGCTTCCCACGCAACCGCGACACTGCTTCCCACGCAACCGCGACACTGCTTCCCACGCAACCGCGACACCGCTTCCCACGCAACCGCGACACGCTTCCCACGCAACCGCGACACTGCTTCCCACGCAACCGCGACACTGCTTCCCACGCAACCGCGACACCGCTTCCCACATGCAACCGCGACACCGCTTCCCACGCAACCGCGACACCGCTTCCCACATGCAACCGCGACACTGCTTCCCACGCAACCGCGACACTGCTTCCCACGCAACCGCGACACTGCTTCCCACGCAACCGCGACACTGCTTCCCACGCAACCGCGACACTGCTTCCCACGCAACCGCGACACTGCTTCCCACGCAACCGCGACACTGCTTCCCACGCAACCGCGACACTGCTTCCCACGCAACCGCGACACTGCTTCCCACGCAACCGCGACACTGCTTCCCACATGCAACCGCGACACTGCTTCCCACATGCAACCGCGACACTGCTTCCCACATGCAACCGCGACACTGCTTCCCACGCAACCGCGACACTGCTTCCCATGCAACCGCGACACTGCTTCCCACGCAACCGCGACACTGCTTCCCACATGCAACCGCGACACCGCTTCCCACGCAACCGCGGCACTGCTTCCCACGCAACCGCGACACTGCTTCCCACGCAACCGCGACACTGCTTCCCACGCAACCGCGACACTGCTTCCCACGCAACCGCGACACCGCTTCCCACGCAACCGCGACACCGCTTCCCACGCAACCGCGACACTGCTTCCCACATGCAACCGCGACACTGCTTCCCACATGCAACCGCGACACTGCTTCCCACATGCAACCGCGACACTGCTTCCCACGCAACCGCGACACTGCTTCCCATGCAACCGCGACACTGCTTCCCACGCAACCGCGACACAGCTTCCCACGCAACCGCGACACCGCTTCCCACGCAACCGCGGCACTGCTTCCCACATGCAACCGCGACACTGCTTCCCACATGCAACCGCGACACTGCTTCCCACGCAACCGCGACACTGCTTCCCACATGCAACCGCGACACTGCTTCCCACATGCAACCGCGACACCGCTTCCCACGCAACCGCGGCACTGCTTCCCACATGCAACCGCGACACTGCTTCCCACATGCAACCGCGACACTGCTTCCCACGCAACCGCGGCACTTCCCACGCAACCGCGACACTGCTTCCCACGCAACCGCGACACCGCTTCCCACGCAACCGCGACACCGCTTCCCACGCAACCGCGACACTGCTTCCCACATGCAACCGCGACACTGCTTCCCACATGCAACCGCGACACTGCTTCCCACATGCAACCGCGACACTGCTTCCCACATGCAACCGCGACACTGCTTCCCACATGCAACCGCGACACTGCTTCCCACATGCAACCGCGACACTGCTTCCCACGCAACCGCGACACTGCTTCCCACGCAACCGCGACACCGCTTCCCATGCAACCGCGACACCGCTTCCCACATGCAACCGCGACACTGCTTCCCACATGCAACCGCGACACTGCTTCCCACATGCAACCGCGACACTGCTTCCCACATGCAACCGCGACACTGCTTCCCACGCAACCGCGACACTGCTTCCCATGCAACCGCGACACCGCTTCCCACATGCAACCGCGACACTGCTTCCCACATGCAACCGCGACACTGCTTCCCACATGCAACCGCGACACTGCTTCCCACATGCAACCGCGACACTGCTTCCCACATGCAACCGCGACACTGCTTCCCACATGCAACCGCGACACTGCTTCCCACATGCAACCGCGACGCTGCTTCCCACGCAACCGCGACACTGCTTCCCACATGCAACCGCGACACTGCTTCCCACATGCAACCGCGACACTGCTTCCCACATGCAACCGCGACACCGCTTCCCACATGCAACCGCGACACTGCTTCCCACATGCAACCGCGACACTGCTTCCCACGCAACCGCGACACTGCTTCCCACATGCAACCGCGACACTGCTTCCCACGCAACCGCGACACTGCTTCCCACATGCAACCGCGACACTGCTTCCCACATGCAACCGCGACACTGCTTCCCACATGCAACCGCGACACTGCTTCCCACATGCAACCGCGACACTGCTTCCCACATGCAACCGCGACACTGCTTCCCACGCAACCGCGACACCGCTTCCCACGCAACCGCGACACTGCTTCCCACATGCAACCGCGACACTGCTTCCCACATGCAACCGCGACACTGCTTCCCACATGCAACCGCGACACTGCTTCCCACATGCAACCGCGACACTGCTTCCCACATGCAACCGCGACACTGCTTCCCACATGCAACCGCGACACTGCTTCCCACATGCAACCGCGACACTGCTTCCCACATGCAACCGCGACACTGCTTCCCACGCAACCGCGACACTGCTTCCCACGCAACCGCGACACTGCTTCCCACATGCAACCGCGACACCGCTTCCCACGCAACCGCGACACTGCTTCCCACATGCAACCGCGACACCGCTTCCCACGCAACCACGACACTGCTTCCCACATGCAACCGCGACACCGCTTCCCACGCAACCGCGACACTGCTTCCCACATGCAACCGCGACACCGCTTCCCACGCAACCGCGACGCTGCTTCCCACGCAACCGCGGCACTGCTTCCCACATGCAACCGCGACACTGCTTCCCACATGCAACCGCGACACCGCTTCCCACGCAACCGCGACGCTGCTTCCCACGCAACCGCGGCACTGCTTCCCACATGCAACCGCGACACTGCTTCCCACATGCAACCGCGACACTGCTTCCCACGCAACCGCGACACTGCTTCCCACATGCAACCGCGACACTGCTTCCCACATGCAACCGCGACACCGCTTCCCACATGCAACCGCGACACTGCTTCCCACGCAACCGCGACGCTGCTTCCCACGCAACCGCGACACTGCTTCCCACATGCAACCGCGACACTGCTTCCCACGCAACCGCGACGCTGCTTCCCACGCAACCGCGACGCTGCTTCCCACATGCAACCGCGACACTGCTTCCCACGCAACCGCGACACTGCTTCCCACATGCAACCGCGACACTGCTTCCCACGCAACCGCGACGCTGCTTCCCACGCAACCGCGACGCTGCTTCCCACGCAACCGCGACACTGCTTCCCACATGCAACCGCGACGCTGCTTCCCACATGCAACCGCGACACTGCTTCCCACGCAACCGCGACACTGCTTCCCACGCAACCGCGACGCTGCTTCCCACGCAACCGCGACGCTGCTTCCCACGCAACCGCGACGCCGCTTCCCACGCAACCGCGACACCGCTTCCCACGCAACCGCGACACTGCTTCCCACGCAACCGCGACACTGCTTCCCACGCAACCGCGACGCTCCTTCCCACGCAACCGCGACGCTGCTTCCCACGCAACCGCGACACCGCTTCCCATCCAACCGCGACACCGCCTCCCACGCAAACGCGACAGCTTCCCACGCAACCGCGACACTGCTTCCCACGCAACCGCGACACTGCTTCCCACGCAACCGCGACACAGCTTCCCACATGCAACCGCGACACAGCTTCCCACGCAACCGCGACACCGCTTCCCACGCAACCGCGACACCGCTTCCCACGCAACCGCGACACTGCTTCCCACGCAACCGCGACACTGCTTCCCACGCAACCGCGACACAGCTTCCCACATGCAACCGCGACACAGCTTCCCACGCAACCGCGACACCGCTTCCCACGCAACCGCGACACTGCTTCCCACGCAACCGCGACACCGCTTCCCACGCAACCGCGACACCGCTTCCCACATGCAACCGCGGCACTGCTTCCCACGCAACCGCGACACAGCTTCCCACGCAACCGTGACACAGCTTCCCACGCAACCGCGACACCGCCTCCCACGCAACCGCGACAGCTTCCCACGCAACCGCGACACCGCTTCCCACGCAACCGCGACACTGCTTCCCACATGCAACCGCGACACTGCTTCCCACGCAACCGCGACACCGCTTCCCAGCGGCCGGAGCAATGTGTCCGGTGCAGGAAAGATCGGGGTCAGTGGAGAGAACGCCCGGCATTCTGCACCTTCACGTCTCCTCTTCCTACAATCACTTGCTGCACAGTCTGGGGTCGTGTGTCCCACTCCCCGCAGGGGAGAGCCGGTGGCTATTACAGAGCAGTGCGGTCTATGCCGGAGCCCGTGTGCCGAGCTCACCTTTCGGTTTCTTGGGCGCCGGCTGCGATGTGCTCTCTTTGGGGCGAGACGGGGACTCCTTAGGGTCAGGTTTCTTGGAGGGCGGACGGCTCGAGGATTCTTTGTTGAACTCAAACTTGCGTTTGCTGGACGTCGGTTCCTGAGGATGTCGAGAATAACGTGAGCCAAGATCCAATATCTCTTCCAGAGAAAGGCGCGACCGGGGACCGAATCATTCATTTCTCACCAGGTGAGCAACTAGAGACCTCTAGGTGCGGAGAGAGCAGGATCAGGCGGAGATAAATCACACTGAGAATTTTTACAGAGCTCTCTCATCCAACAAGTGACCCTCACAACTACCTGCACACACCAAGAGGAGACCTGCGAGGCTTTAAAGGCTTCCTACATACTAACACAACCGTGAATACCGACCTCGTTCCATGAAATTATATCACAACCTACACACCGCTTCATTGCTCCCCCTGGTGCTTAATGTCGGGATATATTGTGATAGTCTGTGGCAATACTGCGGCTGAATCCTATGCAATCCCCGTGGTATTGTGAGTTATCACGGGATAGGTTGTGTTATCTGGGGAACAGACACACACCCCATGTACGCAAGGAGTGTACACCTACCCGAGAGCAGAGCGGCTCAGCCCCCCGCCGCCCAGCACGGAGACCCCGACTATGTGGGGAACAGACACACACCCCATGTATGCAAGGAGTGTACACCTACCCGAGAGCAGAGCGGCTCAGCCCCCCGCCATCCAGCACGGAGAGACGGACGGTGCGCGGGAAGCGGGCTGTACTCACAGGGGTATGCTGAGAAACGGAGGCGTGTGGGACTACTCGTTTCATTAAACCCAAAACTAACCGTACGGAAACAAAATCACTGGCGGAACCAACGCGTTTCTGGTTACAGACGGTCAAATGATTCGTGTGTTTCCATGAGAGAGCTGGTTTAGATAGGACACACAGACGAGGGCACCCCCAGGTGGGACCGGGCACCCCCGGGCGGGACGGGGCACCCCCGGGCGGGACGGGGCACCCCCGGGCGGGACGGGGCACCCCCGGGCGGGACGGGACACCCCCGGGCGGGACGGGACACCCCCGGGCGGGACGGGACACCCCCGGGCGGGACGGGACACACCCAGGCGGGACGGGGCACACCCAGGCGGGACGGGACACCCCCAGGCGGGACGGGACACCCCCAGGCGGGACGGGGCACCCCCAGGCGGGACGGGACACCCCCAGGCGGGACGGGACACCCCCAGGCGGGACGGGGCACCCCCAGGCGGGACGGGGCACCCCCAGGCGGGACGGGGCACCCCCAGGCGGGACGGGGCACCCCCAGGCGGGACGGGGCACCACACTGGGCAGTTTACCTTTGGCGTGTCATTGCTGGGTGAGGTTTTTGAGGTCGGTTTCTCGGTGCCGGCGTTGGTCTCCGCTGCGCCGCTCCCCTGCAGTGCGACGGACGCGTAGCTCTGCGCCGTCTGCGGAGCTGTCGGGTACAGGGAGGAAATATCTATTCACTTTATTTCCCTTATTGTTTATAAAACAACCAACTGGTGCATTAAATATGCGGAGATAGGAGGGAGTGCTTCCCCGTGTGACGGCGCGTTACCTCCGTGTGACGGCGCGTTACCTCCGTGTGACGGCGCGTTCCCTCCGTGTGACGGCGCCGTTCCCTCCGTGTGACGGCGCCGTTCCCTCCGTGTGACGGCGCCGTTCCCTCCGTGTGACGGCGCCGTTCCCTCCGTGTGACGGCGCCGTTCCCTCCGTGTGACGGCGCCGTTCCCTCCGTGTGACGGCGCCGTTCCCTCCGTGTGACGGCGCCGTTCCCTCCGTGTGACGGCGCCGTTCCCTCCGTGTGACGGCGCCGTTCCCTCCGTGTGACGGCGCCGTTCCCTCCGTGTGACGGCGCCGTTCCCTCCGTGTAACGGCGCCGTTCCCTCCGTGTAAGGGCGCCGTTCCCTCCGTGTAAGGGCGCCGTTCCCTCCGTGTAACGGCGCCGTTCCCTCCGTGTAACGGCACGTTACCTCCTTGTAACTTCACGTTACCTCCGTGTGACGGCGCGTTACCTCCGTGTGACGGCTCGTTACCTCCGTGTAACGGCGCGTTACCTCCGTGTAACTTCGCGTTACCTCCGTGTGACGGCGCGTTACCTCCGTGTGACGGCGCGTTACCTCCGTGTGACGGCGCGTTACCTCCGTGTGACGGCGCGTTACCTCCGTGTGACGGCGCGTTACCTCCGTGTGACGGCGCGTTACCTCCGTGTGACGGCGCGTTACCTCCGTGTGACGGCGCGTTACCTCCGTGTGACGGCGCGTTACCTCCGTGTGACGGCGCGTTACCTCCGTGTGACGGCGCGTTACCTCCGTGTGACGGCGCGTTACCTCCGTGTGACGGCGCGTTACCTCCGTGTGACGGCGCGTTACCTCCGTGTAACTTCACGTTACCTCCGTATGACGGCTCGTTACCTCCGTGTGACGGCTCGTTACTTCCGTGTGACGGCGCGTTACCTCCGTGTGACGGCGCGTTACCTCCGTGTGACGGCGCGTTACCTCCGTGTGACGGCGCGTTACCTCCGTGTAACTTCACGTTACCTCCGTGTGACGGCTCGTTACCTCCGTGTGACGGCTCGTTACTTCCGTGTGACGGCGCGTTACCTCCGTGTGACGGCGCGTTACCTCCGTGTGACGGCGCGTTACCTCCGTGTGACGGCGCGTTACCTCCGTGTGACGGCGCGTTACCTCCGTGTGACGGCGCGTTACCTCCGTGTGACGGCGCGTTACCTCCGTGTGACGGCGCGTTACCTCCGTGTGACGGCGCGTTACCTCCGTGTGACGGCGCGTTACCTCCGTGTGACGGCGCGTTACCTCCGTGTGACGGCGCGTTACCTCCGTGTGACGGCGCGTTACCTCCGTGTGACGGCGCGTTACCTCCGTGTGACGGCGCGTTACCTCCGTGTGACGGCGCGTTACCTCCGTGTAACTTCACGTTACCTCCGTGTGACGGCTCGTTACCTCCGTGTGACGGCTCGTTACTTCCGTGTGACGGCGCGTTACCTCCGTGTGACGGCGCGTTACCTCCGTGTGACGGCGCGTTACCTCCGTGTGACGGCGCGTTACCTCCGTGTGACGGCGCGTTACCTCCGTGTAACTTCACGTTACCTCCGTGTGACGGCTCGTTACCTCCGTGTGACGGCTCGTTACTTCCGTGTGACGGCGCGTTACCTCCGTGTGACGGCGCGTTACCTCCGTGTGACGGCGCGTTACCTCCGTGTGACGGCGCGTTACCTCCGTGTGACGGCGCGTTACCTCCGTGTGACGGCGCGTTACCTCCGTGTGACGGCGCGTTACCTCCGTGTGACGGCGCGTTACCTCCGTGTGACGGCGCGTTACCTCCGTGTGACGGCGCGTTACCTCCGTGTGACGGCGCGTTACCTCCGTGTGACGGCGCGTTACCTCCGTGTGACGGCGCGTTACCTCCGTGTCACGGCGCGTTACCTCCGTGTCACGGCGCGTTACCTCCGTGTAACGGCGCGTTACCTCCGTGTAACGGCGCGTTAAATCCGTGTAACGGCGCGTTACCTCCGTGTAACGGCGCGTTACCTCCGTGTAACGGCGCGTTACCTCCGTGTAACGGCGCGTTACCTCCGTGTAACGGCACGTTACCTCCGTATAACAGCACGTTACCTCCGTATAACGACACTTTACCTCCGTGTAACGGCACATTACCTCCTGGCAACAAAGGGATCCGCTCGCTCACCGGCGTCTTTATACCAAAACCCAGAAAGGATTATTACCCAATTTATTAAGAAATAAGTGAGAGTCCCCCCCCCTAACAGGACAAACACAATACACCAACTCCTGGGAAAGGTGCCGCTCTATCCAAGAGATATTTCCCAACATTTGTGATGAAATCGCAACAGATCCAAAGCGCAAACGTTCTCAAGGTGCACGTGGGAATATATTACATGCACAATCATAACGCCCTGTGAAGAAGTCAAACCTGATGAAACGCGTCGGGTTCCACTGCAGAGACAAAGCACAGCTTACTGAGCCAGAGGCAGTGTGGAGGGTCACCCAGGACATGTGAAGCGCTATACGGAGTGACTTTGTGTGTATGGCCACCACGAGGGCTTACTACAAGAAGGGTTTCTCCAGGACGGAAACACTCACTGCCTGACCCGGAGGGGCCGACGGTGCACGTTTCTTACTTACAGGTAAGTGATTGCCATGTTTTTATTATTGCATATATAAAGTTTTGTACATTATCCCTGTATCCTGTGCTTTCCGATGCCGGGAGTATCCCGTCCTTCCAGTGACGTCTCTTCACACCATATAAGTTGGTTACTTGGAACAACCGAAATGCTTATATTGCTCACATAAAATGGGAGAATAATCAGCATACTTTCTAAAAAAATAATAATTATATCTACTTCAGTATTACACTGTGTTTTTCTGTTCTATTTTTCTGGATGAGAACACACACACACACACACACGTTTCTCCGACACGTGGACTCCTGCAGAATGTTTTACTGAAGACACTAAAGACACTAAAGACATATAGACCACCCTGGGTCTGAAGACTGGCCGCCCCCCAAGGCGCCACTGCTCCGAACGTCGGCGCCCGAGTCCTCTCGTCTCGGCGCGCTGCTTCTCTTCCGGGTCTGTGACGTCACCAGGGGAGACAGGACGAGTCGCGTTCTCGCAAAGAAGGAGCGGACACCGCTCAATTATACAGCCTCAGATCTGCCCGACGCGTTTCACTCTAAGCGTCCTATGAGGGGTGAATATTTTACCTGTTTTTTCACATGCACCTTGAGAAAGTTTGTGCTTTGGACACACACACACACACGTAAGACCTGGGAGTTGTACGCTCTTGTTTTGCAGAGGAACTGGGCTGGGAATAGCAACGAATGTACGCAGAGCTGGTTACCTTTTGGGGGGGTAGGGGAGGTGAGCAGTGCCATGTGTGTGCGCAGAGTGGGTTATCTTTTAGGGGGGGGGCGGTTACCATTAGGGGAGGTGTTGAGCGGTGGTGTGTGTGCAGAGTGGGGTACCTTGTGGGGGGTGAGCGGTGGCATGTGTGTGCAGAGTGGATTATGCGTGGTGGGGAGGGCTTACCTTTGGGGGGGGTGAGCGGTGCCTTGCTGGTACGGTTGAAGAATAGGCTTCCGGGACGCATGGAGGGAGATACACTCTCCTCCTCCTTCACCTTAAACTGACCCAACTTGGTGACTTTCTGTGTGAAGCAGAAGAAAGGGTTAATATTGTGACTGGGAAACCTAATACAAGCGCAGAGATTAGCCCCGTCACTACAGAACAATGCACATTGAAGAGGCTAATCTAGCCCTCCCCATGAGCGGTCCTACAGGACTGGTATAACCCTCCCCATGAGCGGTCCTACAGGACTGGTATAACCCTCCCCATGAGCGGTCCTACAGGACTGGTATAACCCTCCCCATGAGCGGGTCCTACAGGACTGGTATAACCCTCAGCATGAGCGGTCCTACAGGACTGGTATAACCCTCACCATGAGCGGTCCTACAGGACTGGTATAACCCTCACCATGAGTGGTCATACAGGACTGGTATAACCCTCACCATGAGCGGGTCCTACAGGACTGGTATAACCCTCCCCATGAGCGGTCCTACAGGACTGGTATAACCCTCCCCATGAGCGGTCCTACAGGACTGGTATAACCCTCCCCATGAGCGGGTCCTACAGGACTGGTATAACCCTCACCATGAGCGGTCTCACAGGACTGGAATAACCCTCAGCATGAGCGGTCCTACAGGACTGGTATAACCCTCACCATGAGCGGTCCTACAGGACTGGTATAACCCTCCCCATGAGCGGTCCTACAGGACTGGTATAACCCTCCCCATGAGCGGTCCTACAGGACTGGTATAACCCTCCCCATGAGCGGTCCTACAGGACTGGTATAACCCTCCCCATGAGCGGTCCTACAGGACTGGTATAACCCTCCCCATGAGCGGTCCTACAGGACTGGTATAACCCTCCCCATGAGCGGTCCTACAGGACTGGTATAACCCTCCCCATGAGCGGTCCTACAGGACTGGTATAACCCTCCCCATGAGCGGTCCTACAGGACTGGTATAACCCTCTCCATGAGCGGTCCTACAGGACTGGTATAACCCTCCCCATGAGCGAGCCTACAGGACTGGTATAACCCTCCCCATGAGCGAGCCTACAGGACTGGTATAACCCTCCCCATGAGCGGTCCTACAGGACTGGTATAACCCTCCCCATGAGCGAGCCTACAGGACTGGTATAACCCTCCCCATGAGCGGTCCTACAGGACTGATATAACCCTCCCCATGAGCGAGCCTACAGGACTGGTATAACCCTCAGCATGAGCGGTCCTACAGGACTGGTATAACCCTTCCCATGAGCGAGCCTACAGGACTGATATAACCCTCCCCATGAGCGAGCCTACAGGACTGGTATAACCCTCACCATGAGCGGTCCTACAGGACTGGTATAACCCTCACTATGAGCGGGTCCTACAGGACTGGTATAACCCTCCCCATGAGCGGTCCTACAGGACTGGTATAACCCTCAGCATGAGCGGTCCTACAGGACTGGTATAACCCTCCCCATGAGCGGTCCTACAGGACTGGTATAACCCTCCCCATGAGCGAGCCTACAGGACTGGTATAACCCTCAGCATGAGCGGTCCTACAGGACTGGTATAACCCTCCCCATGAGCGGTCCTACAGGACTGGTATAACCCTCAGCATGAGCGGTCCTACAGGACTGGTATAACCCTCCCCATGAGCGGTCCTATAGGACTGGTATAACCCTCACCATGAGCGGTCCTACAGGACTGGTATAACCCTCACCTAAAGGACTGGTTTAAAACAGCAATTTCCCTGCAACAATCAGCTCTTGTTCTCCCCGATTACGTGGGCCGGGACCCCGCCAGTCGGGGGCACTCAGAACTCCGCAGCAAAGCCCGTGGGGGTCACAATAAAGTACCTGGGAGTATCGGTTCGGAGATAGATAGAAATACTCTAACCAGACTGCTGGGACAGACACAGCGCTGCGAGGTGCGATATGCAAATGGGATCTTTATCCTCCAAAGTACAGAACGGAACGCGTGGCTCCTCCCACCACCTGAGTAAGGTCCCACAGAGGAACGCGTGGCTCCTCCCACCACCTGAGGAAGGTCCCACAGAGGAACGCGTGGCTCCTCACCACCTGAGGAAGGTCCCACAGAGGAACGCGTGGCTCCTCTCACCACCTGAGGAAGGTCCCACAGAGTAACGCGTGGCTCCTCTCACCACCTGAGGAAGGTCCCACAGAGTAACGCGTGGTTCCTCTCACCACCTGAGCAAGGTCCCACAGAGGACCGCGTGGCTCCTCTCACCACCTGAGCAAGGTCCCACAGAGGAACGCGTGGCTCCTCTCACCACCTGAGCAAGGTCCCACAGAGGAACGCGTGGCTCCTCACCACCAGAGGAAGGTCCCACAGAGGAACGCGTGGCTCCTCTCACCACCTGAGCAAGGTCCCACAGAGGAACGCGTGGCTCCTCTCACCACCTGAGCAAGGTCCCACAGACGAACGCGTGGCTCCTCTCACCACCTGAGCAAGGTCCCACAGAGTAACGCGTGGCTCCTCACCACCTGAGGAAGGTCCCACAGACGAACGCGTGGCTCCTCACCACCTGAGGAAGGTCCCACAGAGGAACGCATGGCTCCTCACCACCTGAGGAAGGTCCCATAGAGGAACGCGTGGCTCCTCACCACCTGAGGAAGGTCCCACAGAGGAACGCGTGGCTCCTCACCACCACCTGAGGAAGGTCCCAGAGGAACTCGTGGCTCCTCTCACCACCTGAGGAAGGTCCCACAGAGGAACGCATGGCTCCTCACCACCTGAGGAAGGTCCCACAGAGGAACGCGTGGCTCCTCTCACCACCTGAGCAAGGTCCCAGAGAGGAGCCACGCGTTGGCTTTGGTTTCTGTACTTTCACATTGAACCTTGCAGCGCTGTGTCTGTTCCAGAGTCTGGCTGGAGTCTCTGCCTACATAACAATGTAAATGTTCTCCATTTCCGGGACAGGTTTCGCAGGGGGCGGGGTCGCACGGAGGGTCCGTACCGGGGAGGCGGCGGTGGGAGAGATCTCGTCCTTGTCTGGCGGAGAGTTGAAACGTATGAACGAGAGTCCGTAGGTCAGGTTCTAAGGGAGGCAAACACACAGAGAGAGGGTTACAGGCCTGCAGTGACCCAGCATACACACAGAGAGAGGGTTACAGGCCTGCAGTGACCCAGCATACACACAGAGAGAGGGTTACAGGCCTGCAGTGACACAGCATACACACAGAGAGAGGGTTACAGGCCTGCAGTGACACAGCATACACACAGAGAGAGGGTTACAGGCCTGCAGTGACACAGCATACACACAGAGAGAGGGTTACAGGCCTGCAGTGACACAGATACACACAGAGAGAGGGTTACAGGCCTGCAGTGACACAGATACACACAGAGAGAGGGTTACAGGCCTGCAGTGACACAGCATACACACAGAGAGAGGGTTACAGGCCTGCAGTGACACAGATACACACAGAGAGAGGGTTACAGGCCTGCAGTGACACAGCATACACACAGAGAGAGGGTTACAGGCCTGCAGTGACACAGCATACACACAGAGAGAGGGTTACAGGCCTGCAGTGACACAGATACACACAGAGAGAGGGTTACAGGCCTGCAGTGACACAGATACACACAGAGAGAGGGTTACAGGCCTGCAGTGACACAGCATACACACAGAGAGAGGGTTACAGGCCTGCAGTGACACAGATACACACAGAGAGAGGGTTACAGGCCTGCAGTGACACAGATACACACAGAGAGAGGGTTACAGGCCTGCAGTGACACAGATACACACAGAGAGGGTTACAGGCCTGCAGTGACACAGATACACACAGAGAGAGGGTTACAGGCCTGCAGTGACACAGCATACACACAGAGAGAGGGTTACAGGCCTGCAGTGACACAGATACACACAGAGAGAGGGTTACAGGCCTGCAGTGACACAGATACACACAGAGAGAGGGTTACAGGCCTGCAGTGACACAGCATACACACAGAGAGAGGGTTACAGGCCTGCAGTGACCCAGCATACACACAGAGAGAGGGTTACAGGCCTGCAGTGACACAGCATACACACAGAGAGAGGGTTACAGGCCTGCAGTGACACAGCATACACACAGAGAGAGGGTTACAGGCCTGCAGTGACACAGCATACACACAGAGAGAGGGTTACAGGCCTGCAGTGACACAGCATACACACAGAGAGAGGGTTACAGGCCTGCAGTGACACAGCATACACACAGAGAGAGGGTTACAGGCCTGCAGTGACACAGATACACACAGAGAGAGGGTTACAGGCCTGCAGTGACACAGATACACACAGAGAGAGGGTTACAGGCCTGCAGTGACACAGATACACACAGAGAGAGGGTTACAGGCCTGCAGTGACACAGCATACACACAGAGAGAGGGTTACAGGCCTGCAGTGACACAGCATACACACAGAGAGAGGGTTACAGGCCTGCAGTGACACAGATACACACAGAGAGAGGGTTACAGGCCTGCAGTGACACAGATACACACAGAGAGAGGGTTACAGGCCTGCAGTGACACAGCATACACACAGAGAGAGGGTTACAGGCCTGCAGTGACACAGATACACACAGAGAGAGGGTTACAGGCCTGCAGTGACACAGATACACACAGAGAGAGGGTTACAGGCCTGCAGTGACACAGCATACACACAGAGAGAGGGTTACAGGCCTGCAGTGACACAGCATACACAGAGAGAGGGTTACAGGCCTGCAGTGACACAGATACACACAGAGAGAGGGTTACAGGCCTGCAGCGACACATATACACACAGAGAGAGGGTTACAGGCCTGCAGTGACACAGCATACACACAGAGAGAGGGTTACAGGCCTGCAGTGACCCAGCATACACACAGAGAGAGGGTTACAGGCCTGCAGTGACACAGATACACACAGAGAGAGGGTTACAGGCCTGCAGTGACACAGCATACACACAGAGAGAGGGTTACAGGCCTGCAGTGACACAGATACACACAGAGAGAGGGTTACAGGCCTGCAGTGACACAGATACACACAGAGAGAGGGTTACAGGCCTGCAGTGACACAGCATACACACAGAGAGAGGGTTACAGGCCTGCAGTGACACAGATACACACAGAGAGAGGGTTACAGGCCTGCAGTGACACAGATACACACAGAGAGAGGGTTACAGGCCTGCAGTGACACAGCATACACACAGAGAGAGGGTTACAGGCCTGCAGTGACACAGCATACACACAGAGAGAGGGTTACAGGCCTGCAGTGACACAGCATACACACAGAGAGAGGGTTACAGGCCTGCAGTGACACAGATACACACAGAGAGAGGGTTACAGGCCTGCAGTGACACAGCATACACACAGAGAGAGGGTTACAGGCCTGCAGTGACACAGCATACACACAGAGAGAGGGTTACAGGCCTGCAGTGACACAGCATACACACATAGAGAGGGTTACAGGCCTGCAGTGACACAGCATACACACAGAGAGAGGGTTACAGGCCTGCAGTGACACAGATACACACAGAGAGAGGGTTACAGGCCTGCAGTGACACAGATACACACAGAGAGAGGGTTACAGGCCTGCAGTGACACAGCATACACACAGAGAGAGGGTTACAGGCCTGCAGTGACACAGATACACACAGAGAGAGGGTTACAGGCCTGCAGTGACACAGATACACACAGAGAGGGTTACAGGCCTGCAGTGACACAGATACACACAGAGAGAGGGTTACAGGCCTGCAGTGACACAGCATACACACAGAGAGAGGGTTACAGGCCTGCAGTGACACAGATACACACAGAGAGAGGGTTACAGGCCTGCAGTGACACAGCATACACACAGAGAGAGGGTTACAGGCCTGCAGTGACACAGCATACACACAGAGAGAGGGTTACAGGCCTGCAGTGACACAGATACACACAGAGAGAGGGTTACAGGCCTGCAGTGACACAGATACACACAGAGAGAGGGTTACAGGCCTGCAGTGACACAGCATACACACAGAGAGAGGGTTACAGGCCTGCAGTGACACAGCATACACACAGAGAGAGGGTTACAGGCCTGCAGTGACACAGATACACACAGAGAGAGGGTTACAGGCCTGCAGTGACACAGATACACACAGAGAGAGGGTTACAGGCCTGCAGTGACACAGCATACACACAGAGAGAGGGTTACAGGCCTGCAGTGACACAGCATACACACAGAGAGCGGGTTACAGGCCTGCAGTGACACAGACACACAGAGAGAGGGTTACAGGCCTGCAGTGACACAGCATACACACAGAGAGAGGGTTACAGGCCTGCAGTGACACAGATACACACAGAGAGAGGGTTACAGGCCTGCAGTGACACAGATACACACAGAGAGAGGGTTACAGGCCTGCAGTGACACAGATACACACAGAGAGAGGGTTACAGGCCTGCAGTGACACAGATACACACAGAGAGAGGGTTACAGGCCTGCAGTGACACAGCATACACACAGAGAGCGGGTTACAGGCCTGCAGTGACACAGATACACACAGAGAGAGGGTTACAGGCCTGCAGTGACACAGACACACACAGAGAGAGGGTTACAGGCCTGCAGTGACACAGCATACACACAGAGAGCGGGTTACAGGCCTGCAGTGACACAGCATACACACAGAGAAAGGGTTACAGGCCTGCAGTGACACAGATACACACAGAGAGAGGGTTACAGGCCTGCAGTGACACAGATACACACAGAGAGAGGGTTACAGGCCTGCAGTGACACAGATACACACAGAGAGAGGGTTACAGGCCTGCAGTGACACAGCATACACACAGAGAGAGGGTTACAGGCCTGCAGTGACACAGCATACACACAGAGAGAGGGTTACAGGCCTGCAGTGACACAGCATACACACAGAGAGAGGGTTACAGGCCTGCAGTGACACAGCATACACACAGAGAGAGGGTTACAGGCCTGCAGTGACACAGCATACACACAGAGAGAGGGTTACAGGCCTGCAGTGACACAGATACACACAGAGAGAGGGTTACAGGCCTGCAGTGACACAGATACACACAGAGAGAGGGTTACAGGCCTGCAGTGACACAGCATACACACAGAGAGAGGGTTACAGGCCTGCAGTGACACAGATACACACAGAGAGAGGGTTACAGGCCTGCAGTGACACAGATACACACAGAGAGAGGGTTACAGGCCTGCAGTGACACAGACACACAGAGAGAGGGTTACAGGCCTGCAGTGACACAGATACACACAGAGAGAGGGTTACAGGCCTGCAGTGACACAGATACACACAGAGAGAGGGTTACAGGCCTGCAGTGACACAGACACACAGAGAGAGGGTTACAGGCCTGCAGTGACACAGCATACACACAGAGAGAGGGTTACAGGCCTGCAGTGACACAGATACACACAGAGAGAGGGTTACAGGCCTGCAGTGACACAGCATACACACAGAGAGAGGGTTACAGGCCTGCAGTGACACAGCATACACACAGAGAGAGGGTTACAGGCCTGCAGTGACACAGATACACACAGAGAGAGGGTTACAGGCCTGCAGTGACACAGCATACACTAGTCACACAGCTTCAGCATGGGGAGGACGAACCTGCACTCCTAGCACTCGAAGATGGGACAGCTCCTCCCACAACCAAAGTGCACTAACACTAACAGCGTGCGCCTCAGTGTAACAGCGCAGAACAATGGGCACACTTGCATGTGTGATTACTGTATCTGGGCATTTGCTGGTTCTCGCCTTCCTTCGGGTCACCGGTGTATCCGATCTGTGGCCAAGTTCCGACGAGGGAACTAATTCAACAAGAAAGGACTTTATTTCCGGTTTTAACTGGAAGTGCTAAACTATCAGCTGGTGATTTTTCGATTTTTCAGGTTAAAACCTAAAACCGGAAACCCTAAATATAGGCGATTATTGAGTAATCAACGGGCGCTAAAATAACCCTGCACCAAGATCTTTCCATTTGTGCAACAGTGGCCTATACAGGCCACGGAATCCCCGATGTGTACTAAAGTGATCTGACAGACTGCTCGGGGTCCGTGTCAGGGAGACACAGATCTTCCACGTGAGGTTAGGGGCGGCTGCCTCCCACTGAAGTATTCAGTCAATAACCGGGGCTGACGCTACAAAAAGAAACCACCGATTATTTATAACTATTTGTTAAACTTGTAACATCTCCATGGTAACCAAACGCTCGCCTGATCTCGGGAGCAAGCTGATCGCAAACGGGGCAGGTACACGGGTCATCCAGCCTCCCCCCTTCATTTGGGTTAAAGCAGGGGTTCTAAACTCCAATCCACACGATCCCCCACAACAGGTCATGTTCAGGAGATCACTGCTTCAGCACAGGTGGAGCAATCAGTCCCAGCTTCAGCACAGGTGGAGCAATCAGATTGAGCATCGTGTGCTGAAGCTGGGATATCCTGACCAGCTGACCCATTTGGGGGTTCTTGAGGACAGGAGTTGAGCGCCCCTGGGTTAATCCAATAACGTTGCCATCCCTCTCTGAAGTGAGAAAGGGGAAACCCAATAGTTACGGGCCCGTGAGCCTGGAAGTGGGAGCCACATTGAACGGACCCGTCCCTTTGGGCTGGGGTTTCGGCCCATGTGCTTGTAGTGTGTCCCCGCCCAGACCCAGGCCGCCGGTTCTGTGCACCTTGTTGTAAGGCTGGCTGCACACGATCTTCACCCGGTCCCACTTCTTCTCGGCCGCCCCCTTCACCAGCTTGTCCGGCCCGAACATCCGCAGCCGGTTCAGGTTGCTCTCGCTCTTGCTCTCGCTGGGAGACATGAAGGACGACATTCCCAGGATCACCTGGTCAGGGAGGGAGACAGGCGGGGGAGGGGGGGGAAGGAGAGGGGTCAGAGGCATTCGCCGAGCAGCCAGGGGCGGGAGCACCCAGGGTGTGCGGAGTGCCACACCAAGGATGGGCAGCGCAGTGAGGCACAGGCATCCCGCGGCAGAGCGCGTAGTATCGGAACCGACAGCTCTATCACCAAAACTGGCCCCATGTTAATGATTTTTTTTTTTTTTTTTTTAAAGAGCCAAATATTAGTATTTTGAAAATGTATTTTCTGCCATATAAATGGGAATGTAAAAATAAAATACCCGGTAGGATTAGAATTAAACAGGACTGACTAGGAACGCTTGGAATGGACACTTTCTAAAGAAGCCGATTCCACGGATAAATGGGTTTTATTTTTGTTTGTGTTTTTTGACCACCTATATGGGGAGTTCCCCTGTAAACCCCTAACCACATTTATATGATGATAGAGGATCGCAGTGATTGAATAATTAGGCATCGGAAACACGCACGCGAGCAAAGAATTAAACATTACTTCCGGGTGTTGGGGATTTGGGGGGCGACTGACGCTCAGACTAAAATCTCCCATTAGCTAAAGGCTTGACTGTGTGAGCCCTGTAAGGGGCGAGGGCCGGGTAATGGGCGCACCTCGTACTCCTGCTCGCTCACAGACGTGGAGCGTCCCACCAGCACCTCCACGAAGGCCGAACTTTCATTGCCAATATCAATGCTGTGAATGTGCTCTTCCTTCTCGAACTGCAGCGAGGAGACAAACACACACGGACTTCAACAGGGCAACGCCAGATCGGCACTATCGCAAGGGTAGCACTGCACACAACTCTCAGGGGGTGTCACCCAGCTAGCCGCATGGTCGGTGCGATGTGCTGCAGGTTCCTCTGTCCCCTTGCAGGAGGGGGGCCAGGCTGCATTATATTGTCACTATATTGAATGTCGCGCAGTAGTGTAAGGGACAGATTGTAGGCGATTGGCTGCAAATCATTCAGCATGTGTTGTAGCGTCACCCTGCCGTGGGGACTGCGCAGTGTGTGTTGTAGCGTCACCCTGCCGTGGGGACTGCGCAGTGTGTGTTGTAGTGTCACCCTGCCGTGGGGACTGCGCAGTGTGTGTTGTAGTGTCACCCTGCCGTGGGGACTGCGCAGTGTGTGTTGTAGCGTCACCCTGCCGTGGGGACTGCGCAGTGTGTGTTGTAGCGTCACCCTGCCGTGGGGACTGCGCAGTGTGTGTTGTAGTGTCACCCTGCCGTGGGGACTGCGCAGTGTGTGTTGTAGTGTCACCCTGCCGTGGGGACTGCGGTGTGTGTTGTAGCGTCACCCTGCCGTGGGGACTGCGCAGTGTGTGTGTTGTAGCGTCACCCCGCCGTGGGGACTGCGCAGTGTGTGTTGTAGCGTCACCCTGCCGTGGGGAATGCGCAGTGTGTGTTGTAGCGTCACCCTGCCGTGGGGACTGCGCAGTGTGTGTTGTAGCGTCACCCTGCCGTGGGGACTGCGCAGTGTGTGTTGTAGCGTCACGCTGCCGTGGGGACTGCGCAGTGTGTGTTGTAGTGTCACCCTGCCGTGAGGACTGCGCAGTGTGTGTTGTAGAGTCACCCTGCCGTGGGGACTGCGCAGTGTGTGATGTAGCGTCACCCTGCCGTGGGGACTGCGCAGTGTGTGTTGTAGCGTCACCCTGCCGTGGGGACTGCGCAGTGTGTGTGATGTAGCGTCACCCTGCCGTGGGGACTGCGCAGTGTGTGTTGTAGCGTCACCCTGCCGTGGGGACTGCGCAGTGTGTGTTGTAGCGTCACCTTGCCGTGGGGACTGCGCAGTGTGTGTTGTAGTGTCACCCTGCCGTGGGGACTGCGCAGTGTGTGTTGTAGTGTCACCCTGCCGTGGGGACTGCGCAGTGTGTGTTGTAGTGTCACCCTGCCGTGGGGACTGCGCAGTGTGTGTTGTAGTGTCACCCTACCGTGGGGACTGCGCACAGGACCATGTCTGTTCTGTCTCTCTGCTGTGAGCGGGAGAAGCCCGACATGCCACGTATTCTTCTCTCTGTGCAGTGACACGGGATTGTGACACGGGATTGTGACACGGGATTGTGACACGGGATTGTGACACGGGATTGTGACACGGGATTGTGACACGGGATTGTCCGTACCTGCAGGATCACGGAGACCTGCTTCTCCCCGGCGCGGCTGGCTTTCCATTTGCGGTATGTGTCGGCTTTCAGTAGATTCTCTGCTTTGTGAGTCTGGGAAAATATACAGATTAGTTGATAGAGAAGCAATATCTTTCCCGAGATCCGAGAGTCAAACTCCGGGGCGATTCTATATACTCTGCGTGATACCTGTATCCTCACTGTGCCTACACTGCCCCTCCCCCCCATACTCACTGTGCCTTCACTGCCCCTTCCCCCCATACTCACTGTATGTGCACTGCCCCTCCCCCCCATACTCACTGTAACTGCACTGCCCCTCCCCTCCATACTCACTGCGCGATACCTGTATCCTCACTGTACCTGCCCTCCCCCCTACTCACTGTACCTGCCCTCACCCTCCCCCCATACTCACTGTATCTGCACTGCCCCTCCCCCCCATACTCACTGTATCTGCACTGCCCCTCCCCCTTATACTCACTGTATCTGCACTGCCCCTCCCCCCTTATACTCACTGTATCTGCACTGCCCCTCCCCCCTTATACTCACTGTATCTGCACTGCCCCTCCCCCCTTATACTCACTGTATCTGCACTGCCCTTCCCCCCCTTATACTCACTGTATCTGCACTGCCCCTCCCCCCTATACTCACTATCTGCACTGCCCCTCCCCCCATACTCACTGTATCTGCACTGCCCCTCCCCCCCATACTCACTGTATCTGCACTGCCCCTCCCCCCCATACTCACTGTATCTGCACTGCCCCTCCCCCCCATACTCACTGTATCTGCACTGCCCATACCCCCCCATACTCACTGTATCTGCACTGCCCATACCCCCCCATACTCACTGTATCTGCACTGTCCCTCCCCCCCATACTCACTGTATCTGCACAGCCCCTCCCCCCCATACTCACTGTATCTGCACAGCCCCTCCCCCCCATACTCACTGTATCTGCACTGCCCCTCCCCCCCATACTCACTGTATCTGCACTGCCCCTCCCCCCATACTCACTGTATCTGCACTGCCCCTCCCCCCCATACTCACTGTATCTGCACTGCCCCTCCCCCCATACTCACTGTATCTGCACTGCCCCTCCCCCCCATACTCACTGTATCTGCACTACCCCTCCCCCCCATACTCACTGTATCTGCACTGCCCCTCCCCCCCATACTCACTGTATCTGCACTGCCCCTCCCCCCCATACTCACTGTATCTGCACTGCTCCTCCCCACTATACTCACTGTATCTGCACTGCCCCCCCATACTCACTGTATCTGCACTGCCCCTCCCCCCCATACTCACTGTATCTGCACTGCCCCTCCCCCCTTATACTCACTGTATCTGCACTGCCCTTCCCCCCCTTATACTCACTGTTTCTGCACTGCCCCTCCCCTTTACACTCACTGTATCTGCACTGCCCCTCCCCCCCATACTCACTGTATCTGCACTGCCCCCCCCATACTCACTGTATCTGCACTGCCCCTCCCCCCCCCATACTCACTGTATCTGCACTGCCCCTCCCCCCCATACTCACTGTATCTGCACTGCCCCTCCCCCCATACTCACTGTATCTGCACTGCCCCTCCCCACTATACTCACTGTATCTGCACTGCCCTTCCCCCCCATACTCACTGTATCTGCACTGCCCCCCCCATACTCACTGTATCTGCAGTGCCCCTCCCCCCCCCATACTCACTGTATCTGCACTGCCCCTCCCCACTATACTCACTGTATCTGCACTGCCCCCCCCATACTCACTGTATCTGCACTGCCCCTCCCCCCCATACTCACTGTATCTGCACTGCCCCTCCCCACTATGCTCACTGTATCTACACTGCCCTTCCCCCCCATACTCACTGTATCTGCACTGCCCCTCCCCCCCATACTCACTGTATCTGCACTGCCCCTCCCCCCCATACTCACTGTATCTGCACTGCCCCTCCCCCCCATACTTACTGTATCTGCACAGCCCCTCCCCCCCCCCATACTCACTGTATCTGCACTGCCCCTCCCCCCCATACTCACTGTATCTGCACTGCCCCCCCATACTCACTGTATCTGCACTGCCCCCCCCATACTCACCGTATCTGCACTGCCCCTCCCCCCCCATACTCACCGTATCTGCACTGCCCCTCCCCCCCATACTCACTGTATCTGCACTGCCCCTCCCCCCCATACTCACTGTATCTGCACTGCCCCTCCCCCCCATACTCACTGTATCTGCACTGCCCCTCCCCCCCATACTCACTGTATCTGCACTGCCCCTCCCCCCCATACTCACTGTATCTGCACTGCCCCTCCCCCCCATACTCACTGTATCTGCACTGCCCCTCCCCCCCATACTCACTGTATCTGCACTGCCCCTCCCCCCCATACTCACTGTATCTGCACTGCCCCTCCCCCCATACTCACTGTATCTGCACTGCCCCTCCCCCCCATACTCACTGTATCTGCACTGCCCCTCCCCCCCATACTCACTGTATCTGCACTGCCCCTCCCCCCCATACTCACTGTATCTGCACTGCCCCTCCCCCCCATACTCACTGTATCTGCACTGCCCCTCCCCCCCATACTCACTGTATCTGCACAGCCCCTCCCCCCATACTCACTGTATCTGCACTGCTGCATGACACCACATGCTTCAGTTTGATCTCTGGCATTATCCGGCTGAGAGTGAAGAACACGCGTGTCTGACTCCGGTAAACAAACAGCACGCCAAGATCATCCACTTCACGCAACCAGCAGGGACAAGAGCATAACCCCTACATGTGATAACACACATCAGTAACCCTGTCACTGCCAGAGGGCATGCAACACAGTATGGTGTGCTTCCTATGGCAGAGATTTATCTCCATCATAGAGCTTGTTTTTAGGGATCGGTATCTCAGGTATGTTTACTCAGCCCTTATCAAGGAAAATCCCTACAGTGTGTGACAGAGGGGAACTCACCCCAAAACCAGCAGTGTCAGAGAGAAACAGAACACAAGGAAGTGTGTATTGAGGGTATATAGCTGTATATACAGTACACACACCTAGCAGTATAAACCTGTGGGTGTATGTGTGCTGAGGGTATATAGCCATATATACCTGCAGGTTTTTCTTTTGCTGAGGATATATAGCAGTAAATACCTGCGGGTGCACCTGTGCTCAGGGTACGGAGCAGTGTGCACCCGTGCTCAGGGTACGGAGCAGTGTGTACCCGTGCACAGGGTACGGAGCAGTGTGCACCCGTGCTCAGGGTACGGAGCAGTGTGCACCCGTGCTCAGGGTATGGAGCAGTGTGCACCCGTGCTCAGGGTACGGAGCAGTGTGCACCCGTGCTCAGGGTACGGAGCAGTGTGCACCCGTGCTCAGGGTACGGAGCAGTGTGCACCCGTGCTGAGGGTACCGAGCAGTGTGCACCCGTGCTCAGGGTACCGAGCAGTGTGCACCCGTGCTCAGGGTACCGAGCAGTGTGCACCCGTGCTGAGGGTACGGAGCTGTGTGCATCCGTGCTGAGGGTACGGAGCTGTGTGGACCCGTGCTGAGGGTATGTAGCGGTGCGTACCCGTGCTGAGGGTATGTAGCGGTGCGTACCCGTGCTGAGGGTATGTAGCGGTGCGTACCCGTGCTGAGGGTACGGAGCTGTGTGCATCCGTGCTGAGGGTACGGAGCTGTGTGGACCCGTGCTGAGGGTATGTAGCGGTGCGTACCCGTGCTGAGGGTATGTAGCGGTGCGTACCCGTGCTGAGGGTATGTAGCGGTGCGTACCCGTGCTGAGGGTACGTAGCGGTGCGTACCCGTGCTGAGGGTACGTAGCGGTGCGTACCCGTGCTGAGGGTACGTAGCGGTGCGTACCCGTGCTGAGGGTACGTAGCGGTGTGTACCCGTGCTGAGGGTACGTAGCGGTGTGTACCCGTGCTGAGGGTACGTAGCGGTGTGTACCCGTGCTGAGGGTACGTAGCGGTGTGTACCCGTGCTGAGGGTACGTAGCGGTGTGTACCCGTGCTGAGGGTATGTAGCGGTGTGTACCTGTGCTGAGGGTATGTAGCGGTGTGTACCCGTGCTGAGGGTATGTAGCGGTGTGTACCTGTGCTGAGGGTATGTAGCGGTGTGTACCTGTGCTGAGGGTATGTAGCGGTGTGTACCCGTGCTGAGGGTATGTAGCGGTGTGTACCCGTGCTGAGGGTATGTAGCGGTGTGTACCCGTGCTGAGGGTATGTAGTAGTGTGTACCCGTGCTGAGGGTATGTAACGGTGTGTACCTGTGCTGAGGGTATGTAGCGGTGTGTACCTGTGCTGAGGGTATGTAGTAGTGTGTACCCGTGCTGAGGGTATGTAACGGTGTGTACCTGTGCTGAGGGTATGTAGTAGTGTGTATCTGTGCTGAGGGTATGTAGCGGTGTGTACCCGTGCTGAGGGTATGTAGCGGTGTGTACCTGTGCTGAGGGTATGTAGCGGTGTGTACCTGTGCTGAGGGTATGTAGCGGTGTGTACCCGTGCTGAGGGTATGTAGCGGTGTGTACCCGTGCTGAGGGTATGTAGCGGTGTGTACCCGTGCTGAGGGTATGTAGTAGTGTGTACCCGTGCTGAGGGTATGTAACGGTGTGTACCTGTGCTGAGGGTATGTAGCGGTGTGTACCTGTGCTGAGGGTATGTAGTAGTGTGTACCCGTGCTGAGGGTATGTAACGGTGTGTACCTGTGCTGAGGGTATGTAGTAGTGTGTATCTGTGCTGAGGGTATGTAGCGGTGTGTACCCGTGCTGAGGGTATGTAACGGTGTGTACCTGTGCTGAGGGTATGTAGCGGTGTGTACCTGTGCTGAGGGTATGTAGTAGTGTGTACCCGTGCTGAGGGTATGTAACGGTGTGTACCTGTGCTGAGGGTATGTAGTAGTGTGTACCTGTGCTGAGGGTATGTAGTAGTGTGTACCCGTGCTGAGGGTATGTAACGGTGTGTACCTGTGCTGAGGGTATGTAGTAGTGTGTATCTGTGCTGAGGGTATGTAGCGGTGTGTACCCGTGCTGAGGGTATGTAGCTGTTTTTTTTCACACTTACGGTTTCCGAGGAGACGCCGCGCGCACAAACCTCCCGCTCCGGAAGTGATCCTGCTGTCGCGCTGACCCGGATGTAACGACAGGTGACGCGGCGTTGGTGTGCAGGCATAGCGTGTGGGCGCCATCTTGATACACGCGGAAATGCTGGAAGTTGTAGTACGGTCGTTATGCAGCAACCATCTATGTACACCCAATGGACAGCTAGATGGATTGGTGTGGTATATTTAGTGACAGCAATTGTTTTTATTCATGGCAAAGCATACTGCGTCATTGTGGTAGTGTCAGAGGATAACCACGCTTAAAGCACCAGCTTGCATGATGATGTACATGGAGATGTCCACTCAAAGCATGAATTCGCCCCAGAGGCACTGTGTGAGTTATGTACTCTCTGTGATCAGCACAGCCCCTGCATCTTTATCTCCGATTGTTCGTGTGTGGGACATATGGGGGCCATTGCTTTAATTAGTGAAAGGTAAAGGAACCCAACACCACTCTATAACCTCACCCTGTGCATAACCTGCACAGTTGTGTCTGGTGTGTTCCCTGTATAGTTGGTGTTTGTGTCACTTTCCTGAAAGCCCCATAGGGCGACATGGGACTGGGGACGACCCGTATTCAGCTCAGGGGCTGAAAGCTGATTGGCTAATGGAAAGCAGGAGAATTAGGTGGGAAATGTGTCGGTTGTTACCAGGCGAAGATAAGGCCGGCGTTCCGTGATTGGTGGAAGGTGTGTTGTCTGGCTAAATGGAAGGGTCAAATGATTGGCTGAGAAGTGGTAGGTAGGGAGGAGTCAGGTTTGGGCGGGAATTTGGGGATAGAAATAAACTGCACCCCCCCCCCCACTCCTGCAGACACCAGGCCTGAGACCATCCACAAGGTGTCTTTCATTTAGATGTGTGGGGGGTATTTTATATGTATGGGGGGTGGGGGGAATTTTATATGTATGGGGGGTGGGGGGAATTTTATATGTATGGGGGGTGGGGGGAATTTTATATGTGTGGGGGGGTGAGGGGTATTTTTTATGTATTGGGGGGGAGGTATTTTTTATGTATTGGGGGGAGGTATTTCTTATGTATTGGGGGGGGGTATTTCTTATGTATTGGGGGGGAGGTATTTCTTATGTGTTGGGGGGGAGGTATTTCTTATGTATTGGGGGGAGGTATTTCTTATGTAGTTGGGGGGGTATTTCTTATGTATTGGGGGGGGTATTTCTTATGTAGTTGGGGGGGGTATTTCTTATGTATTGGGGAGGAGGTATTTTTTATGTATCGGGGGGAGGTATTTTTTTATGTATCGGGGGGGTTATTTTTTTTATAACTTTGATTTTATTGAGTTTTTCAGCAAAGAACATGTACAACAAAATCTTCACCATACATTGTACAAAGAAATTGTGTTACAAACTAACATTTCTCACAAACAGGTATTGGGATACAGCTAGCAGAAAAATAAAAAGAAAATAAAGGGGGGGGGGTGTAGGGGAGAGAGGGGACAGGGAAGGGGGAGGGGAGGGTGGTGTGGTGCGGGAGTCAATCCCACTAGGACTAATAGAATCGTGGAGTTTCAACTCCTAAAGGTTGTTATATCCTTAGCCCCTCCAGGGGAACCTATCCACCCGATGTCTTAGATACCCACTTCACGAGCCTGCCGAGGGTGTTCTTGGCACTATGTGTCCTGCGTGATTCCTACACACAGCGTTATTCAAGGGAAAACGCATCTATTACTATCAAAGCAGGATAGTATCTCTTCCTACTCCCGGGATGTCCCTCTGGTCCAACCAAGGTGTCCAGGTTTTTAGATAAATTTCGCCAGTGTCATTAACTAGACATGTTAATTTCTCCATCTGGCATACAAACCAAATTCTGTTCCGAATCTTGGGAATTAGAGGAATTTCGGGTTGCTTCCATAGTGCTGCGATCTCGCACCGAATAGCTGTTGCGAAATAAGCGACTAGTTTATTACTTGATTTAGTCCACCCCAAGGACGGTCTGTTCAGCAGAAACCGCCACGGGTCCATGGAAATTTTAAGATTTAGAATCTTCTCAAGCCAATCTCTGATTTTTCGCCAAAGCGGTCTAATCCTCGGGCAAGACCACAGCATATGTAGTAAATCAGCCGTTGCTCCGCACTGTCTAGGGCACAGGGGGGAGTACCCTGGTACGAATTTAGATAATTTCAAGGGAGTGTGATACCATCGCATTAAAACTTTATATGCGTTTTCCCTTAAAGTTGTGCATATAGAGCTCTTGGCAGATGCCGTAATTATTCTAGTCCACTCTTCAGTCTCTAGAACTTCACCTAGATCTCTCTCCCACTGATCCATGTACCTCAGTTTGTGGTCAGCTTGTACTCCTGAACCGATCACCTCTTTGTACAACAGCGATATGAGTCGGGGGGGGGGGGTTATTTTATATGTATGGGGGGTATTTTATGTGTATGGGGTGGGGTATTTCAGAGCATGGTCTCAGGAATTAATTAATTAATTTATAAAATGTTTTACCAGAAAGTAATACATTGAGAGTTACCTCTCGTTTTCAAGTATGTCCTGGGCATAGTTAATATGACAAATAATACATGGTAACAAATACAGTTACATAAATGAACAGGGTATACATTATATACAATACATTGCATGCACAGTTACAGATAATATATATATTATAGGCGTATGTAACAGTTACAGACCAGATTAAAATGTGAGACAGCTTTAGTTTTGAAAGAACTTAGACTGGTGGCGGCTGTGAGAGTCTCCGGTAGATTGTTCCAGTTTTGGGGTGCACAGTAAGAGAAGGAGGAGTGGCCGGATACTTTGCTGAACCTTGGGACCATGAACAGTCTTTTGGAGTCAGATCTCAGATGATAAGTGCTGCGTGTGTATTACGCCGGTGCTGCCCGCAGACCAGACTCGTCCCTTAGACTGAGGTGGGGACGTATATGTGCACGCACCCGCAGCAGAAGGAGCGTGTCGGAGTGTGGTGTTTTGGCGTTGCCAGATGTGAACAGGTGTAGCAATACTTGCCGGTACCGGTACTGAAGAGGCGAAGTCGTTGCCGTTTAGCCAAGGTCGGGGAGAGAGAGAGATCCGGAAGGTCGAGGTCCAAGCTGAGGTCGAGGGATGAAAGAAGCTGCAGGGTCAGGAGGGAGCCGGGATCCAGAGCAGATAAGCACGTCCGCCAAGCCGGGTCGCAACCTGAATGCACGAAGACAAAGGAAGAGCCAGAATAGACGTCTGTAGCAGAGACTATGTTGAGCGGTGTGAGAGAGGCAAAACAGGCATAAAGTACTGTGGCTGACCAATGGGTAGCGGAGGCAGGCCTGGAGGAGCCCTAGGAGCAGTCCAGGATTGGTCTCCATATTAGACTTCCAGGTGGTAAGGTTTAGGGTGGGTGGGGGGCGTGGCTTCACTGCAAGAGCAGTGAATAAATTAGCTGGTGTTGGTATGCGCTCCGTAACAGCAGGGGATGCGCGCGCAGGAGCAACGGCAGGCACCCGAGCATAAGCCCCGCGCGGGGCAGCGGCAGCCCGACGGGGAGGACGTGGAAGCCCCCCCACCACGGAGGCCGGTTGGGAGCGGCGAGGACGGAGCCGCACAGCCACGGGAGCAGACAGGTAAGGGGAGGTCACGCTGCGACAGACGTGACCCCTGAGTCCTCACAGTACACCCCTTCAGGGTTGGCCTCAGGACGATCGTTCCATGGCTTGGATGGAAACTTTTTCCGGAAGCGTTTAAGAAGTCCTGGTGCGTGGATGTCGTTTAGAGGTACCCAAGACCTCTCCTCGGGTCCGAAACCCTTCCAATGAAGCAAGAAATGGACTTTCCCTCTGGAGAGACGGGAATCTAGTATGGTCTGGACCTCGTACTCTTCGTTGCCCTGTATGATCACAGGTTTAAGAGTGTGGTCCGGGAATAGAGGGCTAGAGATGAACGGTTTGAGAAGTGATGTATGGAAAACATTAGGAATTTGCATGCTTGGGGGTAGTTGAAGACGGAAGGCCACCGGGTTAACCTGCTCCATGATAGGAAATGGCCCCAGAAATCTAGGAGCCAATTTGGGGGAAGGGGTTTTGAGGCGGATATTTCTAGTAGACAACCAAACCTTGTCCCCTGGTTTGTAGTTGGGTGCAGGTTGGCGACGGCGATCAGCCTGGACTTTAGAAGACAGAGAGGCCGTTTGAAGTGCAGATTGAATTCTAGCCCAAGAGTCCTGTAGGAGGGAGATGTGTTCATCCACAGCTGGAACTCCGGAGGAGATTTTGGAAATAGGTAGGCAAGCCGGGTGAAAGCCATAATTAATAAAAAAAAGATGTCTCACCAGTGGATTCATTCCTTGAGGAATTAAAGGCAGACTCGGCCCAAGAAAGCAATTCTGCCCAGTCATCCTGGGAGTCAGAGACGAAGCACCTTAAATACTTCTCAAGAGATTGATTGACCCTCTCGGTCTGTCCATTAGACTGAGGGTGATAACCCGAAGAGAAGGAGGAAACAATGCCCAGTCTTCTGGTGAAGGACGTCCAGAATCTGGAAACAAATTGAGAGCCACGATCCGATACGATGGACGTGGGTATGCCATGGATCCGGAAAATTTCTTTGGAGAAAATATCGGCTAGGGCGGGTGAGGAGTGTAATCCTTTGAGAGAAATAAAATGTGCCATCTTGGAAAACTTATCCACCACTACTAGAATGGTGTTCATGCCATTAGACCCAGGCAATTCGACAATAAAGTCCATGGATATGTGGGACCAGGGGCGTTCCGGGATGGATAAGGGCAAAAGAAGACCATGGGGTCTCTGGCGAGGAATCTTGTTGCGTGCACATACCGGACAGGCCCGGGTAAATTCAGAAATAGATTTGGCCATATTGGGCCACCAAAAGGTACGACGGATGAGATCCAAAGTCTTCTTGTAGCCTGGGTGTCCTGCCGAAAGGGAAGCATGTCCCCATTCCAGAATCTCCGGAATAAACTTGGCCTCCACGTATAAGGTGTCCTTCGGGATCTCAAGATCGCTAGGAAGGTGACTTTGAGACTTGATGATTGTTACGCCGGTGCTGCCCGCAGACCAGACCCGTCCCCTGTGCTGAGGTGGGACGTAGGGATACACGCACCTGCAGCAAAGGGAGCGCGTCCGGAGTGTGGTGTTAGTGTTGCCAGGCCAGGTATAGTAATGAAGACAATACTTGCAGGTACCGGTAGTAGAGGAGGAGTAGTATTTGCCGTTGCCAAGATCAGGGATAGGAGAGTTGCGCATGACCGAAGGTATAAGCCGTGTTACAGGGATGCCAGAAGTCACGAAGTCCAAGTAGAGCCGAAGTCGAGAGCCAGAGGGGGTAGTCGTCCAATCCGCGTCAATACCTGAGGAGTCACTGAGAGATTAGTCAAATGCTTCCATACAGAACTATGTCGAGCGACGAATGATGGGAAGCACAGGCATAATAAAGCTGGGCATGCCAATGGGAAAAGGGGGCAGGCCTGGAGGACTGCAAGGAGTCCTCCCTGATAGGAGGGAGGTGTTACAGCCCAGCTGAGTGTAATCATTGATTTGCATGGAACTGTGTGATGCTTGGGGGCGACGCCTCACTGCAGGAGCAGTGGTTAAAAGTGCTCTGTTAGGCGTGTGCTCTGTAAGCTGGGAATGCATGCACATAACGTCTGGGGCTGGTGTGCGTGCAGGAGGGCATGGGTGCGCCCGGCGCTGAGCAGAGGAATCGCCAAGGGGAGTGATACGGCGGCAGGGGCGAGGAGCTGTGGAGGACGGTTAGGCAGGATTGTTTTGTGGGTCCAGAGGCTCCCTGCGGAGAGGGGGTGCTCTGTGTGGGAAGCGAGGAGAACGCTGATTCCTTGACAGTACCCCCCCCTTCAGGAACGGCCTCAGGACGGTCCAAGAACGGTTTCTCTGGAAACTTCTTCCTGAAGGACTTAAGAAGGGCCGGGGCATGAATGTCCTTTGAAGGTACCCAGGATCTCTCTTCAGGGCCAAAGCCCTTCCACTGCACCAAGAACTGGAGCTGACCCCTGGATAGGCGAGAATCCAAAAGAGAGTGAACTTCGTATTCCTCGTTATTTTGTACCGTAATGGGATCCGGTTTACGAGTCTGATCCGGAAAGAAGTGACTGGAGATAAATGGTTTTAAGAGAGACACATGAAAGACATTGGGAATCTTCATACTGGGTGGTAGTTGGAGCCGGAATGCCACAGGATTGATTTGTTCACAAATAGGGAAGGGTCCCAGGAACTTAGGTGCCAGTTTAGGAGATGGTACCTTGAGGTGGATATTCCTAGAGGAGAGCCATACCAAATCCCCTGGTTTGTAACTGGGCGCCGAACGACGACGACGATCGGCCTGTAATTTCGATCTGCGGGAGGAGTTGAGAAGGGTAGACTGAATCCTGGACCATGCGGTTTGGAGGGAAGAAAAGTGTTCATCTACGGCTGGTACTCCAGAAGTAATGTTGTGGATGGGAAGACAGGGAGGGTGGAACCCATAATTTATAAAGAAGGGTGACTCCCGGGTGGACTCGTTTTTTGCAGAATTGACGGCATACTCTGCCCAAGAGAGGAGTTGAGCCCAATCATCCTGGAAATCGGATATAAAACATCTCAGGTACTTCTCCAGGGATTGATTGATTCTCTCCGTTTGTCCATTGGACTGAGGATGATAGGCGGAAGAGAAGGAAGAAGAGATGCCCAAACTCTTCGTGAAAGCTCTCCAAAATTTGGATACGAACTGAGAACCTCTGTCAGACACAATGGACGAAGGGATCCCATGAATCTGGAAAATCTGCTCCGTAAAGATATCAGCAAGGGCGGGGAAGGTGGGTAATCCTTTAAGTGGAATGAAATGGGACCTCTTCGAGAACCTGTCCACGACCACCAAAATAGTGTTCATTCCTCTGGACCAGGGCAACTCCACGATGAAGTCCATAGAAATGTGTGACCAGGGACGGTCGGGAACTGGAAGGGGTAACAGAAAACCCTGAGGCTTTTGATGGAGAGTCTTGCTTTGAGCGCACGTGGGGCATGCGCGGGTAAACTCCAGAATATCTTGAGACATCCTTGGCCACCAGAAATTCCGACGAATGAGATCAGTAGTCTTGTTAAAACCTGGATGACCTGCAGATTTAGAGGAGTGACCCCAAGACAGGACCTCTGGAACAAATTTGGATGGTACAAAGAGTTTGTTGTTGGGAACGACCAAGTCCTTGGGAATCCGTCTCTGGGAGTGCAAAATTTTGTCAAGATTCTTGAAAGTAGACGTGGCGAGAATCCTCATGTGGAAGGATAGTCTCCAACGATTCCTCTGGTTTCTCTTCAGAAGAATGTATACGGGAGAGTGCGTCTGCCTTTACGTTCTTGGTCCCGGGAATATAGGACAGGTGAAAATCGAATCGAGAAAAAAAAAGAGCCCAACGAGCCTGTCGTGGACCAAGGCGTCGAGCGTTCTCTATGTAAAGAAAGTTCTTGTGGTCCGTGAGAATAGTAAAAGGCTCTTTTGACCCCTCCAGCAGGTGTCGCCACTCTTGAAGAGCCATCTTCACGGCCAGAAGTTCCCTGTTACCCACGTCATAGTTCCTCTCGGCAGACGAGAATTTCTTGGAAAAATATGCACAGGGATGTAACTTATCTTGGGGAGTGTGTCTCTGGGAAAGAACGGCACCAGCGCCGCAATCAGAAGCGTCGACCTCCAGGACGAAGGGAAGTTCGATGTTGGGATGACGGAGAATAGGTGCGGATATAAAGGCTTCCTTGAGTGTCTCGAAGGCGGAGATAGCCTCGGGTGACCAAGCAGAAGGATCAGCTCATTTTTTGGTGAGCGCAGTGAGGGGTGCCACAATGGTGGAAAAACTCCGTATAAACTTACGATAGTAATTAGCGAACCCTAAAAAACGTTGTATAGCCTTGAGAGAGTTGGGTCTTGGCCATTCAGTGACTGCTTGAAGTTTACCGGAGTCCATCATAAACCCCTCATCGGAAATGATATACCCCAGGAACGGAGTAGAGGTCGTATGAAAGGTGCACTTCTCCAGTTTGGCGTACAAATGGTGTTCACGGAGACGGGAAAGGACGTAGGAGGTGTGGCGTATATGGTCCTGGAGATCTTTGGAAAAAATCAGGATATCATCCAAGTATACAATAACAAAAATATTGAGTACCTTACGAAAGACGTCGTTGATGAAATCCTGGAAGACAGCGGGAGCATTACATAAGCCGAAAGGCATTACTAGATATTCGTAGTGTCCACTACGCGTGTTGAAGGCCGTCTTCCATTCATCCCCCTTCCTGATGCGCACCAGGTTATAGCACCACGTAGATCCAACTTGGAAAAAATCTTGGCCCCCTGTAATTTATCGAACAGTTCGGTAATAAGTGGAAGGGGGTAACGATTTTTAATAGTGATGTGGTTTAAACCCCTGTAGTCGATACAAGGCCTCAACGACCCGTCCTTTTTCTTGACGAAGAAAAACCCAGCCCCTGCTGGGGAATTGGAGTGACGAATAAAGCCTTTCTTGAGATTCTCCTGGATATATTCATCCATAGCGTGAGATTCTGGTAACGACATGGGGTAGGTCTTGGACTTGGGTAGGGAGTAACCTGGAACTTGATCGATCGGACAATCGTAAGTACTCTGTGGCGGCAAGAGGTCTGACTGTACCTTATTGAAAACGTCCCGGAATTGATGGTAAACGGAAGGTAGAATAACTTCGGGAACAGAGGTATTGGCCAGCAGTTGATGAGTCTCGCCTGACCTCGGCCTCCAGGAAATGGGGGCAGAGGAAGTCCAGTCAATGAGAGGATTGTTAAGCTGTAGCCAAGGAAGACCAAGGGTGATGGGTATCCCAGGAGCGTGAATGGCATCGAGAACTAAGATCTCCTTGTGCAGATGTGAGGACAGAAGCAAGGGAGCTGTCTCTAAGGAGATGTGGGCCGGGGTAAGAGGACGTCCATCGATACCGACGAGTGCAATGGGAACCTTCTTTCTCACGAGTGGTATGTTGTTTAACCTGGCGAATTCAAGATCCACAAAGTTTCCTCCAGCTCCAGAGTCAATGAAAGCGGCGGTAGAAGTCTTGAACTTATCGCCTGAAAGGGAGACTGGAAATGTAAGTTTCTTAGGGAGTTCACCTTTAGAAAGGGGACGTGGAGACATTACACCCAGAGAGAGCCCCTCTGTACTCACTGGGTGTTCCCGTCCCGGACGCAGTGGACACTCCCGAACCAGATGTTCCATGGATCCGCAGTAGAAACACAATCCCCCGGCGTGGTGGAACTGCCGTATTGGTGTGTGGATGCGTTGTACCCCCAATTGCATTGGCTCTGGCAACTCCAGTGCAGGAGTGTTGCTGGGAGTACTGGAGAACGGAACTTGAAAGTTATGGATGCGAGTGCGCTGACGCTCTGAGCGGCGTACCTGGATACGTTGATCCACTCGGACAGCCAAATCAATGAGGACCTCCAATTGATCCGGCCTGGATTGGCGAGAGAGTTCATCCTTGATGGGATCTGCTAGGCCTTGCCAGAACACAGAGACGAGAGCCTCTTGTCCCCAGTTAGTCTCGGCTGCTAGAGTCCGGAATTCCACAGCATACTGCGTCACCATTCGCCGTCCCTGAGTGATCTGGAGGAGAGAAACAGATGCCATCTCCCGAGCCATCTTAAACTGAATCTCGCACTGATTGAGAAAACCGCGACAGACGTGCGGATCCCCCGCATACGGTTTAGGTGCCGGGATCTTCGGGCCGGTTCTGGCGACAGTGGCGTGCGGCCCCAGGTGGTGCCTGAAAAGATACGTCCTGTACCTGTTGAGTGAGGAGAGCCATTTGGTCAGTTAGGGCCTGGACTTGTTGATGCATGGCCGTCATCATGGAGGCCATGTCAGTCTGGTCTGCGTCTTGTGGGCTCGACATAATGTTACGCCGGTGCTGCCCGCAGACCATACTTGTCCCTTCTACTGAGGTGGGGACGTATATGTGCACGCACCCGCAGCAGAAGGAGCGTGTCCGGAGTGTGGTGTTTTGGCGTTGCCAGGCCAGGTGTGAACAGGTGTAGCAATACTTGCCGGTACCAGTAGTGAAGAGGCGAAGTCGTTGCCGTTTAGCCAAGGTCGGGGAGAGAGAGATCCGGAAGGTCGAGGTCCAAGCTGAGGTCGAGGGATGAAAGAAGCTACAGGGTCAGGAGGGAGCCGGGATCCAGAGCCAGATAAGCACGTCCGCCAAGCCAGGTCGCAACCTGAATGCATGAAGACAAAGGGAGAGCCAGAATAGACGTCTGTAGCAGAGACTATGTCGAGCGGTGTGAGAGGCAAAACAGGCATAAAGTACTGTGGCTGACCAATGGGTAGCAAAGGCAGGCCTGAAGGAGCCCTAGGAGCAGTCCAGGATTGGTCTCCATAATAGACTGCCAGGTGGTAAGGTTTAGGGTTAACTAGTAACCAGCGTGTGAGCGGGGGGCGTGGATTCACTGCAAGAGCAGTGAATAAATTAGCTGGTGTTGGTATGCGCTCTGTAACAGCAGGGGATGCGCGCGCAGGAGCAACGGCAGGCACCAGCCCTGTGCGGAGCAGCGGCAGCCCGACGGGGAGGACGGGCAAGCCCCCCACCACGGAGGCCGGGTGGGAGCGGCGAAGACGTAGCCGCACAGCCGCGGGAGCGGACAGAGGTGAGGGTATGTCACGTTGCGACCGACGTGACCCCCCGAGTCCTCAGTGTGGTAGGGGTGAGGAGCTTGTTCAGGTAGGCGGGTAGCTTGCCCAGAAAGTATTTGAAGGCAAGACAGGAAAGGTGAACTTTGCGCCTAGACTCGAGTGATGACCAATCTAGTTCCTATTTCGCAGTGATGTGTGTTGTAGTTGCATTGGAGAACAAAACGACAAATTGAATTGTATAGGGTGTCAAGTTTGTTAAGGTGGGTTTGGGGTGCCGTGCCGTATACTATGTCTCCATAGTCGATAATTGGCACTAGCATCTGCTGTGTGATACGCTTTCTGACCAGCAGGCTTAGGGAGGATTTGTTCCTGTAAAGTACCCCTAATTTGGCATAGGTTTTGGATGCCAGGGTATCAATGTGCATCCCGAATGATAAGTGGGAGTCAAACCATATGCCCAGGTATTTAAAACAAGTAACAGGAGTTAGGGTGGTGTTAGCGTTGGTTCTGATCTGGAGCTCAGTCGCTGGAAGTTTTAACAATTTAGTCTTGGTCCCAAATACCATTGTTACAGTCTTGTCAGTGTTTAAAAACAGTTTGTTTTGGAAAATCCAGTTTTCGAGTCTCAAAAAGTCAGACTGAAGTATGTGTTGAAGGTCAGAGAGGCTATGGCTGTGTGCATATAGGATTGTGTCGTCTGCATACATGTGTATTGAGGCTTCCTTACAAGCTGTGGGGAGATCATTGATGAACACTGAGAAGAGTAGGGGTCCCAGAACAGATCCTTGCGGGACACCACAGGTGATATCCAGGGGGTTGGAGTTAGAGCCTGAGATGGACACATGTTGGGATCTTCCTGATAGGTAGGACTGAAACCAGTTTAAAGCATGCTTCCCTGTTCTAGAGCACTGGAGTTTGTTAAGCAGGATAGCATGATCAACAGTATCAAAAGCCTTTGCAAAATCTAGGAATATTGCACCATTGAGTTGACCCTGTTCCATTCCACACTGGATTTCATTGCAAACTTTTAGCAGGGTAGTTACCGTGGAGTGTTTGGGGCGAAAGCCAGATTGGAATTGGCTAGGGAAATTTGTCTTAGAATAGTAGTCGCTTAATTGGGAATGGACACATTTTCCCATGACTTTGGATAGGATTGGGAGAAGGGAGATGGGCTTGTAGTTTGAGACAGTGTTTTTTTGTCCCACTTTTGAAGATTGGGACAATTCTGGCAGTTTTGCAGGTCTTAGGGACATGGCCTGCAGACAGGATAGAGTTGACTATGGAAGCAAATGGTTTGGCAATGGCTGGGGCACCATGTCTTAGGAACCTAGATTGCAGTAAGTCAGGTCCACATTGGCTGCTTAGTTTTAATTTGAGGAGCGCTTGTGTAATCTCCTCTTCAGATACTGGGCCAAATTCAAAATTGTAGGCAGTGTTGGGAGAGGGTGGGGCTATATGGGTACTCCCAGGATGAGATTCAGGTTTGTGGTTTGGGTTGCTTTTCGCTAATAGGTTAGTAGCATACCCCACAAAGAAATCATTGAATGCATTTGCAATGTCGGTGGGGTTTGTCAGAGTAATATCCCCCTTAGTGATATTACTTGGCTGTTGATGGTTAGAAGGCTGGAATATGTTGTTGATAACCTTCCAGAAGTCAGCTGGGTTTGATGTATTCTGGAGGAGATTGTCAGAGTAATATTGTGCTTTTGCATGCCTTGTTTGCCTTGTGCACATGTTCCGCATGCATCTGTAGTGATTGAGATCCGTGGCAGTGCCAGTTACATTGTAGTTTTTCCACAAGGCATCCCTGAACTGGAAGAGTGCTATAAGGTCAGGTGTAACCCATGGAAGGTGGGCACCCCGTACCCTTATTCTGTGTAGTGGAGCATGGGTATCACAGAGTTTTAAGAACTCGGACTGGAAATAGTCGAGCGCAGAATCAAGGTCGGGAATTAAATCGATTCTGTGCCAAGGGCAGTTGGTAAGGTCATCCAGAAACTGTTGTGGGTTAAAGTTTCTAAATGTTCTAGTGAGGAGAACTTTGAATGGGGCGGTTTAATTTTCCTTACACAATACACTATTGCATGGTCACTGAAAATGTCAGGAAGGATGCCAGAGGATTGGATTCTGCTGGGATTTGAGGAGAGAATCCAGTCAAGCAATGAATGGTTATGCGATTTCAGGTTTGTCCGTGTGGGTTGGGAAATGAGTTGCGATAGGTTAAGCGATTTGATTTGTATCTGGAATTTGTGGTTTTTAGGGTCAAGCCAATTGAAGTTAAAATCCACAAGAACTAGCAGCTCACTCTTCTCATTCAAAGAGGAAATGGAGCCAAGAAACTGGATGATATCAGTCAGGGATTGTAGAGGGGCTTTAGGGGGGCGGTAGATGCCAGCAAGCAAGATGGGCTTAGAAAAGGGGGAGCAGATTCTGCCAACTAGGATTTCAAAAGAGGGTGGGCTTGGGGGGCAATTTAACAGTGTAAATTGTAAGGTGTCTGCTATATAAAATAACACCCCTCCTCCTCTCTTTGACCTATCTCTCCTAGAAATGGAGTATCCCTGAATGGCGATATTTGCATCAGGGGTTTTAGGGGTTAGCCATGTTTCTGTAAGAACGATGGCTTTTTGTTTATGCATAAGGCACCATGCTCTTAGTTCATCCAGTTTGGGCAGCAGACTCTGGATATTTATATGGGCGACAGCCCTTTTTGGAATTTGAAGGGGGTATTCTCAGGGGTATGGGACATAGTTGTAATGGGAGGGGCCTGGGTTAGGTTCAATATCACCTGCTAAAGAGAGTAATAGTATAAGTAGAAATTTGAGTAGTTGTTTGCAAGTTGTTACTTTATGATGTTTGCCATTTGAGTGTGCGGTGGTTGGAGTGCTGGTTTTCAGGGTTCTCCACCAACATTCAGTAGATAGTGCAAGGCTTTTGAGTAATCCAGGGTGTATGGTGATGTTGGGCGTGGGCCAGGAGGGGGGAGTTTGTAGTGGATAGAGAGAGTAACATTTCAATGAGGCCACGAGAAAGAACAAAGTGGAGGTAAAAAGCAGGTTCATACTGCCTGAGGTAGGTAATGCTGCATAAAGCTGTTTTGAGCCAAGTGTGTGCAGACTAAACAGCAAGGGTGTGCCTTTACCTTGTGAAATGTTTTTCTGAATTGCAATGCTTGGGTCTATGCAGTGGGCTGAGTTAGTAGTAGTGCAGGAGGTAGTTGTGTGCAGTCAGTGTTGGGAGAGGCTGTAGTGAAATAAATTGTAAAGGGGTGGGGGATTAAATTGTGCAGGCAAACAGCAGGGATCATAGTGTGGTCAGAGTAGCTCACTGTTTGTTGCCTTGTGTAGAAGAGTTTGCAGAAAGATGCAGTCCCAAGTCACCTCTAGGCAAACTATTGTCTAACTATATGTAGCCTGGAGCTCCCGCAGCTCCTTGAGACCCCCCTCCCTTGGAGCAGTGCGGTCGCGGGTGCCGTCGGAGCCAGCGCCGGGCCCGCCGGCTACTTCCAAGGGTGGGGGCCGGAGCGGGGAGTCGCGCGCTGTTCCCTGATGCGGCCGGTTGCCGGGGACGCGAGCGGCCCGTTGTTAGGGCCGCGATCGCGTTGCCAAGGCCCCGGCGGCTCAGGGTACAGGGCGCCGCCATTGCGCAACAGCTTGCGCATGCGTAGGGATAGTCAGGCGGCAGGAAAGCTCCAGAGAGGTCGCGCATGCGCAGGACAGAGCCTAGAGAGGTTGCGGCGGCCATTAGGGGTTAGCGCAGGCGCAGGAAAGGCGCGCACGCGGCCCCAATGTATTTGCAGCCTCCACGGGACTACAACTCCCATGAGGCTTAGGGGCAAGCACATCAGGTGCCTCCGTGTGGCCAATAAGGGCCAAGGATTTCCAGAGGGAGCAATAAGATACATTTCGCGCGCTGAGAACGGCAGTTGGAGCTGGGGAGCTGTGAGGGAAGGAAGGGTGCAGAGAGCATGTGCAGCTCCTGCATCGAGTAAGGTCCCCCACATCCCAAGTAAGGCCCCAACTCCCCACCAGGTTAGTGGGTAAGTGCTGAGGGACGGCCCAGATAGGGACGCTGCCCTTAGTGCGTGTGTGTGCTGTCTTGTCAGGATCACGGCTGGCAGGGCTGTGAGGCCTGACAAGAAGGCATAGTGCTAGTGTGCAGCAAGTTGCTGTACGCGTTACGAAGTTTGCAGTGCGTAGCTGCTAGTGCGTAGCTGCTAGTGCTAGTGTTAGTGTTAGGGTTCAGTGAGTGTCAGGACTGGGATGAGTTAGGGGAGTGGGGCAGGTTATTACCCCGCAGGCCCTAGGAGTTTTCCCCAAGCCACCCCAGGTTGCGGTACATCAGGGACAGGCCCTAGGTTAGGGTTCCTGTCACTTTAGGGTTAGTTAGGGATAGACAGGGATAGCGGCGGTTGCTGTTCCCGTGATGCGGTTGGTGTTGCCGTGATTCGGTTGTGTTCCCGTGAAGCGGTGGGACCCTCGTTGGGGTTCCTGGAGAAGTACCTGGATAGGATCAGACGGATGCATCGCACGTCTGACCCTTTGAGAAGAGTGTTGCAGGCCCGAGCATCGGAGTGCTCGGAAGGTATTCAATATTATATGTGCACCAACAGGCCTAACACATTAATTAGTGACTGCGCAGTCACCCACGTTCTCTATTAGAGTGCGGGACATTGGGTGGGGATTCTCGGGACACTGGGTGGGATCACCTAGTGTTGGGAAGCGTCCTGCGCGACGCAGTAAGTGTCTCCTCTAGAGAGGGACACAGGTTATGATGTTATGATATGTTTTCTTGCATGTTCAGTAAAGTCCCTAGTATATATATATATATCTGTGTGAGTATCGATTATTGTGATTGTCCTGCGAGGAACCACTCCCCCTATGGTGGGAGCCATCGCAGGTGGAGGCGCTGCATCGTTGGAAGTAAGTACCCCTAGTATAAATGCCCCAGGTTCCCCATGGCGGAAGCTCAGCCCTCCTGTGAGCCAACAGGTATAGCACCACACTGAGAAGTAGTCAGATAC
Source organism: Ascaphus truei (assembly GCF_040206685.1). Classification (NCBI taxonomy): domain Eukaryota; kingdom Metazoa; phylum Chordata; class Amphibia; order Anura; family Ascaphidae; genus Ascaphus; species Ascaphus truei. The sequence goes on from NC_134488.1 coordinate 136,810,101, forward strand.
ACCTACACACCCCAATCTCACTTAGGGTGGGGGTAAGAGGGCTACATTTGGAGGCGCTGCTGAGATACAGACCTGGGGTGCCCTGTTCCATTTTTTTTCCCAAATTGTCCAAGTCTCAATTTTTTGTCACCATGTTTGGAAAGTCCGGACACGAGGTCCTTGCCTGGGCTTTGAGGCAATATATGGAACCTGGCCGGGTGTTGGCGGTAGGAGGCCTTCCCGCAAATACACCCGCGGTTGAGGTTCAGTACTATATGCGTAAAATTGCTGGGTGGCCGCACGCATGTTTCTTAGAGGAAGAACACGATCCCACGGCCCTATGGAAATCGATACTTTTTGTAGCAACCCCCACTGCGGATATATGCCTGGCAGAGGCACCGTCCGCCCTGTGTATGCCCGGGGGCCCGTCTGAGGGGTACCCCCTAGTCTACGCAGACCCAGTAAAATGGCGTCTCCCACCAAAGCAGGAGAACGCACGTGCTGCTGGCTGCAAGCCTGCACTAAATTGTGTTGAAGAAAACTGTCCGGGATTGGCGGGAAAACCAGAAGGCTACCCCCCTATCTATACAGAGAGCCCTAGCGTAATTGCAGAGACGGTGATTAAAATGGAGTCTCTCTCTAGCAGTGAGTCACACCTAAGATGGCGGCTCCCGCCAAGTCGGGAGAGCACCAGGACTGTGCAAGAAATTGTTGCAGAGTATTGTCCGGGTTGGGAGCGAAACCCTGAACCCCGCCCCTGCACTGTGAGTGACTCAGCACAGAGCCAGAACCACTCCCTTGTAGAAAGTGCCCCATCTTCAGATTCCACCAGGGGGAGCAAGCCTTGTTATCTTCAACCATACAGTGATGCCGTAATAGACTCTTTCTTCTCTGAGGATGAGGATGAGAGAGACTGTCAGGACATACACCCCAATGTGTATGTGGCCTGGCGAGCGCCAGGAGTAGATGGCCTTATGTTAATGTGCCCCTGCCTGCAAGAAGCCTATGACGAGGGAGCCGAACTGTCCCAGTTACCGCTAGACTTCAAGACGACTGAGGTATGCGGAGAACCGGGTATACAATGTTTTAGTCCCACCTGTGACTGCTCTAGAGGTGCACTGGCGTGGGAGGCCGAATGTGAATGCTGCGGTGTGCGGTTCTTGAAGCCTATTACACCCCAGGCTACGGAGGCAGTTAAAGAAGAAGCGGGGAAGCCTGACCCCTCTGCAACAGTGAGTGACATTGCTAATCAGTCTGTCCTAATTCCAGTGGCCCCGTGTGTTCACAACCATGTTGCAGAACCGGTTCCAGACCCTCTCAAAGGGGACGGCTTAGTGGTAGAGCAGGAACCACAGAGCCCAGACCAGCCGATGCCGGAATCACAGGGTAAGGTGTCTATACCCCCATTTTCTTTTAGTGATTCCAGTGACCAACCTCTCGTGGTGATGCGCCTGCCGGCGGACCACTCTAGTGAAGTTATCGAACCAATTATTTCGGCGGATACAGAGCCTGCTGTGGGCCCGTGTGCCCTGGAGGAGGTGTATCCCGATGTTGCGGACCCTGCTGTGGGCCCGTGCGCCCTACAATGGTCAGTCTGACCTACTACCGAGGTACCATCGGTCCTAGAATGGGGACCAGTACCAAACGACGATGAGGGTGAGTCGACTGCCCCAGGGGTATCGGGGGTGAGCCTCCAGGTGACCGTGGAGCACGATGGCTCCTTAAGTCTGGTCACCCGGGCGAAGGGCTCCCCTCTGCATCGCGTCCTGGCGGAGGTGTCCTCCTTGGGGGAATCCATCCCAAGCCAGTGGAGTGGTAAGGAACTCCCTAACTCCCCACAATCTCCGATGGAGCTGGCCGTGAAGAAGGCCAGAGTTGCGGCTTCTGAACGGAGTATGAGCCCGTGCGCTCCGACACAAGTGGTCCCAGGACTGGGATCCAACGCTCCCGAGTTTTCAGCGCGTAAGTGGACTGCCCCAGAAGTGCCGGGGGCAGGTCACAAGACAGCCGAGGTGGGAACTGACAGCATCCCCGAGGACCTGTTGGCCACTGTGAGTCACCGCAGTGGTAGGGTGTCTACTCTTTACCCCCTGCCAGGTGAAACAGAGACATTGTCCAGTGCTCGCTTCTCAGTGGAAGCCTCGCAAGTCCGTAGGGACAAGGACTGTGTAAAGGAAGATCCAGGGAGACTGGCCTCCTTTAAGCCCAAAAAGGAGCATGCCATTCGTCAAGTAGTGGACCGCGGAAAAGGTCCTGGCCTCCTGGTCTACCGCATCCCTGACGTGGGTGACCGGGTAACGGCCTGCTTCAGAGACATTGTGCTACTCCTTCCACCAGAGGGAGGAAGTAGCGAGGAACCCGTGACTTTTGCCCTCCGGTGTGCTCTTCAGGAAATTTTTCTGGGGGAGGCTCACGGACGCAAAAGTGAGATACCCCCACATGATCAGTTAGGGGCACCCCAAAAATGGTCTCAGCTAGTCTCGGGTATAGTATGGTATGAAGTGCATTGTGATCAGATGTTTATAGTCGAAATGATAAGTTGTATATTCTGTGCAATGCATTTTGGTTATATAACTTTTATGCCTTGTGATGTCGTTCCTCAAGCGGGGACGTTGTATTTTCCACCAGGGGGAGAGTGTAGCCTGGAGCTCCCGCAGCTCCTTGAGACCCCCCTCCCTTGGAGCAGTGCGGTCGCGGGTGCCGTCGGAGCCAGTGCCGGGCCCGCCGGCTACTTCCAAGGGTGGGGGCCGGAGCGGGGAGTTGCGCGCTGTTCCCTGATGCGGCCGGTTGCCGGGGACGCGAGCGGCCCGTTGTTAGGGCCGCGATCGCGTTGCCAAGGCCCCGGCGGCTCAGGGTACAGGGCGCCGCCATTGCGCAACAGCTCGCGCATGCGCAGGGATAGTCAGGCGGCAGGAAAGCTCCAGAGAGGTCGCGCATGCGCAGGACAGAGCCTAGAGAGGTTGCGGCGGCCATTAGGGGTTAGCGCAGGCGCAGAAAAGGCGCGCACGCGGCCCCAATGTATTTGCAGCCTCCACGGGACTACAACTCCCATGAGGCTTAGGGGCAAGCACATCAGGTGCCTCCGTGTGGCCAATAAGGGCCAAGGATTTCCAGAGGGAGCAATAAGATACATTTCGCGCGCTGAGAACGGCAGTTGGAGCTGGGGAGCTGTGAGGGAAGGAAGGGTGCAGAGAGCATGTGCAGCTCCTGCATCGAGTAAGGTCCCCCACATCCCAAGTAAGGCCCCAACTCCCCACCAGGTTAGTGGGTAAGTGCTGAGGGACGGCCCAGATAGGGACGCTGCCCTTAGTGCGTGTGTGTGTGCTGTCTTGTCAGGATCACGGCTGGCAGGGCTGTGAGGCCTGACAAGAAGGCATAGTGCTAGTGTGCAGCAAGTTGCTGTACGCGTTACGAAGTTTGCAGTGCGTAGCTGCTAGTGCGTAGCTGCTAGTGCTAGTGTTAGTGTTAGGGTTCAGTGAGTGTCAGGACTGGGATGAGTTAGGGGAGTGGGGCAGGTTATTACCCCGCAGGCCCTAGGAGTTTTCCCCAAGCCACCCCAGGTTGCGGTACATCAGGGACAGGCCCTAGGTTAGGGTTCCTGTCACTTTAGGGTTAGTTAGGGATAGACAGGGATAGCGGCGGTTGCTGTTCCCGTGATGCGGTTGGTGTTGCCGTGATTCGGTTGTGTTCCCGTGAAGCGGTGGGACCCTCGTTGGGGTTCCTGGAGAAGTACCTGGATAGGATCAGACGGATGCATCGCACGTCTGACCCTTTGAGAAGAGTGTTGCAGGCCCGAGCATCGGAGTGCTCGGAAGGTATTCAATATTATATGTGCACCAACAGGCCTAACACATTAATTAGTGACTGCGCAGTCACCCACGTTCTCTATTAGAGTGCGGGACATTGGGTGGGGATTCTCGGGACACTGGGTGGGATCACCTAGTGTTGGGAAGCGTCCTGCGCGACGCAGTAAGTGTCTCCTCTAGAGAGGGACACAGGTTATGATGTTATGATATGTTTTCTTGCATGTTCAGTAAAGTCCCTAGTATATATATATATCTGTGTGAGTATCGATTATTGTGATTGTCCTGCGAGGAACCACTCCCCCTATGGTGGGAGCCATCGCAGGTGGAGGCGCTGCATCGTTGGAAGTAAGTACCCCTAGTATAAATGCACCAGGTTCCCCATGGCGGAAGCTCAGCCCTCCTGTGAGCCAACAGGTACAGCACCACACTGAGAAGTAGTCAGATACACCTACACACCCCAATCTCACTTAGGGTGGGGGTAAGAGGGCTACATATATATTCTCACTTAAAAGCTCACTTTAACATGCCTCAATATATAGTGCTAATGCAGGGGGGGGGGGTATTGGTTTTATACAGCTATAGCAGTCCCATGACCCTCCCCCCTCCCCAATAAATTGGCTTTTTCCAGTTGGTCAATTAGCAGCACACAGTTAAAAAAAAAAAAAAAAAAAATCACCGTTTTGATATTCCCACATACCAAAATATCATTACTAAAGGCCGCTGCGTAATTCTTTTAAAACAGGATCGGTTACATTGGTGGGCGGTATTTCTGAGCACGGTCTCAGGATCGGTTACATTGTTGGGCGGTATTTCTGAGCACGGTCTCAGGATCGGTTACATTGTTGGGGGGTATTTCTGAGCACGGTCTCAGGATCGGTTACATTGTTGGGGGGTATTTCTGAGCACGGTCTCAGGATCGGTTACATTGTTGGGGGGTATTTCTGAGCACGGTCTCAGGATCGGTTACATTGTTGGGGGGTATTTCTGAGCACGGTCTCAGGATCGGTTACATTGTTGGGGGGTATTTCTGAGTACGGTCTCAGGATCGGTTACATTGTTGGGGGGTATTTCTGAGCACGGTCTCAGGATCGGTTACATTGGTGGGCGGTATTTCTGAGCACGGTCTCAGGATCGGTTACATTGTTGGGGGGTATTTCTAAGTACGGTCTCAGGATCGGTTACATTGTTGGGGGGTATTTCTGAGTACGGTCTCAGGATCGGTTACATTGTTGGGGGGTATTTCTGAGCACGGTCTCAGGATCGGTTACATTGTTTGGGGGTATTTCTGAGCACGGTCTCGGGAAGGGTTACATTGTTGGGGGTATTTCTGAGCACGGTCTCCGGATCGGTTACATTGTTGGGGGGTATTTCTGAGCACGGTCTCGGGAAGGGTTATATTGTTGGGGGTTATTTCTGAGCACGGTCTCGGGAAGGGTTACATTGTTGGGGGTATTTCTGAGCACGGTCTCAGGATCGGTTACATTGTTGGGGGGTATTTCTGAGCACGGTCTCAGGATCGGTTACATTGGTGGGCGGTATTTCTGAGCACGGTCTCAGGATCGGTTACATTGGTGGGCGGTATTTCTGAGCACGGTCTCAGGATCGGTTACATTGTTGGGGGGTATTTCTGAGCACGGTCTCAGGATCGGTTACATTGTTGGGGGGTATTTCTGAGCACGGTCTCAGGATCGGTTACATTGTTGGGGGGTATTTCTGAGTACGGTCTCAGGATCGGTTACATTGTTGGGGGGTATTTCTGAGCACGGTCTCAGGATCGGTTACATTGTTGGGGGGTATTTCTGAGCACGGTCTCAGGATCGGTTACATTGGTGGGCGGTATTTCTGAGTACGGTCTCAGGATCGGTTACATTGTTGGGGGGTATTTCTGAGTACGGTCTCAGGATCGGTTACATTGTTGGGGGGTATTTCTGAGCACGGTCTCAGGATCGGTTACATTGGTGGGCGGTATTTCTGAGTACGGTCTCAGGATCGGTTACATTGTTGGGGGGTATTTCTGAGCACGGTCTCAGGATCGGTTACATTGTTGGGGGTATTTCTGAGCACGGTCTCGGGAAGGGTTACATTGTTGGGGGTATTTCTGAGCACGGTCTCCGGATCGGTTACATTGTTGGGGGGTATTTCTGAGCACGGTCTCGGGAAGGGTTATATTGTTGGGGGTTATTTCTGAGCACGGTCTCGGGAAGGGTTACATTGTTGGGGGTATTTCTGAGCACGGTCTCCGGATCGGTTACATTGTTGGGGGGTATTTCTGAGCACGGTCTCGGGAAGGGTTATATTGTTGGGGGTTATTTCTGAGCACGGTCTCGGGATCGGTTACGTTGCTGGGCGATATTTCTGAGCACGGTCTCGAAGGGTTACATTGTTGGGGATTATTTCTGAGCACGGTCTCAGGATCGGTTACATTGTTGGGGAGTATTTCTGAGCATGGTCTCAAGAAGGGATACATTGTTGGTGGCCCTTGAGGACTGGAGTTTGCCACCCCTGGTATACCTTACTGTGCATCTGTCTTGTGTTGCCCAAATACATTTACATGTGGCATGTACCCTTTTTAAAGTGCCATTTGATGCTCACTAAATGTTATAGGGCTGACATGCTAGTAACCTCTGATGTCCAATAAATGTTAACTATTTGTTGCCTGCGTCTAGAGATGACGGACATAGTTTCATCATCTGACCATGTGATTGTCGCACTTGTTACTGCGCCTGCAAGTCTGTGGCGCTCAGGTGCCTTGTGCATTCCAGGACTGCAGAGGTTATGTGGCCAGTATATTGATTCACAGCTATAAACCTTACAAAATAAAAAATACGTGTGTGTGTGTTGCCATCACTGTCCTCTAGGGGCTGTAACAGTGCAGTAAGTGTGCTTTCCAGTCCACATAGAGTTAATTCCTGAAAGAGAATCCAGCAGCAGCTGCTAACTAATTGAGTTAATCAGACTCCTTGACTGAATGAGGAAGTGTTTTAAAAGACACAGGAAGCTGCCAGACAGAGAGACTGTTTCCCCCCAGAGAAGGGGGGGAGATAGAAGTGCTCCCCAGCTGCGGAAGCTGGTTACAGAGGAGTTTCTCTGGACTCAACGTGGGGCTGAGTTCCCCTAGGAAGAATGGACGACAAGGCCGTGCTGAAGCAGGATGTCTGCTCCAAAGGACTGACAGATAAGGCCGCGCTGATCCGCGCTCCTGCTCTGCCTCGTCTGCTCAAACTGGAGCTTTTTGTGTGTCCTGGCAGGTGAGGCAGTGAGAGCGCTTTGGGGACGAGGTGGAACGGAGGCGTGGTGGGAGGCGGGGCTAGTCCCTCGCTCCCATTGGATGTGAGTGGTCACGTGACCGCTCCTCCGCTCCCCTGAGCGGCAAATTTTAAATATGCCTGTCTCCTCAGAATTTCTCAGCCTCCACACGCATGCGGAAGCGTGCGGAAGCAGCTGCTAAAGCCGCGCTGATGACAGATGCAGGGGATAAGTGCATCGGCTCCTCTCAGCACGGCCTGCTGTACTATGTCCCAGGCCTTAGAGAAAACACTTTATTGTTATGCAGAGACTGTGTTACCTTGTTGCATATGCCAGGGCATGTTTTGGCTTGGGAACCAGCTTAGCTGGCCATGCCGGTAGTGAGGGCCAAAGCTATGGTGTAGTTGGCTTTCCCTAAAGGGAATAGGTGTTATTTTTCTGTTTTGATTTAAAGGGACGGTGGGCCTGTTGGCATATGATTTAATCCCTGTAAATAAACCCCACGTGAGAGAAGTACGATGTTTCCTGCCTTTAACTGGGACTAAAAGATGCTACAACGTGGTTTCGGCATTGATTGATGTATGTATGTAGTGCTATTCCAAAAGGCACCTTCGTGCTGTTCCCATTCATTTTACCGGCCTGTATTAGGTTGTGTATATACTAAGCTGTACTGGAAGGTGTCTTGTGCAGTACAGCAGCGTGTTAAATATGGCTTTAATTGTTCTACACATGAATAGTCCTAGTTCTGCATACCAGCTATAGTCATACATGGCTCGTATGATGTATGGGGTTGGCCTAGGCTCCCACACCGTAGCTCACAGGGGGTATTCAGCTGAGAATGTGCAGGACAAACAAACGGAAAAACACAGACTTTATTTTATTGAGAAATGTGTATTTTATTCACCGGTATGCATGTCAAAGGTTACATGGGTTGTTGGCATGTAGGGCTGTATGTACTAAACAATGCTAAGTCTTGAGGCACCCTACTGCCCATTTAAAGGTGCCGTAAGACTTGGCACATACTGGTCAATCTGGGCGAGGCTGCCTATGCTATCGGTGTTTGGGACCCTACCAGCATCTCCAATTCTGGAATCTTGCAAATGGCAAATCTCTAGCAGACCAACCTCATTGGGGAACTCTCAGTGATAATGTGATCATCTTCCCCCTCCCCCCACTCCCTCTCCCTTCAGTGCCAGAGGTGGCTCCCCCTCTCTCCCTTCAGTGCCAGAGGTGGCTCCCCCCCCTCTCCCTTCACTGCCAGAGGTGCCCCCCCCCTCCCTTCACTGCCAGGGGTAGCTCCCTCTCCCCCCCCCCCCTCATTACCAGGGTTAACTCCCATGCCTTCCTTTGCAATGTGCTGTGGGTGCCGCCGACCGTTAAAGGAACATGTTGGTATAAGTAATGTGGACATGCATTGCTTTACACACACACACACACACACACACAATATATTGATATGCTTTGCTCTGCCTTAGTACTGTATGTGGGATTTGCGCTGTTCTGTTTGTGTTCTGTATATAGGTGCGCATAGCCCTGCACATACTTAGCATATGGATAGAAATGACTGCACAGTTATATAGATATACATGGCGGCTCTGCAAGTATACAGTGTATAGACATACATCGCCCTGCTTGTATTCTGTATATAGGTACACCTTGCTCTGCATCGCTGCCCCTCCAGGGCTGAAAGGGTTCATCTGAAATATCCCCTCCTCCATCACCTCCTAAGAGTGGAGTTTGAGGAACAGGAGGCCGGACACAGCCGGGAACAGCATGCTGGGGAGGAGGGAGGGAGCGTGACTGCACTGGAACATCTTCACAGTCACCGGGGCCCCGGGGAGGATGGCCTGCTCACCCAGTGTGCACATGCGCTCCGTGGCACAACCTTTCACCGAGTAGGTGACGTTTGTGGTACCTGTCGGAAAAAGAGGAGGGTGACAAAGTGACACACACAGAAGATACCTTTAACCCGGGGGTGCGTTCCCACCCCCTTTTTCTGGGGAGGCGTGGGCGGCTGCAGGTGCCCTGTGCTCTTCCCCGAGGCATTTAAATTAAATGCCGGGGGACCGCGCGAGGTCTCTGCAACTTCAACTTACCGGGATTCAGCCGGCTTCTGGCCACGACGTCGCCATGACAACGTCGCGGGGTCAAATTATGCTCAAATGATGCTGCGGTGTCACGTGACCCTGGCGTCATTTCACGCCAGGTCACGTGGGGGGGGGGGTGCGATTTCTGGAGCTGACACCTGGGGAGGGGGGGGCGGCGCAGCCAATAAACTGTGCACCCCTGCTTTAACCCACTGTCACCATCCTCTGTCAATATCTGTCACGCCGCTTTAAGGGGTGGCCTTAGGATTCTTGGGCCCCGGGCAAGAGAGTCATTGGGGGCCCCTTAGAGGTTTGAATTCGATGACCTATAAGCAACTTAGTAAGTCAGGTATTTCTGATTTAAATGTTACTTTACCCTGCCGATGAAGCGACAATGAAAGTATCATAATTACACTTTACATAATACATGTAACATTGTATCAACACCGCACTCTAAAAGTTCAATAGTTATAAAAGATCTTGTTAGGTGGTAGATAAAACCCATATTAACTACACCTAATAAAACATTTGCAAAATGTGGGTGCCCCCTACAGTGTGGGACCCGGACAGGTGCCCGCTTTGCCCTTACCAAAGCCCAGTCGGCAGGCTCCAATCGCGCATGCGTGGTCGGTATGTGTCAATTGCGCATTAGTGGCAGGCAAATGCCGATCGCGTATGCGCCGTCGGGGCTCGCCGTTGACGCATGCGTGAGCTTTGGTCCCGGGTTTTTCCGGGACAACTCTGGTCACCCTACTTATTGGCCCATGTGACAAGGAAGCTGAAACCGGTAGAATACACCGGCACCCCCTTTGGAGGCAAGTATCACCAGAAGCAGGGTGTTCCCAGAGCTGAAATGAATGGGGTTCAGTGCCAGAGACCCCCTGCTTCAATTCTGTATTAAAAGAATGATGGGAAAAAATCCCAACTTGGATTGCTTCTGTAAGACAGTTTGCGAACGCCCGTGTGGGCGCCAGAGCTGTTTGAGAGGCTTCCTTGCGTGTGGTAAATCTGGAGCATTTTTCCTGCGCAGCTGGGAGACTATGACTAGTTACCGGTTTTGACGGTGGCGGTGTAACTGATGCACTTGTTCTCTGCTCCGGTGCAGTCGGTGTTGGTCTTAGCCTTGCAGTTCTCCGTTTGTTCATAACAAGCCGGACAGCTCACACCGTTACTCGTGGTGTTCTTAGATGGCACTGGGGAGAGAGAGCAGAACACGGCACTCAAACCAGGGCAGCCATTTTTGCAGAAGGCGACCACATTTTATTTCTTTTTTATGTGGGTGTGCAAGTCTCTTACAGCAAGAGTGGCCACCAACAGGTCAGGTTTACAGGATATCCCTGCTTCAGCACAGGTGGCTTTGACAGCCACTGATTGTGCCACCTGTGCTGAAGCAGGGAAATCCTGAAGACCTGAAGGTGGCCCTTGTGAGGTTTAGAGCAGTGGTGCACAAGCTTTCCCTGCTGCGCCCACCTGCTTGCTTCCCTCCCTGCTCACGCCCTCCCCCCCCCCCTTACCTTCTCTCCGGTGTCAAATGATGCCGCGTGGGTCACGTGGCGTCACGTTGCCATGCCAACGTGATGTCACATGACCCCTCGGCATCATTTGCCACCGCGTTGCCATGGCGACGCGTCGCCGAAGGTAAGTGAAGTGGCAGAGGCCACACGCGATCCCCCGGCATTAATTTAAATGCCTCGGGGGAAGAGCACGGGGGCCTCTGCAACCGCCGCGCCCCCCAGTTTGTGCACCCCCTTGTTTAGCGCACTGGAAACGATAGGCTGATACTGGTCTGTCGGTTCAGAGAAAGCTAAATGTTTGAGAACGACTGCTGGTCCGTTCCAGAGGAAGGTCCCCCACAGGTTACGCCCTCATTGAAGGACTTTATTAAACATCAGAATATCCTGCGATGTCAAATCCTCTGCGTAATAATTGTTACAAACTGCCAGGCAGAGAGATTCCTTAGCACACAACGGCGCTGACACAGGAGAGGGATCAAAACACCCGGACAACACTGACCTGAAGGGCCGCCTGCTTAAAGTACTGCTGAGACTTTGGGGTGGTATGGGTTTCATCCCAGTCCTGCAGAGAGGGGCTGGGGAAGCGAGTGAGCCCTTACACAGGGATAGGTGTTTATTTTGTTTTAGTATGCTGTACAGAGTTTAAAGGAACAGGCTCAAAGCCAGGTTTTCATTTCACCCAAATCGGTCCCCATTAGCATACCTCTGCACCGTCTCTTACCGGTAGGAAGTGCAGTTTCATTTTTATATTAACCTGTTTGATGCACGTGGTGTACTTTGGTAGTCACGGGTATCCAAGGGTTTAATGTCATTTCTACCACAGGGTTATGTCATAATTTATATTAGAAATATGACATTTACCCTCCCCCACATGATTGTGATGCGTTAATTAACATGTAATAATCGGTTGCACTAATTACAGCATAGCGACTTGTCTAAAAATACCTCACCGGGAGAATATTACCGCAATCTTAATGACTTGGGTCATAAAATTGCTGCAATGCCGCCGGAATTTTTTCCCCGCGATTGCGATATTAACTATTTTTTAGCAGAGTTTGATGACTCGCGACCGTAGCTGTTAGTATATAATGTATAATGTTGATGATACTCACAGGTTGGGATGACGGGAATGCACTGGTTGGTTTTACAGCACGCTGTCACACTCATTTGCTGTGTGGTGGGTGCGGTCATACTGAACGTCTGTTCACAATCCTTTGTTACCCCACAGGACTTGATGAAAACCTTCTTCACGGACGCCACTGAGGTGTGAGAGAGGTGGGAGAAGAACAGGTCAGGTAGGTCACTTGCCAGTGTCATGGCAATATTACTGGTGCAAAACACTGTCTGCCTCATGCACTAAGCGCCAATAGAAAAAAATCGCCAGGCTTTTTAAATAGCCATTTTTTACAGCGTTGCTATCACGGTATGCAGAAAGCCCCGAATACCTGTGATAGCAACATTTTACATTTTCTTACTAGTGTAGATGTGCAGCGGGTCTCCGGAGCAGAACCGCATTGATTTCAGGTCCGCGGACCCCCTGCTTCCCGAGTTACAGGCCCCGTTATGGGGTGCCAGTATCTCCTATGCATTGAAATGTCCCAGTCACGTGACGTGAGACATTTCCAAGCATAGTAGATACCGGCACCCCATAACGGGGCCTGCATCTCAGGAAGCAGGGGGTCCCCGGACCTCAAATCAACAAGGTTCTGCTCCGGAGACCCCCTGCTCATCTACACTAGTAAGAAAATGTATATTAAAATATGTAATAAGCACCAAAACACAACCCACCCCCTGTACCCCCATATAAAACAATATTTTATTTTTTTTACACACAGGATTAATACCACAGGCCGGCGGGGGTCCCTGGGTGATCCCCGTGGGTCCCCACTGGCCTGTGGTACCATTCCTGTATTTAAAAAATAAAAACATGGCCTACATTTCAATAAATACACATACAGTAATGGGCAAAATAACTATTATCCAAATATAGATAATAGATTATTTGCCCATTATTAAATACAACATTAGCCAGCCAGCGTAAATAAAACCGTTCTACTTACCCCTGCCATTATGAAGGGCGTCCTTGTCCACATACTGCAGGGCCATATCCTCCGTTGCCAGAAAGAATACATAACAAAATACATTCTAATGGCCTAACCCCTTAATCACCTTAGCGGTTAATAATCGCTATAGTAACTAAGGGGTTAACCCACCCTGCCCCACTACCCACCCGGGAGGCCTAACCACCCACTCCAGACACACTATACCCACCCTGTACCCATTGAATTGCATAGTGGTACATCATACCCATATAATATGGGCATAAGCCACTATAGCACTCAATGGGCACCCTAATCAAAATACATGAAGTCCCAAAAGACACAATAAGAAAACATACACAAATACCTAAACACTCCAATTCAATAAATAAAAACACTAGCCAACAAATGCAATTAATAAAAGCACTAACCACCAAGGGCCAAATACCACATTCACCCACCCACGCTACCCACAATAAGCATGGCACTGGTGGTTAACCCCCTTTATTACTTTAGAGGTTAGCCACTAAGGTAAAGAAGTGGGCTGTAAATGCCTTTTTCCTGCATGGGATTGATGCCTGGGGTCTCCGGTGGTGATATTAATGGATGTCCGCTCCAGAGACCCCGGCATCAATCTGATGAAGTGCCGTCTCGCCGCTCATCGGCAGCTTCTCCCCACCTTCTTGCCAACTTTTTGTGGCATGGCGATTTGGAGAAAAAAATCTCCATTCTAGAGTGGCGATCAGCCGCGAGAAGCTGATCGGGGCTACTATAATACAGCGAGTTTGAAAAGCTGGCGATAAGTGGCTTGTTGCCGGTTTACTGAACTGCTTTAGGACTTTTGGGCGATAAGTGGCTTATCACTGTATACTGCATGAGGCCCTGTGACGGGCAAGGGTAACCAGACTTCATAATACAGATTAAACCCTCTGATTACCCTTGTGTCCTGTGGGTGCCTGGCAGCTGCCTAGCAATATAAGCCAGGGGCCAGGTATCTTACATGCAAAATTTTAAAGTGCCCCTGCTTTTTCTGCTTTTTCATGTTCCCAGTATCCCACACTCATGAAATTTGCGGTGTGTAAGTTTTAGATGAGATATTTTGGGTAAGAATGCAATTATTTTGTCTGCAGTAGTTCGGGGTCCGGAGCTACCGGTAACACCTTCATTCAACCCTACGTGCACGAGTAGGATTCCACTGGGGCTGCCCCTGTCTCCCCCCAGACTCCTGCTTTTCGAGCTCTGATATCCCAGTCCTATATCCAGCACACTCATGAGTCTCCCCATGTTCCCCCATGTATTTAAAATGTTTTTGTGTTTTCATACATTTATTATAAGGTCCTATATAACTTGCCCGGGCTACCAGTTAAGGTGCCAGCAAGTCTACATAGGGTCCGTAGTTCAAAGGGGAGAGGATGTCCCGAGGTGTGAAAGCACTTGGTGAGTGAGAAAAAGGCAAATGGCCAGGTCCGGACTACAAAGGGACACCCCTTTTGTCAGTGCCAGACCTTGGGGAGCCGGCCCGGCAGGAGGCATTGTGTTAGCCAGAGAGGATGCAGCCATAGAGTCTGATCCCCTGAACTAAAATCATATTTCCCGCTCACCCGACTTTTCGAGTCTCTGTGGCACACCTAGTTTCCTGTTTTTGGAAGAGGGTAAAGCCCCTCTTTCTATTGGCTGGCAGGGAGGGCTACCCCTTCTCTTATTGGCTGCTCCTTCCCCCCTCCGTTCTGGGGATAGCCCAGCGCAGTGTATGTAAGGTGCTTACCGAGAGAGAGGCAGCCAACCAATCAGTGTGTCGATAAAGCTAGGGCAGACTTTTCAAAGTTGCTCTGTTCGAAATAACAGAGCGACCGGCTTCTTTTGGAAGCATGAAAAGTTTGCCTTGTAGAGACTAAGTCCCGTCTTTTGCGCCCAAGTTCTCAAAATCAAAAGGACCGGTCGCGGCTGGGAAATGAAGCCAGAAAAGAGGACCAGGAGAACCGGGGGTATATCCCGGTCAGGGTAAGCTCATCCAAGCGGGTGCCCTGCACCTAGGAAAGCCCAGATTTCCCTCCCAGACCCACAGTAAACTGTATTTTTAACTGTTGTTTATTTCTTCTTGTTTTACTTGGATTTACCAAAATAAACGCAATTTGTTTTACTATCTTGTTCTGCCTAATGAATGATCCCGGTAATATATAAAGGGTGTAAAAAGTTCCTGGTCTCTTGTGACAAACACACACACAAACTTAACAAAACAAATACCAGGTGTCAGTGAGACTTTGTATGTGGATAAATCAGTTTTGCTCATGAGGGACATGAATAAATAATCTCTAACTGTAACAGGACAGGAGAAGAGACATAAACCATACGGGGACAGTTATATGTAGGTGGTACCCCTATGGCTTCACAGTGCAGGGGTACACAGCCTGGATACAGAGCATGTGATCTTTATCCTTAAAGTGGTTTTAGCTTCAACCATGGAGCAAAAGTAGGGCTAAAACATGGACAGGTGGAACTTACAGACTGGTACCCCAGGGATGTCCAGGATTTTTGACACCTCTAAAAATAAATGTTCAGAGATTTAGGAACACTCTGGCTTTGGATACTGCACAGGTAAAGATCCTGGCACCTCTATGGCTGGATGACTCAAGAGCAAATCTAGACTGTATTGCTCAGGGTATGGCATAATGATACAGGGCCTTAGACATGTATGGCTGAAGGGCATATAATAGTGACATCACTGTTTAAAGGCCAACATTATAGGTTGAACTTGATGGATATATGGGTTTTTTTCCAACCTCATTTACTATGTAACGTCTAAGACTGGTAATCGAGAACTTGTGTGACCTGGTTGGATCAATAAAAGATGAGAGCGTATTACTATGGTGAAAACCAAACTGCTGACTGCTCTTACCTCATTCCCGCCACTGAAATGCATTACACCAGGAGTGGCCAACTCTAGTCCTCAAGGGCCACCAACAGGTCAGTGTGATGGTAGAGGGGTCCCAGCCTTCATAATAAAGGTGAAGCCCATCTGGTGACCCCCTCCCCCCCCAGAATTGTGTGTCCCTGGTAGCCCAGTGGCACCATAAACCGGGGGCAGTGTATTGCATGTAATACCGAAATGCATGTCTGTAATAAAGACGTTTTTATGTGTTTTCACATTTCCAGGTCGGCAGGGATTCCGAGATTTCTTGGGCATGAATTCCAAGGGGGATATTTGGGCCAATCTCTGCAGAATATGTGTACGTGGTCAGGGGGCAAAGTTACCGGTTCTCTGGCTAAAGTACCCGACAAACAGGCAAGGCCTGCGGGTACGCGTACACATATTGATCCGGCCATATCTCCCCTTGGAAACACGTTAGTTGCAAACCACTAGTCTGTCTTGATTAGTATATTCCCTGGCCTGGATTTACAAGTGTGAAAAGTGTATTTTTCGTTGTAGTTCATTTCTGAGTAGTCAGCCCTAGCATTACAAAGAGATACCGGGATGTCTGCTCAGAGATGAAAGGGGAGGCGGGAAGTTGAGAGGTGGCCGGGGACGGGCGGAGAACAGAGACTCCCTGCGGGGAGGACAGTCTGGTCCGCCAGACTCAGTGGAGCCTGCCCAGTAGGAAGTAATGGGTTGACTGGGGGAAGCTGCAGACCATAGGTGCGTTTCTCATTGGTCAATCCATATGTCCCGCCCACCCGGCATCCTGAGCTGGTTGGCACGCCCCCTCCTCTGATGTCCGCCAAGAGATGAGCCCCTGTTTCTATTGGCTCGTTCCCACTGGGAATGCCCACGCTCTGATTGGTCGCTCCTCTTTTCTCCATGCTGAAGATAGAACAGCGGAGGATATTTAAGGAGTTGGTCGAGTCAGAGAACCAGACCATCTGGTGACTTGTGTCGATGACGCTAGGGCGGGCTTTTCAAAGTTGTTCTGTCACGAATAGCAGAGCAACCGACTTCGTTTGAAGCTAGGAAAGTCTGCCCTGCAGAGACTGTCAGGCGTCAGGACCAAGTTTTGAAAATCGACGGTAGCGGTCGCGGCTAAGGGTTTTAGCCAAAAAGAGGACCTGGAAGCCCGGGTGTATATCCCAGTCAGGGTAAGCCTTCCGAAGCAGGCCCCCAGCACCAATTTGAGCCTAGTTTTCACCCCCAGTCCCCCAGTAAGTGTGTATTTCGTCTGTATTTTGTATATTCATTGTGTGTACGCAGGTTTACCTGAATAAACTTCATTTTGTTCCACTACCTTATTTTGCCTAGTGAATAATCCCAGTTATAAGTCCTGGTTTCACATGACAGTCAGGTTTCAGGATATCTCTGCTTCAGCACGGGTGGCTCAATCAGTGTCTCAGTCAATGACTGCACCACCTGTGCTTTAGTAGGTATTTCCTGAAAACCTGACCTGTTGGTGGCCCTTGAGAACTGGCATTGGCCATCACTGCATTACAGGTTAAACCCGAGTCCACTCTCTGTCCATAGGGGTTTAGGCAGAATGGGTGGCCATTGTCTGGCTCATATTGATAGATCTGAGGGTTATTCACCCATTCCCCTCTCACATCTGTGTGTTGATGGGGCCCACAAACCATGGTCTCCGATCTGGTTTACTCCCTTCTAACACTTATTGTGCCCCTCTGTACCCATCCCAGTATTCCAGGGACACACATCACAGGCGTTCCTGACAACTCTCCCTGTTTTAGAGGGACTCCTTGGGAACTGGAATCTGGAGAATGTATGATTTTATCTTTCTCCCAACCAATGCAAAGTTAGTGACAACCAAAGGGAGCCCTTGATTTGATGTGAGCTACAGGGTTGACTCACCGGTGCTCTCAGTATAAGTGGAGATACAGCTGTCCTGGCCGGAGCTGCAGGTCTTTGAGGTTCCCGGGCATTGGTTCACACCGGTAATATTGCAGTGAAAACAATCCAGAGAAAAGCCTGAGGGGACACGTACAGCCTGTGTTAATGTGATCCTGACAGGGCGGGGGTGTTACCGTTTGCATTACCCTCAGAGCTAATCGATAGTCGCTAGTTCTTACTGCTTGTCATTTGCTGTCCCTGGCTAATGTGCAAGAGTTTAGTACATGCAAAGGGGAGAAGCTGAAGGGCACTGATAGGTGACATGCAAAGGGGAGAAGCTGAAGAGCACTGATAGGTGACATGCAAAGGGGAGAAGCTGGAGAGACTGATAGGTGACATGCAAAGGGGAGAAGCTGGAGAGACTGATATGTGACATGCAAAGGGGAGAAGCTGAAGAGACTGATATGTGACACGTACAAGTCATTTGGGAAAATTGTGTAGAGAAAAATATTGGTGAATCTGCAGAAAAATCCCAAAGACTGTGTCAGGAATATCCTGACTGTTTAGGAGTTCTCCCTTTCAGTTCCTTGTCTGTCCACCGGGTGTGCTGTTGTTTCCGCCTGCTCCTGGGTTTTCCTCTGTTTGTCGCCTCTTGGGTGCTCCTGTCTTCTGTCTCTGCCTGCTTTTATAGTTTCTTGTTTCCCGCACCTCCTTGCCTTTGCTTTGTTTGTGTTCTGACTTCTGCTTCTGCCCTGATCTGTTTCCGTTTTGTTCTGGTAACATTTATTAAAGGCCCTTGCTATTGAACTAGCTTGCCTCCGTCTATTTCCTGCTCCCTGGTTCCTGCTCCCCTGCCCTGTTGCTGCCGACTCTTGCCCGGACCCTGACGATCCTGCTTGCTGCCTGCCACCGAACCCTGCCTGTGACCCCGACGATCTTTGCCTGCCGCCTCCCACTGAACCCTGCCTGTGACCCTGACGATCCTTGCCTGCCGCCTCCCATCGAACCCTGCCTGTGACCCCGATGATCCTTGCATTTTCTGCTGTTCCGGCCATCGAGGTCCTCTCTGCTCCTGGATTCCTGTGACAGACTGTTAGCCGGAAGTTCTGTCTCTGATGCCTCTAGGGCCAGTCTCTAATGTTTCATGAGTCTGTCTCTGTGGTCTGTCTGTCTCGGGAGTCTGTCTTTGATGTCTCAGTTAGCCTGTCTCTGGGGTCTGTCTCGGGAGCCTGTCTCTAGGTTCTCCGACACAAAACCCCAGCCCCCAGGGGTTCCGAAAAAGAGCTTGCTGGGGTTTTGTGTTCTTTAACCTATTCTCAGCTGTTCCAGCTGTTGGGGGTTGGTGGCTCCTCCTTCCCAGGTTTTAATCCCGCCCCTCTCCACTTCCCTAGTTAGTAGGTCCTTTCATTCTGCTGGATATAGATCCAATGTGGTCTTTCTCCCTCCTAATAGAGGTAAATGAGAATTTTAATCCTAATGGAGGTATATTGGTATTTTATCTGGTAGTGTTAGGACTTGCGAACAGGTGTCTGCCTTGTCGTGGCTCGCAAGCTTACAACACTTTGGTCAAAGGGTTAAACTAAATGACCCTTTTTCAAGAGAATATATAAGTATTTCACTGTGTATTTCTGTCATGTTGGATGTAGCATTGGGCTTCTCTGTAGTCTGTTTTCTCTAGCTTCTGTCTGTGATGTCTGGGGAGCCTGTCTCTGGGGTCTGTCTGTGATGTCTGGGGAGCCTGTCTCTGGGGTCTGTCTGTAATGTCTGGGGAGCCTGTCTCTGGGGTCTGTCTGTGATGTCTGGGGAGCCTGTCTCTGGGGTCTGTCTGTGATGTCTGGGGAGCCTGTCTCTGGGGTCTGTCTGTAATGTCTCAGGAGCCTGTCTTGGAAGTTTGTTTCTGATGTCTCGGGAATCTGTCTCTGCTAGCTCTAATCTCCTTTGACCGGTCCCTGCTAGCTCTAATTTCCCGGGACTGCTCCCTGCTAGCTCTTATCTCCAGGGACCGGTCCCTGCTAGCTCTAATCTCCAGCGAACGGTCCCCGCTAGCTTTATTCTCCAGGGACCGGTCCCTGCTAGCTCTTATCTCCAGGGACCGGTCCCTGCTAGCTCTAATCTCCAGGGAACGGTCCCCGCTAGCTGTACTCTCCAGGGACCGGTCCCTGCTAGCTCTAATCTCCAGGGAACGGTCCCTGCTAGCTTTACTCTACGGGGAATGGTCCCTTCTAGCTCTAATCTCCAGGGACCGGTCTTTGCTAGCTCTAATATCATTTGATCGGTCCCTGCTAGCTGTAATATCGCGTGCCCGCTCCTGCTAGCTCTAATCTCTGGGAACCTGTCCCTGCTAGCTGTAATTTCGCTGGACCGCTCCTGCGAGCTCTAATCTCCGGAGACCAGTCCGTGCTAGCTCTAATCTCCAGGGAGCAGTCCCTGCTAGCTCTAATCTCCAGGGAGCAGTCCCTGCTAGCTCTAATCTCCAGGGAGCTGTCCCTGCTAGCTCTAATCTCCAGGGAGCAGTCCCTGCTAGCTCTAATCTCAGGGTGCAGTCCCTGATAGCTCTAATCTCTGGGAGCAGTCTCTGCTAGCTCTAATCTCCGGGAGCAGTCCCTGCTAGCTCTAATCTCTGGGAGCAATCCCTGCTAGCTCTAATCTCCGGGAGCAATCCCTGCTAGCTCTAATCTCTGGGAGCAGTCCCTGCTAGCTCTAATCTCTGGGAGCAGTCCCTGCTAGCTCTAATCTCTGGGAGCAGTCCTTGCTAGCTCTAATCTCTGGGAGCAGTACCTGCCAGCTCTAATCTCTGGGAGCAGTCCCTGCTAGCTCTAATCTCTGGGAGCAGTCCCTGCTAGCTCTAATCTCCGGGAGCAGTCCCTGCTAGCTCTAATCTCTGGGAGCAGTACCTGCTAGCTCTAATCTCTGGGAGCAGTACCTGCTAGCTCTAATCTCTGGGAGCAGTCCTTGCTAGCTCTAATATCTGGGAGCAGGACTTGTTAGCTCTAATCTCTGGGAGCAATCCCTGCTAGCTCTAATCTCTGGGAGCAATCCCTGCTAGCTCTAATCTCTGGGAGCAGTCCCTGCTAGCTCTAATATCTGGGAGCAGTCCTTGTTAGCTCTAATCTCTGGGAGCAATCCCTGCTAGCTCTAATCTCCAGGGAGCAGTCCCTGCTAGCTCTAATCTCCAGGGAGCAGTCCCTGCTAGCTCTAATCTCCAGGGAGCAGTCCCTGCTAGCTCTAATCTCTGGGAGCAGTCCCTGCTAGCTCTAATCTCTGGGAGCAGTCCCTGCTAGCTCTAATCTCTTGGAGCAATCCCTGCTAGCTCTAATCTCTGGGAGCAATCCCTGCTAGCTCCTTCATGTCTGTTATATCTGTTATTCGCCAGTTTTCACGGAAGCCACATAGATTTTGTCTAGAGAGCCTCAACCATTCGATGTCACAAAGAGCTGTGTCTTCTCTCTGATGCACAAGACTCCTGCAGCTGAGATTTTAGGCGTGTCTCATATTTCCTATACCTCTATGGTCTGTTTTACACGTCTAGTTTAATAAACCAGCCTCCTATTTCTGATATCTTGTCTGTAATGTCTCAGTTTCTGCCTATCTCTCTCTTTCACAATGTCTCTGGGTCTCTCTCCCTCTCTAGATGTCTTGGGGATCTTTCTGTATATGTCAGGTGTCTCATGGGTCTTTGGATGTCTCATGGGAATTTGCATGTCTCAGGGGTCTCTCTCTCTCTGGATGTCTCTGGGGAGTCTCTCTCTCTCTCTCTCTGGATGTCTCTCTTTCTCTCTCTGGATGTCTCTCTCTCTGGATGTATCCAGGGTCTCTCTGGATTAATCAGGGGTCTCCGTGATCTCTGTGTCTCTGGGGTCTCTCTCGCTCTGTGTCTCCAGGGTCTCACTCGGTGTCTCTGGGATCTCTCTCCCTGTGTCTATGGGGTGTCTCTGTGTCTCCGGGGTGTCTCTGTGTCTTCGGGGTGTCTCTGTGGTCACTGTGGTTCCTCAGGATGCAGATTCTGATGCTGCTTTTATCTGCGTCACAGCGAGACACCAAGCACACATACATCTAGACACACACACACACAGATACATATATCTATAGACACACACCCACAGATACATAAATCTATAGACAGACACACACACACAGATACATATATCTATAGAGACACGCAGATACACAATGGCACACATTCTCGCTCACCTTCTCCCAGCATTGCAGACAGGAACCAGAGCAGCATTACAGAGGAGATCATTCTGAGATGCTCACACAGAGAGCCGTCCTGTGATGCTCTGAGATGCTCACACAGAGAGCCGTCCTGTGATGCTCTGAGCTTGCACACAGAGAGCCGTCCTGTGATGCTCTGAGCTTGCACACAGAGAACCGTCCTGTGATGCTCTGAGCTTGCACACAGAGAGCCGTCCTGTGATGCTCTGAGCTTGCACACAGAGAGCCGTCCTGTGATGCTCTGAGCATCCTCAGGGTGTGGCGTTTTATACACAGGATGGATGGGGGGAGACAGAATGGGGGAGCAGACCAATGAGAGCAGGACCAGGATAACAAGCGTTTCATGCAATGCAAAACATTATCAGCACAGTCATTGGAAAACACCCCTTCTTTGCCAGGGAGACCCGCAGAGCATCGTGAGAGGGTTGGGGAGGGGGGGGGGGCTTTGGGGTTGTGTCTCGCAGGCTCTGAGGATTCATCCCATGCAAGAACGCCGGGCACAGTTATTGATGTTTCACTGCTAGAGAGCCATAGAATATTCAGGCAGCGCAGGGGCCACACAACCTCTTAACTGCCAGAGACTTGGTCTCTTACACTAGGAGGAGATCCATTAAACCTTTCGGTGACAGAGAGAATCGCTCACACAGAGGAAAGGTTCTATTAACCCAAGGCTGGGCAACTCCAGTCCTCAAGGGCCACCAATAGGTCAGGTTTTCAGGATATCCCTGCTTCAGTACAGGTGGTGTAGTCGAAGACTGAGCCACTGATTGAGCCACCTGTGCTGAAGCAGGGATATCTTGAAAACCTGACTTGTTGGTGGCCATTGAGGACTGGATTTGCCCTCTATTACCTTAAATACCACAGAGATCCGAGAAGCATCGCCCAGACTAGGGAGAGGTTCTGCTAACCCCTTACAGTACCACAGATCCGAGAAGCATCGCCCAGACTAGGGAGGGGTTCTGCTAACCCCTTCAGTACCACAGAGATCCAAGAAGCATCGCCCACACTAGGGAGAGGTTCTGCTAACCCCTTCAGTACCACAGAGATCCGAGAAGCATCGCCCAGACTAGGGAGAGGTTCTGCTAACCCCTTCAGTACCACAGATCCGAGAAGCATCGCCCACACTAGGGAGGGGTTCTGCTAACCCCTTCAGTACCACAGAGATCTGAGAAGCATCGCCCACACTAAGGAGAGGTTCTGCTAACCCCTTCAGTACCACAGAGATCCGAGAAGCATCGCCCACACTAGGGAGAGGTTCAGCTAACCCCTTCAGTACCACAGATCCGAGAAGCATCGCCCACACTAGGGAGAGGTTCAGCTAACCCCTTCAGTACCACATAGATCCGAGAAGCATCGCCCAGACTAGGGAGGGGTTCTGCTAACCCCTTCAGTACCACAGAGATCCGAGAAGCATCCCCAGACTAGGGAGGGGTTCTGCTAACCCCTTCAGTACCACAGAGATCCGAGAAGCATCGCCCACACTAGGGAGAGGTTCTGCTAACCCCTTCAGTACCACAGAGATCCGAGAAGCATCCCCAGACTAGGGAGGGGTTCTGCTAACCCCTTCAGTACCACAGATCCGAGAAGCATCGCCCACACTAGGGAGGGGTTCTGCTAACTCCTTCAGTACCACAGATCCGAGAAGCATCGCCCAGACTAGGGAGAGGTTCTGCTAACCCCTTCAGTACCACAGATCCGAGAAGCATCGCCCAGACTAGGGAGGGGTTCTGCTAACCCCTTCAGTACCACAGAGATCCGAGAAGCATCGCCCACACTAGGGAGGGGTTCTGCTAACTCCTTCAGTACCACAGATCCGAGAAGCATCGCCCAGACTAGGGAGGGGTTCTGCTAACCCCTTCAGTACCACAGATCCGAGAAGCATCACCCAGACTAGGGAGAGGTTCTGCTAACTCCTTCAGTACCACAGAGATCCGAGAAGCATCGCCCAGACTAGGGAGGGGTTCTGCTAACCCCTTCAGTACCACAGAGATCCGAGAAGCATCGCCCAGACTAGGGAGGGGTTCTGCTAACCCCTTCAGTACCACAGATCCGAGAAGCATCGCCCACACTAGGGAGGGGTTCTGCTAACTCCAGTACCACAGATCCGAGAAGCATCGCCCACACTAGGGAGGGGTTCTGCTAACTCCTTCAGTACCACAGATCCGAGAAGCATCGCCCACACTAGGGAGGGGTTCTTCTAACCCCTTCAGTACCACAGAGATCCGAGAAGCGTCGCCCACACTAGGGAGAGGTTCTGCTAACCCCTTCAGTACCACAGATCCGAGAAGCGTCGCCCAGGCTGACCGGAGGGACTGGGATCTCCCGGTCACTGCTAGAGAATCCAGCAGAATATAACAGCAGTGTGTGGCCTGAGATGCACAGGGAGCCGGATACTGCAATGTGCTGACATCCCGCGGTGTAGGAGGGGCCGGGAGCAGACATGAAAGTGACTCATCTGATAGAGACAGTAAAGGTGCAGACATGAGCTAAGAACGTGTAAACCTTCCACTAGCAGTGTGCAGTGTGCAGTGTGCTGGTCCTGAGCAGTGCTGCGCCTCAGCAGTGTGCAGTGTGCTGGTCCTGAGCAGTGCTGCGCCTCAGCAGTGTGCAGTGTGCTGGTCCTGAGCAGTGCTGCGCCTCAGCAGTAGGTGCAGTGTGCTGGTCCTGAGCAGTGCTGTGCCTCAGCAGTAGGTGCCGTGTGCTGGTCCTGAGCAGTGCTGCGCCTCAGCAGTAGGTGCAGTGTGCTGGTCCTGAGCAGTGCTGTGCCTCAGCAGTAGGTGCAGTGTGCTGGTCCTGAGCAGTGCTGTGCCTCAGCAGTAGGTGCAGTGTGCTGGTCCTGAGCAGTGCTGCGCCTCAGCAGTAGGTGCAGTGTGCTGGTCCTGAGCAGTGCTGCGCCTCAGCAGTAGGTGCAGTGTGCTGGTCCTGAGCAGTGCTGTGCCTCAGCAGTAGGTGCAGTGTGCTGGTCCTGAGCAGTGCTGTGCCTCAGCAGTAGGTGCAGTGTGCTGGTCCTGAGCAGTGCTGCGCCTCAGCAGTAGGTGCAGTGTGCTGGTCCTGAGCAGTGCTGTGCCTCAGCAGTAGGTGCAGTGTGCTGGTCCTGAGCAGTGCTGTGCCTCAGCAGTAGGTGCAGTGTGCTGGTCCTGAGCAGTGCTGTGCCTCAGCAGTAGGTGCAGTGTGCTGGTCCTGAGCAGTGCTGCGCCTCAGCAGTAGGTGCAGTGTGCTGGTCCTGAGCAGTGCTGTGCCTCAGCAGTAGGTGCAGTGTGCTGGTCCTGAGCAGTGCTGCGCCTCAGCAGTAGGTGCCGTGTACGGTTCCTGAGCAGTGCTGTTCCTGAACAGTGGGAACAGTACAGTTTCTGGGCATTGGGAGCAGTGCTGTTCCTAACAGTGGGTGCAGTGTACGGTTCCTGAGCAGTAGGTGTAGTGTACGGTTCCTGAGCAGTAGGTGCAGTGTACAGTTCCTGAGCAGTGGGAGCAGTGTACGGTTCCTGAGCAGTGCTGTTCCTGAACAGTGGGAACAGTACAGTTTCTGGGCATTGGGAGCAGTGCTGTTCCTAACAGTGGGTGCAGTGTACGGTTCCTGAGCAGTAGGTGTAGTGTACGGTTCCTGAGCAGTAGGTGCAGTGTACGGTTCCTGAGCAGTGGGAGCAGTGTACGGTTCCTGAGCAGTGCTGTTCCTGAGCAGTGGGAGCAGTGTGCTTTTTCTGAGCAGTGTGCAGCACCTGAGCAGTTGGTGTAGTCTGTTGTTCCTGAGCAGTGGGAGTATTGTGCTGTTCCTGAGCAGTGGGAACAGTGTTCTGCGCCTGACCAGTGTACGCAGTGCTTTTCCTGAGCAGTGGAAGCAGTGTGGCTGTTCCTGAGCAGTGCTTTTCCTGAGTAGTGGGAGCAGTACTGTTCCTGAGCAGTGTGGCTGTTCCTGAGCAGTGTACTACTTCTGAACATGAAGGCTTAGGGGCCTATTCACAAAGCGGTGATAAAATAACCCGCGGGGACCACCCGAGGACCCCTGGACACCAGTGGGGCACCTGAACACCCGCGGGCAGGGCCGCCAACAGGGGGATCTGCCGGGGCTGGTGTACCGGGCCCATGGCAGGTCTCTCAGATGTCAGCACTGGAAGTCAGCTGGGCTAAGCTTCCGGCACGTGTCGGCACCAGACACCTTGTTAGACAGACAGTGAGGGAGAACTGGGGCCAGTGGGAACTGCTGTGACCTACCGCACCCACCCGCAGCATCGGCCCCCCAGTCGCAGCCACCGGCCCTCCCGCAGCAACAGCCTCCTCCTTAGCAATGGTTTCCCCTTCGCAACTACTGGCCCTTTCTAAGCCACCGGCCCACCGCCCATCCCGCAGCCATCGCCCCTCCACCCACCGCAGCCACCAGCCCACCCCCCATCCTGCAGCCACCGGGCCTGACCTGAGACCATCCACAAGGCAAGTCTGATTTTTATTTGTATTGGGGGTGTATTTTGGGTTGGGGGGAATGGGGGTATTTTTATATGTATTGTGGGACTTGGGGGTATTTTTATATGAGTAGCCCTTGTATCTCCACCCTAAGTGAGATTGGGGTTATCTGCTTCTCTATCTACTCCATTTAGGTGTTGTGCTGTACCTGTGTAGCAACAGAAGGGCTGAGTGCTCTGTGGTGTTGTGGGGAGAACAGGACAGGTTTACAGGTTACCTTAGTTCTTTGGTGCAGCGCCTCCAGTCAGCATGGGTCTTTTGGATGGAAGGAGAGTCCATACTGACACCTTGTTCTTGATTCTCAGACAGTGATCACACTAGTGATGGTACAACTGTGTTTATTGGCAGGTACAAATCTCACAGCATGGCATTGCTTTCTTCTTTGCATGTTACTCCTCCTGAGGCCTCCTAGTGAGACCCAGGGTAGCTGGTACTCACTCCACAGGGGGAGGAAAAAGAGACACACCAACTTTTGTGAGAGTGCCAGTATTTATACCCTTTGGGTGTGATTGTAACTCTGTCTCATAATAAGACAGATCTGGATACGGATAGGCCATCATATCCAGTATGTGGCCCAATCAGTACCCACCCCTCAGGCTGACACTCAGGCTGTTGCTAGGCCCGCCCCTGGAAACATCCAATGTATCCAAGGCTGCAAAAGCACACAGGGCCTTTTTGAAGGAATTAGCCGATCCACTGCCCGCACCTATCAGGACTTACACTGGTAGGGCCCAGGAAAAGAAGTAGCGGCCGGGGCTAGGCTACATTCTCCCCCTGGTGGAAAAATTCCAATGATCACGCTTGGACTACAGTAGGCGTAACATCCCATACTGTACAACAACCCGTGAATTACATAACATAAAATGCATTAACATTTGCTTATGTTAACACATTGCAATGCACAGTACCATACCAAATATCATCCAGAACTGGAACCTGGATATAATGGAAGTGTGTTAAAGCTATGTGACGGTGAAGGGGTACCCAGGCCAGTAAATTAAGGTATTATGCCCGGCTTGGTGCCCCTGAGCCTTATTGGGAAATGTAGTTTTTCAGCTCTGCGACCCAGTAATGGCAGTAACACTGTACTTTTAATAAAAATGTCTGTGTCTCTCCCACCAAGTAAAAGGTAGCGAGAACAATGTTATTTCTACTGTAAAATGTATTTCAATAGCAGTGTTTCCCTGTAACTGCGCAAAGGAAAAATGGTTTTAAATCCCAGCAGCCCACAGCACAGGGCAAGGCTGTAAGCTAACTTCTGCTAGGAAGGTCCTAGCGTGCTGAGATTTGCTGTGAACGCTGGTGGGGTAAAATCATGCAAAAGGTTATAACGCAATTTTTATAAAGTTTTTAAAAAATTGATGAATTAAAGTCCCCCTATTTTAATTGTTCCAACATTATAGGCGTAAGGGGATTTTCATTCTGACAGCCAGAACAGAGAGAAACACTTAAGTTGTAATTACTGTACTTTAGACGTGTATAGCAGGAAACTCCTGTGAGGGGGCAATGCATATGTAACTCGGACTTCTAAGACACCCCGCTGGTTTGGTTCCACAGTGTCTGAAAAAGTCCGTAGTTGAAAAGAGTTTGCCGACTAAAGTGTGAAATCAAAGTACCCCATGTTAGCAAATGTCCAGGCAACTGGCCCAGATGTCTGGCCTGCTCAGACAAAATGTCGCCAGGTAAAGGGGCTTGGTCTGGTATGCTAAGCGGCAAAGGTGCGAGGTTGGCGCGTGCCCTTAGCAAACTAAGAATCCCCTCTGCCAGGTTCCAAGTATGGGCAACTCTGGGATAGGTGGGAATATTATTCCCACGAACAAGATAGGGATTCTTACTGTATAAGAATCCTTGTTGCCGATCGAGAGGCGGATTCATCTAACCTGAATTTTAAACTTTGCAACATCGTAACCCAAGTCAAGAGTTCGTAAGAACTAAGGAATCCAGAACCAATTCTATGGTGGTAGAACGAAGTAAGCAGCTGCGGAGGAGAGACAGGGTGCCCCTATCAAAAAACTGTTTTCAGCTCTGTTTGCGCACAACTCCCGCTCCTGGGAAATTGTTCCTAAAGACTCTATTTCTAAAGATTTCGTTTTGGGAATAGAAGATTTTGTTTTGCCCCATCCCAGTAAGTGTATTTCAAGTGTTTTTTGTAAACTAAGCTGTGTTTGTTCATTCTGTAAATAAATTATAATTTATTTTATCTCTTGCTTTGCTCAATCACAGGATCCGGGTATTTTGGTGTTAAAAGCATTGGTCTCCTGTGACAGGCTTTTTCCTGGTGGCAGCGGTGGGATCTGATTGAGCCTATGGTATAGCATCCTACGGGATCCTATAGCATAGAGGGAGACTCGAAAGTTGCGAGCTCCCAAAGCAAGAGGTAGCATACACACGTTTTGCAAGAGCACGAAAAAATACAGTCACCCTTTGTCCCATAACTTTTTGCCTGCGGGTGAAACATGGACAAGCGAGCAGGACAATTCAGGACTTGGGATCATGCCCGGATCGTTGTCCGGTGTGAGGGTTATGGCTTACCGACGGCTGGTCGGTCAAAGGTGCAACTGGAGGAGAATTTGGAACAACATGAAGCGGGCATTGCTTATCTTGAGGGCATGGAGCCTGTTGCTGCAGCCGCAGTGATTACACCTCAGCCCTGGGTGCCGGAGATTCTTCCAGCCCCGGCGGGAGATGGACAGGGGGAGGGGGAGGGTGCTCACCGGGATAATGGTGAAGGACTGGGTCTTGGGGGTGCGGGCGGGATAGTCCCTGTGGCTACTGGACTCGCTAACCCTGGACTCACAGCACTTCTTCCCTCCATGGGGGGAAAAGAGCTTTAGCAGATGAGAGAATTTGGATGCCGGCAGCTGTACCCGGACAAGTGTCCCCTCACTCTCACTTGCTCAGCGGAGAGCAGGCTGTCCTCCAAGTCAATCACCACAGCTTCAACAAGTTTGTCTGTGGCATAGACAAAATTGACGCTTTTCTATCAGACTTTGAAACTCAGTGTCTGAGATGCCGGTGCCAAAACGGGACCTGGTGCTGCGGATACACCCCTTGTTGTCTGGGATTGCTAAAGAAACCCTGCAGGGTATCCCACGAGAAGATCGGGATGACTATGAACATGTAAAAGCTTTGCTGCTTTTTGAGCATTCCCTCACCCCAGAAGTCTACTGGAGCAAGTTTAGGACAGGGGAACTTTATCCAAAGGAATCCTATGTTAACTATGGTGCCCGCAAGGCAAGGCAAGGCACTCAGTGGGTGGAGGGTTGTGGTGCTACAAAATACTGCACTTTGCTGGTTTTGATTTTCCATGAGCAGTTACTGCAGCAGTGTCCCTCGGACGTGAGGGCATGGGTCTTTGACCGTAAACCTAAGACCCATGTGGAAGCTGCCAGGATAGCTGATGAGTATTTATGCAGTCGCTCCCTGATGGACGAGAAATGAGCTCCCAAGAAACCGGCTGTGCCAGCCAAGGGAACCAAGCAAACTCCTCAGTGGGTACACAAGCCTGCAGCAGGGAATGGCGGTTCAAAATCTGCAGAGTTTAAGGATGAGTGGAGATGCTATCTCTGTAACAAAGTGGGTCACATCAGACCTGACTGTCCGGACCGTGCCAAGTCCAGTGGACCCCATCAGGGGCAACGTTCTCCAGCTGCGAGGCCGGTCGTCCGTGTGCGACTGGCACACAGAGAAGAACCAAGTACAGCCGCAGAATCAACCCACAGAGGGACGTCCACAGAGATATCTGCACTTGTTTCCCCGGGACCAGCATCAGGTTACACCAGTCGGGTTGCAATCTAACGATGTCCGGCAGAAACATCTGCGGAGAGTGACCATCGGAGATCACCAAATTTGCTGGACTCCGGTGCCACTGTTACCCTTGTCCGACCTGATATGGTTCGACCAGAGGATTTGCTCCCGGGCACGGGATGCAAGTGACCATGCCAGATGGAGGACCGCGGTCACTCCTGGTTGCCCGGGTCTTTTTGGATTGGGGTGCCGGACGTGGCATGAGGGAGGTGGGAGTATTGCCTGGGTTAGATGCCGCAGTTTTGCTCGGCATGTTACCTGTGTGTTCACAGCAGAGCTGGCTCCTGCTGCAGCAATTACTAGGAGCCAGTCAGCAAGGATTGCAGCAGATTCATCCCCTGTCCCCCTGCATTTTGGGACCAACAGTTCCAGCGGTTTCTGCGGAGACCCGACAGGTAAGCCAGACTGAGTCGCGACCAGAGACTGACTTACTTTCCCCTTCACCTGTTCCTGTTCCCCCTGACTTAGGGACTAAGGGCGGGTGGCCTGTGTAGGGACAGAGTTTAGGGATGCGGTGAAAACTGACCCCAGCTTAGAAGGTATGAGACTTCGGGCGTCCGAGTCTCAGGCAAGTGAGGGGTCAGACCACTTTTTCTGTGGCACCGCTGGCTTCTGTTTAGGGAGCAAGGATCTACCGGGTTAGATAGGGTCTGGACTGGTAGAAGACAGCTAGTTGTACCCAGGGAGTATAGGAAGCAATTATTGTAGGTTGCCCATTCCATTCCACTAGCGGGGCATCAGGGGGTCACTCGCACGAGAGCCCGGTTGTTGCACCGTTACTACTGGCCGGGGGCACCTGGAGCAGTGGCAGATTTCTTCTACTCCTGTGATGCCTGTCAGCGAGTAGATAAGGCGGTTGATCGTGTGAAGGCACCCCTGAACCCGTTACCGGAAATAGGAGAACCAATCTAGAGGTAGCTATAGATTTAGTGGGATCCCGCATGGTTCCTAGCTAGTCGGGGAAGCACTACATCTTCACGGTGGTGGACTTTGCCACCCGGTACCCTGAGACTGTATCGCTTGCAACCATAGATGCAAAGGCATTGTTAGGGATTTTTACTAGGGTAGGTTTCCCTAGCGAGATCCTAACCGATCATGGGTCACAATTCATGAGTGAATTGTTAGTGTCTCGGGAAGGCGTGCAGTGTGAAACACCAGCGCACAGCCCCTTATCCCCAAACGAACGGATTATGAGAGAGGTTTAATGGTACCCTGAAGCAGATGCTGCGAGCCTTTATAGAGGCAGAGGGGAAAGACTGGGAGATTCACTTGCAGCACTTGCTGTTTGCGTACAAGGAGGAACCGCAAGAATCTACAGGCTTTTCTCCCTTCGAGCTGCTATATGGTCACAGGGTACGGGGACCTCTCGACCTATTCCGTGAGGGATGGGAAGGGGAGACAACCAATACTGATGCTTCTGTGCTTCAGTGCGTGGTTAATCTCAGAGATTGGTTGGAGATGCTCATGGGGTTGGCGCAGGAAAACCTTAGGGCCGCTCAAACCAAGCAGAAGACTTGGAATGATCAAAATGCCCGTAGTAGATCATTCATCCTAGGTCAGCAAGTACTTGTTCTAAAGCCCACTCGGAGAACAAATTAATGGCTGCCTGGTCTGCACCGTACACAGTTCTCAAAAAAATGAATGAGTGCAACTATGTTGTACAGTTAGAAGGAGAAACAGGCAGAATTAGGACATATCATATTAACATGCTCAAGGAGTATTTTGCACCGAGTGATGCATCAATGTTGACTATCTGTAGCCCACCGATGGGGGACCCGGCAAGCAATGCTCTGCCGGACCTCCTAGGGGAGGCTAGGCAGGGGGGTACAGGGGAGCAGGTAGAGATAGGTTCCCAGTTGAGTAGGCAGCAGAGGCTAGGGCTATGTTAAAGCAGTATAGGGTTCTGTTCTTGGATAAGCCGGGCAGAACACATATTACAGATCATCCTGTGCTCACTTGTGATCTGCATCCTTTGCATAAGCATGCCTACCGGGTATCTGCAGAGGTGAAGGGCAGTATAGAGAGGGAGGTAGAAGAGATGCTGGCCCTAGGGATAATTGTACAGTTCCAGAGCCCTTGGGCTTGTCCGGTAGTCCTCATACCTAAGAAGGATGGGATCATCCGCTTCTGTGTGGACTACCGCCAGCTCAATGCAGGGACAGTTTCAGATGCTTATCCCATGCCCCTCATGGATTAGTTACTAGATGAACCCGGGGGGGCAAAGTATCTGACGACCATGGATTTGAGTAAAGGTTACTCGCAGATCCCCCTGACCCAGGTGGCTAGGGAGAAGTCAGCCTTCATCACTCTGAGTGGCCTCTATGAGTTCTTAGTGATGCCATTCGGGATGAAGAATGCCCGGGATACCTTCCAACGCCTGGTCAATAGGTTGTTAGAAGGGATGCAGAGTTATGCAAGGGCATACCTAGATGATATTGCTGTCTTTAGTAATTCATGGGAATCACATCTACTAGTACATGTAGCAGCGGTGCTAGCCAGAATTAGGGAAGTAGGCTATTACAGAAAGTTTTTTTCCCCAGTACAGTTCTGTGGCTAAACCCCTGACTGGCTTGACACAGAAGCG
This sequence comes from Ascaphus truei, assembly GCF_040206685.1. Lineage (NCBI taxonomy): Eukaryota > Metazoa > Chordata > Amphibia > Anura > Ascaphidae > Ascaphus > Ascaphus truei. Next base: position 136,842,601 of record NC_134488.1, read on the forward strand.
ACTCTCCGTTCTGGTTGTCTGGTTTCCAGCCTGTGAAATTGCATTCCAGGCATTGAAGACCGCATTAGCCAGTGCCTCGACTCTAGATGCACCAGACTACTCTAAAAAGTTTTTGGTGCAGACCGATGCCTCTGACTTTGGTATCGGTGCTGTGCTCAGCCAAGTGGGGGAGGAGGGAGGAGAGTATCCTGTGGTGTCCCTGAGTTGGAAACTGCTGCCCAGGGAAGTGGCTTATGCCACTATTGAAAAAGAGTGTCTGTCTGGCGATTTTGTATGGGCCCTACGCAAGCTGCAACCCTATCTATACGCTCGTTCATTCACTGTAATCACAGACCATAACCCCCTGAGTTGGTTACAACGGTTGTCCGGGGAAAATGCCAAGCTGTTGCGCTGGCCTCTTGCTCTGCAAGAATTTGACTTCACCATCCAGCACAAGAAAGGCAGCGAGCATGGCAATGCGGACGGACTATCACGCAAGGACTGTCCTGTTGAAAATTCAACCTCAAGAGTTGTCTGGCTCGTTATACCACCGGACGTGGTGGTTGTAACAGCCCCTACGCTTTGAGGTGGGGAGGTGTGACGGTGAAGGGGTACCCAAGCCAGTAAATAAAGGTATTCTGTCTGGCTGGATGCCCTGAGCCATATTGAGAAATGTAGACTCTCAGCTCTGCAACTCAGTAATGGCAGTAACACTGTACTTTTAATAAAAATGTCTGTCTCCCACCAGGTATAAGGTGGCGAGAATAATGTTATTTCTACTGTAAAATGTATTCCAATAACAGTGTTTCCCTGTAACTGCGCAAAGGAAAAATGATTTTAAAACCCACCAGCCCACAGCACAGCACAGTGCACGGCTGTTGACTAACTTCTGCTAGGAAGATCCTAGCGCACTGAGATTTGCTGTGAGCGCTGGTGGGGTAAAATCATGCAAAAGGTTATAACGCAATTTTTATAAAGTTGTATAAAAATTGATGAATGAAAGTCCCCCTATTTTAATTGTTCCAACATTATAGGTGTAAGGAGATTTTCATTCCGACGGCCGGAACAGAGGGAAACACTTGTAATTACTGTACTTTAGATGTGTATAGCAGGAAACTCCTCTGAGGGGAGCAATGCATATGTAACTCGGACTTCTAAGACACCCCACTGGTTTGGTTCCACAGTCAAAAAGTCCGTTGTTGAAAAGCGTTTGCCGACTAAAGTGTGAAATGGGGAGGGGTAATCAAAGTACCCCATCTTAGCAAATGTCTGAGCAACTGGCCCAGATTTCCGGCCAGCTCAGACAAAATGTCACCAGGTAAAGGGGCTTGGTCTGGTATGCTAAGCGGCAATGGTGCGAGGTTCGCGCATGACCTTGGCAAACTAAGAATCCCCTCTGCCAGGTTTTTCCAAGTATGGGCAACTCTGGGAATATTATTCCCACGAACAAGAGAGGGATTCTTACTGTATAAGAATCCTTGCAGCCGATCGGGAGTCAGATTTATCTAACCTGGATTTTAAACTTTGCAACATTGTAACCCAAGTCAAGAGTTTGTAAGAACTAAGGATTCCAGAACCAATTATACGGCGGTAGGACGAAGTAAGCAGCTGCGGAGGAGAAACGGGTTGCGAGAGGTGCCCCTATCCAAAGACTGGTTTCGGCTCTGTTTGTGCACATCTCCCACTCCTGGGAAATTGTGCCTAAAGACTATTTCTAAAGATTTTGTTTTGGGAATAGAAGATTTCGTTTTGCCCCATCCCAGTAAGTGTTTTTTGTAAACTAAGCTGTGTATGTTCATTCTGTAAATAAATTACAATTTATTTTATCTCTTGCTTTGCTCAATCAAAGGATCTGGGTATTTTGGTGTTAAAAGCATTGGTCTCCCGTGACAAGCTACCTCAGTAGTAATGGGCCTTTTAATCAGTAATCAGGCTTTTTAATAATATTAGAGGCCAGGGTGTGCAGCGCACAGCAAAGATGAAAGAGCAGGTCTTGCAATAAAATCCTTTATTTTTCAAACATCTGGTGTGGGACAGCAGCAAACTTCAACGCGTTTCGTTCAAAAGAACTTTTTCAAGTTGAAAAAGTTCTTTTGAACGAAACGCGTTGAAGTTTGCTGCTGTCCCACACCAGATGTTTGAAAAATAAAGGATTTTATTGCAAGACCTGCTCTTTCATCTTTGCTGTGCGCTGCACACCCTGGCCTCTGGAACTTTACACAATACAGCAGCACGCTTTGGAAGGGAGACCCTGGGAAGGACAATACACAGTGAGTACATTACTGGGGGCTAACCCAATGAGGAAGGGGGGGTGTCTTTGGACAACCACCCCAACCTTCAGGGTATCCTATGCCCACTTAAGGCTTAGTACTGCTACCATTATAAAATACACCAGTGTATGCTCCCTTCCATCCATACAGTTCCAGCACTTTAGAGCACCATTCACAAACAAACTACGTTGACTTTCTCATGGTAGCTCGTGCACAATGAAACTTCTTGAAAAAGTTCTTTTGAACGAAACGCGTTGAAGTTTGCTGCTGTCCCACACCAGATGTTTGAAAAATAAAGGATTTTATTGCAAGACCTGCTCTTTCATCTTTGCTGTGCGCTGCACACCCTGGCCTCTGGAACTTTACACAATACAGCAGCACGCTTTGGAAGGGAGACCCTGGGAAGGACAATACACAGTGAGTACATTACTGGGGGCTAACCCAATGAGGAAGGGGGGGTGTCTTTGGACAACCACCCCAACCTTCAGGGTATCCTATGCCCACTTAAGGCTTAGTACTGCTACCATTATAAAATACACCAGTGTATGCTCCCTTCCATCCATACAGTTCCAGCACTTTAGAGCACCATTCACAAACAAACTTTTTAATAATATTACCCTGACCATCAGGTACTTTGACAGAGTAACACCTGCTTTTTCCAGATTCTGTCTATGTGTATATTGCGGCCCACTACCGATAACTTGAGTAGGTGTTTTGCAATATCAAAGTCACGGTACCTGGAGTCTCTAGCAGTATTGGCTAAGTGTGCTACTATAGCCTCCTCCACCCACTCCATCCTGTGTTCCTCAGCACTTCTCATGAGATTCTCTGGGAGATATGGGTACTCATATCCCATCTTACGAAACCTGTGCACTAGCACTCTCTCTGCTTGGCTGTACTTCATTAAACCCTTCCCTCTGGCTGTTCCAGGTAGCACCCAAAACACTGCCCCTTCCCATAAAGGTGGTTCTACAGTCACTTCCCTAACCGGAGATAAGGCAGTCACTGACCCTGAAAGACTACTCTTAGCTGACACCTTTCGGTACAGGTTCAGATGAGAACTTCTCATCCTGTTCCACCCGGTTCCCCCATGGTACAGGCTTCCCCACAGGTGATACAGACATAGCATGCATGGCAGACATATCATCATATTCGACATTGCTGTTTGGGGCCACGGGACTCACCGGGGATAAGGGTCTAGGAGTCAGGGGTCTTACTCTAGGACTGGTGGTGGTAGTGAATGGCGGGATAGAAGGGGAAGGTGTGACAGTGACTGGGGCAAAGTGGACACACTAAAGTCTCTGGAGAGGAAACTCTTGGGAGTTTCCCCGGGAGGAGCGATAGCAAAGTTCACAGTTCCAGCTAGGTTCAGGTGACCGCGGCCTTTAGCCTTAATGTATCGGGCTTCAGCCACGGCAGTAGCACTGAGAAAGTCTCGTTCTTCCTTCCGTTCTCGGCAACGAAAGAGGAAGGGGTCCACAACGGACCAGTCACTCATCGGAGCGTCAGCAGGTAAGCCCGGACGGCTTTGCGGACCTCTCGACTCCCGGTGGTGGAGCTGTAATCGTGGTGACGTCACGGACATCTGTGCTGGTACCGGCCAGTACAAGGAAATTGCTCCAGCAGCCTCAGCGCATCGTAGTGGCGATCCGCAGTGGTCACATAGGTGACAGCTCTAGCGCGGGCCTCGCGCATCTCCCGTTGGTGGCGTAGATAAAGATCTGCAGCCTTCTGTGCTTGGTCCCAGCGCGGATTAGTGTAGTGGATCTATCTTGGGTCTCCGGCGACGACTACCGGAAACTGCAGCTCCGCAGCAGACTCGGGTACGTAGGAGGTTTCGGCAGGTGTCACGGTAGCTAGTGATAGGTTATAATATACACAAAATATCTGGGTTGAATTGAACACGACTTAGATATAATAAATATAGTTTATTCCTTAAAGAAGGTGAACACACAAGATGATACAAATAACAGACAAGATATAGCACTTACTTAGGGGTTGGACAATGAAGCAATCAGGTACAGGATTGGCAATTCATTCAGCAATACATGATACAAATGAAGACATCACGAAAGACACTGGGTATAGGGCTTACACTCGTTTATATGGAGTTTCAGCCCCATACCCTAACATTGGGCGCCTAAAAGTCTACCAGACTTGTATCTGGTCAGGAAACCCTTTTGTCTGTAAGTGTGAATTATGGCACTTACAGACCACTCGGGCTCTGCGTTTCTCCACCCTATTGTACACAATCAGAGTGGTCAAGTCTTTGATCAGGGGGGCTGTTGTAGACAAAGGGTCGCCCTCCTGAACATTAACATAAAGCAGAGCCAGTAACTTTCCCGGGCTTTTATAACAGCCTTGCAAAACAGTATATTCTTTAATATCTACACATATTAAAGTAATCCGTTCTGTGGGTCTGAGCGGGCTGAAATTTGCCAGGTCCTCATGCCGGAGGACCTTTGCCATAGTGGCCAAATATCAGCCTTCCACGACCCCCAGAACCGGAGATACAAAAAACAAGTTAAAATCCCCTATTAACTTTAATGCAGGATTCTCCGCTATAAGCTAAAAGAAATCACTTCATTTCACTCTTCCATTGAAATCAATGGGCTCCGCCGCTATAGGCTTTCAATGGAGCAACCTTAAAGGGACAGTACAAGCGTCCCTTGGTAGGTAGCCCCTGAGGAAGTGGAGTAACATCCTCGAAACGCGTAGGGCAGGTGACACAGTCACTTTGAGCTTGGTATTGGACTTTTTGGGACACTTGGTCACATTTGAACCCCATTGCAGCCGTTAGTTCTTGGCATACAGGACGCTTGTACTGTCCCTTTAAGGGCACAGGCACTCTCTGAGACAGCCTGTGTAACCGGAGGAGGAAGTGAGGAGAGCAGCCTCACGTGGAGTAGAGCTGTGAGCCCCACGAGTGGGCCTCCAACACTGCCACTGTTCCTGTTAACCCCTGGAGGGAGGGTCAGCACGAGAGTCACAGTGCAGCAGGAATCACATCTCTGCAAAGACATCAGCAGCACCTGGAGGACTCTTTGTTGCATTGCCTGCATTTGCCTTGCTGCTTGGAGCGGGCCTCCAACACTGCCACTGTTCCTGTTAACCCTTGGAGGGAGGGTCAGCACGAGAGTCACAGTGCAGCAGGAATCACATCTCTGCAAAGACATCAGCAGCACCTGGAGGACTCTTTGTTGCATTGCCTGTATTTGCCTTGCTGCTTGTAAGTAGGGCTCTGATTTTTCCCATCTGGATGACCAGCGGTGTTCTCATTTGTCCATACCATTTTATGGCTTATTTAATAAATAGTTTTTATAGTCACTAGGAGTCTCTATGTTATATGTGCAGTGTGTGTATTAGTGTAGACCTGTTTTAACCCTACAGTGTTGCACTATGATCTGTGTCTGTTTGTGTTTTTTCCCCTACATGGCCTGTCAAGCAAGTGTGCTGATCCCCTGAGGAGTACAGGATTATCCAATGAACTTTTGGCGCCAGGTTTTTCTTTGTTTTCACTTTTTTTTGCTTTTTTTTTTTTTAGACGTAGGGTCTAAAACCCCACTCTGACCCTACGTCAACAGATATCCATTCGATTGATGAGTACTTACCGTGTGCTCCATACTACCTTTGAACGAACATAGATGCATGAATCACTTCATAGTCATTACAGTGATTCACTATAACTCAGCAGAAGCTAGTACCATCTGATACTTATGCCTACTGGGGTCTTACAGTAGACTCTCTAGACCTGTTTATGGTCTATTTTAATACAGTATACTAAGTAGAATAAATATATACTGTTTTTATTACACCTTTTTTGTCTGAAATAAAAATACGATTACTTTGCACCATACACTTTTATTTCTCACCCCTGACCACATTTATTCTATAACGGTCTGCGGTGCGCCTACAAAGGGACTCTTTCTGTGTACCTCTCTTGATACACCCGTATAAATCTATCGATTTACTCCCTAGGCAGCACGCCTCCACCATCAAGGGGTCAGAGCGAGGTTCCTATCTATAGTTGTCTGATTTCACAGCAGGCAAACTCCTAGCAAGATAGTCTCTTGTGGTTCCTTAATCACCAGGACTCCTCCGGTCAGGTCGTAGACATGACAAATTTCTTCCATAGTGAATTGGATGAAGCAGCTCTATATACACGTCAGTGCTGTTAGAGTACATGTGCAATCTGGCTCTTCACATCCTGTTTGGGCACACCCAGCTCCTCCCCCTGCTGAACACGATAGTCCAATCAGAAGCAAGGAAGGGGGCGTAGTTTCGGCAGTTTGCACTGTTTTCTTGAATACTGTAGCAGCAAAAGCTTGCAACTGCATGCAACTTTTGCAAAACACCATGCGGCTTAAGCCCTCCCTCCCCCCACTCTACCCTTACCTATTCCTTTCCTCCCCTTCTTATCCCTATTTTTACCACTCTTAATACTCTTTCATTTTATTCTTACTATAAATATATACATTTTTACAATCCCTGTGGCTCTTTAGATTAGGTTTACCATCATGGATCCATTTTTCATATAAACATGTATTTATCACATGTACACATATACCTCTTTCATTATTCATTAGTATATAATATTGATATTATTTTTTATATTAATAATGAAATAAATTAATTATGAATACTAGTAATTCCATGCACAATTTTTTTGTTTACTAATTGCTTCACCAATCTATATATACTCCTTATGTTATAGATGAATGTATAATTTATTTGTTTCTAGCACTTTCATCATATTTCCTATACTTACTAATTGTGTTTTTTTACATTTCTGTACCTTATGATAATCCTTCATTGTTTTATGCTTAGTTTTCTTTCTTTATTTAATTATTTGGAATTGATACATGTTTGCATTGTTATTGGTTTTATACTATGTATGTTAGGGAGGTTTTTGCTGGTTTCCCCTCAGTGGCTAGTTTTCGATGCCTCTCATTGTTCGATTGTGCTAGGGGAGTGGCCTATAAGGGGTCACCACCAATCACCCCAGACGCTTAGATATAAATATACAGTCCTCCATGTTCGTAATAATCCCTTTGAGAAAGTCGCATAGTGTGACGAAACGCGTCAGGGTATGCCAATCACGACACTACGTCATCACGCAAGTGCACGCTTTACGGCGGGAGTGTGTAGGGAGCTGTGTTGAGGCTGTTTTACTCGCAAGCTTTACTGCAAGCTGACACACGGAATACCATCTGCGGAACCACACAGAGGATGAATTTTACTGGTGATCCAGCAGGAACCATCCTTGGACTGTTGATGATATCCGGGACGCTGCTTACCTCGTATGTAGTGATATAATCACAAATTGCCTGTTTAATTACTACCTTTGTGAGTGTTTTTAATCCCTCTCCCTAACCCTATTTTTATTAAATGTACAATTTTACGCTATGGGGCGTGCGCTCTCTGTTCTTTTTTTGTTTCTATAGAATCACCTTTGGAACTGGTTCTTCCAATTGAGAGCAGCTGTGGACCCCTGGAATTTTTATTGTTCTGTTGAACCTATCAGGACTCATTTAGGGTTGGACTTTTGCACTATTTTTATTTGTTTTAATTTATTTTATGCATTTATATTCTTTCATGTATGTTAGAGTATAATTTTCTAGTTTGTTTAGTATTCATCAATTGTGTATTTTATTATTTTATAATACACAGGCACATTTAATTATTATAATAATTTTTATTTATCACTTTATACACTGCACATATATTTGTATATATACACTTTATACCAGTTCACTAGTGGCGCTACTTATTTTCTTCTTTATCTATATATATATAAAAACCCTTCCCCCAGTGTGACGATCGAGCACCTAAATAGTGTTGGGACTGAAGGGGTTAATGTGTAAACTGTGTGTAATAACTTGCATTCCTCTTCACCATCTATTTGTCCCAGATTGCAGCTGAATTTCCCAGCTGCAATGTGTTTTAAACGGTGTGTCCCCTAAATCATCTTGGGAGGGAAAGGGTTAACTGTATTGGGTATATAATCCTGTGTTTCCCTGCCCTAAAACGCAATTCCTTCACTGGAAAATGTATTTTAGAACGTGTCAATGTTTTTGCTATAAGTTATAGTACAGGGCCAAAACTCACCAAATGGAGCTTTGATGTGTTAAGTGTATGCAAGGGGAGAACACTTAAAGTCCTTTTGTGATGTCCTACACTTCCCGACCCCTGTGGATAAGTAACACCAGAGGTGAGACAATATGCTGATCAAATGGGCTATGACTCATCCCATTGAATATGCAGACCAGGTCTCACAACTAGGTGATAACCATTTCGCTTGTCAAAGGTGACGCCCTGAGACAAAGCTTTGACAGTCCACTGACACTTCAGCCAGACTCACTGTCTCCAGATATTCTGGGTCCTTTTTACTAAGCAGTGCTACCAAGCTGCTCACTGAGCATGCTCAGAGTTACCTGGGCTGGCCTTATGACCATTTCCCACGTTACCTGGCAGGATTTGATAGGTGCAAGATAATTCACTGCCAATCTGATGAGGCTCATGTTAAAAACCAGGTCCCTTAACTTTAAAATGTGTCTGCAGCCTCATCCCTGGGCTGTTGATGATGTCCTGAATTCAAGGGTGAACTGCTATCCCTGCATCGGGATGTTTCGTCCTATACCATCTTGTAAGTGTTTTTATACCATGTTATTCGTTTTACTGTGTGTGTTATTCTGAAAAGAAATAAACTTACAGGTTTATTTTATCGCTGTCCTGCTCCAATCAGTTCCCAGTGATTTTGAGTTGATAAGTTCTGTTCCACCGTGACACCCAGGCCCATATTTAATCCCCCAGGCCTTTTGTCACACAGGATGTAGCATTGGGTATCTTTGTCTTTTGTTGAAAATATTAAAATAAACAGATTGCATTGTTATGTTTTTTTCCGTATTAACTGTAGCCATGTATAAAAATGGTATACAGCTCTTTCTCATGCTGGCAGTAAACCTGGTAAGTATGCAGGGTTGCCAGCAACAATCATGGAGGTTTGCCCTCACACCCTGGTGTGTAACAAGGGAAGTGACAACATGCTCTGTGTCCACTGTTAGTGACACAAGAGGTGTGTCTGTTTTCTGAGTCTATATAAGACACTGCACTGCCAAAAGTTAGTGTCAAGAAAGGTTCAGCCTGTGTTCACGTTCAGGAGAGTGCAGCAGTTCAAAGCTGTCAGACCTAAGTACAAGCTGATTACCCACTGTGTTCTGGGACCTGACACAGATGGTGATCTCCCTTAGGGGAGAGGTGAGCCCACTCTATTGAGAGAGGGGATGAACCTTCTGGAAGGGAAGGACTCCAACACAATGTGCGGCTAAGTATGACCGCGATGGCAGTCTGCCTATCGACATGCAAATAAAGATGCCCTTGTTCACTACAACCCTTCTGTGTGAGTGTGGAGTCATTCTGCAGAAGGACGTACCACAGAGGAGGTCCCCATCAGACACCCCCCCCTGCGGCCGCTGAGATCCTGATGGGGTGGAGGCGCTGCATCGTGTGTGAGTAAGACTCAGATCGCACTACCTCAGATGCCTGTCTTGCTGATATCCCCACTAACACCCAGCGGGAGACTCAGGAGTCCTGTAAGCAGGCAGGTGCACCACAACATACACATCCATGTAATGGGGCCAGTAGACCACAGGGGCCAATGTGAGATTGGGTGGTTGGGGTGGGCCAGAAAATCCGTTACATAACAAGAAAACAGTTAAGTAAAACTGTTATTTATATTATCTGTTATTTTTTGATTACCACGTGTATTACTACTGTGAAGCGCTGTGTACATTAATGGCGCTATATAAATAAAGACATACAATACAAGTAAAAGTTACGCACTAAAAAAATGTTTTTTCATGGTAGGTGTGCTATGGGTTGGGGGGGGGGTGCTGCTCCTTTAATTTGTCCTTGGCCCCATGATTTCTGTTGGCAGCCCTGCCCGCGGGGACCGCAAGAGGACCCCCGGACACACGCAGGGAACACCTGAGCCCCCCTGGAAACCCGAGGGGCCCCCGGACACCCGCTAGGACCACCCGTACACTTGTGGGAACCATCCGAGGACCCCCTTGATGATCCCAGAACACCCATGGGACCATCCGGAGGCCCCTGGACGTCCACGGGGCCTCGGACACCCGCAAGAACCCCGGACTCCCGTACTAACCGCCAAGGTGATTAAGGGGTTAGGGGCCATTCGTTTGTATTTTTTTATTGTACTGTTGGTTCCCACAGAGGACAAGGACGGTGATGAGGAAAGCCTTTATAATGGCAGGGCTAAGTGCAAGTTTTATTTACTTTATGCTGGCTGATGTTTTGTTTATAAATGGGCAAATGCACTATTATCCATATCTGGATAATAGTAATTTTGCCCATTACTGTACTTTATGTATTAGGGGGGGGGGGGGGTGTATTTATTTGAATGTATTGCACTTTTTTTTTCTGCACAGGATTGATACCGCAGGCTGGCGAAGGCCCCGGGCACCCGCGGGTCCCCCAGACACCTGCGGGGATGACCCTAGGACACCCGGACACCAGTGGGGCTCCAGGACACCCGCAGGGACCACAAGAGGGCCCCATGACACCCGAGGGGACCATCCGGAGCCCCCCAGACACCCGCTAGGACAACCCGAGGAACCGCGGGGCCCCCGGACACCCGCGAAACCACCCGATGACCCCCGGACACCCGCCAGGACCACCCGATGACCCCAGGACACCCACGTACACCTGTGGGGGTTACATCGTGGTAGTGTGGTCGGCTGGGCAGTGGAAAAGATGAGCACCAGGAGTTTTTATAGTACAACTTCAATCTTTAGCTTTATTCATGTTCCCATGTTTGGAAACACTGCTGTCAAAGTTACATTTAGATTGACATAGTTATTCTTCATCTCATCCATACTGCTATCATTCTTGACACATTTCTTCCCTAAATGAGCACTCCTAATACTCATGGGAGGTGCATTTTCTTGTTACTGTTCTGAGTTCATATTGTGAACCGGGCCCCCCTTTTTGGCAACATCCTTATGGTTTCTTTTACGTGGGCGCCTGCTGAGATCCAGCCTGTTCTGTGTAACATTACTGTTACTTTCCAGCCCCGTTCTGTTACTGCCACTTCACTGGGGGTACTGAATACTGTGGATGGGGATCTGCTTGTAGGGCTGATCCCCAGACATCTTTTGCTTTTCTGCTTTGCCCAGAGGCATGTCTGCTTTCCCGTTACTGGGACATGCTCTTCTCATATGGCCATACTATGGGATTCTAACTGATGGGACGCTACCCCCAACTGCAACATAATTACGGGAGGGCATGATCTATACTATACTTTAGGGAACATATCCCCATACCCCTACTACCTGCGGTTCCTCTCCTTCTGCCATGCTAGAACCTAACTCCCAGAACTCTCTGCTTCTTCCTTTATACCTCCTGTGACACAGTACCTCTGTCTCACCATAGTGTGGAGCCTTGCATCGACCTAGCTCACCATTAATAGCTTGCAGTACACTAGTAAACCCACAAGGGGGGGTTACATTTGTATAATGGTGTCATGATAATATCATGAGATATTAGGTATTTTAATCCATCTGATGCATCAGGGGTTAATGGGCGGCCATTTGGGGTTAAAGATTTCATTTATTGGGTTGGATTTCAAAGGGAACTCAATTGAAGTTGGATTTGAAAAGTACAAATAGTGGGTTTATGGTATGTTAATAGCTTAGGCAGGCCTAGTATATTACAGGTGTACAGGGTCAGAGACAGTATATTACAGGCATCCAGGGTCAGAGACAGAAAGAATATTCTAGGCGTACAGGTTCAGAGATCGAAAGTATATTACAGGCGTACAGGTTCAGAGACAGAAAGTATATTACAGGCGTACAGGGTCAGAGACAGAAAGTATATTACAGGCGTACAGGGTCAGAGACAGAAAGTATATTACAGGCGTACAGGTTCAGAGACTGAAAGCATAATACAGGCAGACAGGGTCAGAGACAGAAAGTATATTACAGACAGACAGGGTCAGAGACAGAAAGTATATTACAGGCGTACAGGTTCAGAGACAGAAAGTATATTACAGACAGACAGGGTCAGAGACAGAAAGTATATTACAGGCGTACAGGTTCAGAGACTGAAAGCATATTACAGGCAGACAGGGTCAGAGACAGAAAGTATATTACAGGCATACAGGTTCAGAGACTGAAAGCATATTACAGGCAGACAGGGTCAGAGACAGAAAGTATATTACAGGCGTACAGGTTCAGAGACAGAAAGTATATTACAGACAGACAGGGTCAGAGACAGAAAGTATATTACAGGCGTACAGGTTCAGAGACTGAAAGCATATTACAGGCAGACAGGGTCAGAGACAGAAAGTATATTACAGGCATACAGGTTCAGAGACAGAAAGTATATTACAGGCAGACTGGGTCAGAGACAGAAAGTATATTACAGGTGTACAGGTTCAGAGACAGAAAGTATATTACAGACAGACCGGGTCAGAGACAGAAAGTATATTACAGGTGTACAGGTTCAGAGACAGAAAGTATATTACAGACAGACCGGGTCAGAGACAGAAAGTATATTACAGGCAGACTGGGTCAGAAACAGAAAGTATATTACAGGCGTACAGGTTCAGAGACTGAAAGCATATTACAGGCGTACAGGTTAAGAGACAGAAAGTATATTACAGGCGTACAGGGTCAGAGACAGAAAGTATATTACAGGCAGACAGGGTCAGACACAGAAAGTATATTACAGACAGACAGGTTCAGAGACTGAAAGTATAATACAGGCGTACAAGGTCAGAGACAGAAAGTATATTACAGGCAGACAGGGTCAGAGACAGAAAGCATATTACAGGCGTACAGGGTCAGAGACTGAAAGCATATTACAGGCGTACAGGTTAAGAGACAGAAAGTATATTACAGGCGTACAGGTTAAGAGACAGAAAGTATATTACAGGCGTACAGGTTCAGAGACTGAAAGCATATTACAGGCGTACAGGTTAAGAGACAGAAAGTATATTACAAGCGTACAGGTTCAGAGACAGAAAGTATAAGACAGGCTGAAAGGTCAGAGACAGAAAGTACATTACAGGCAGACTGGGTCAGAGACAGAAAGTATATTACAGGCAGACAGGGTCAGAGACAGAAAATAGGCGACTAGAAGGTCTGGCCCGGCCAGATTTGGTGATAGGCGACATTAGACGGTGTGGTCTAGATGAAGCAGCACTGCTGTATTTACTATATTCCGCTTGTTGAGGAAATACATTGAAATAGCAGGAAGGCATCTTCTATCTGCGCCACGTCCCAGCTAATGTGTTCTATCTGCGCCACGTCAGGCCAATGTGTTCTATCTGCGCCACGTCCCAGCTAATGTGTTCTAACTGCGCCACGTCCCAGCTAATGTGTTCTATCTGCGCCACGTCCCAGCTAATGTGTTCTATCTGCGCCATGTCCCGGTCAATGTGTTCTATCTGCGCCACGTCCCGGTCAATGTGTTCTATCTGCGCCACATCACGGACAATGACTTCTATCTGCGCCACGTCCCGGACAATGACTTCTATCTGCGCCATTGTGACGGTTCAGGGGATTCCTTCCCCTTCTTTCACTCCCTCTGTCCCTTCCCTTGCCAAACTCCCTGCGCTTACCCACTCGTGTCCCGCTCCGGCTACCCCTGATGCTGTCCCTTTACCCCAACGCATGCCCCGCAAGTCTTGCGCACCCGCGCGGTCCCCAAGCCCCTGCGGCAACGCTCCCCGCTCTCAGACCTCCTCATTACCCACTCATTTCCTCACCTCCGGTAGCGGGTTCCTCCGTTTCCCTCCGCTGGTGTACCTGCGGCGCTCCGCGCGTCTAGTGACGCAGCCTGTGCGTGCGCACTCAGGTTACAGAGGGCGCGCGCACACGCTCCTCTTCTAAGGCCTGCCAATCTCTGGACTCCTCCTCCCATGCCCTGCAAGCCATCTCTCTGTCCAACCCCTCTTGTCTCCTCCTTCTCTCCTCCTGACCTATCCCGATTGTCTCCCACTTCCCTCTCTGCTCCTTCTCTCTCTCCCATTGGTGTCCCTTCCTTTATAATCCCTGTCTGCCCTCTCTATCATCGCTCTGCATAGTTCCTGTTATCCCTGTGTGTGCAGTCCTATGCTTTGCTCTCCGTGTGTTCCAGCCTGTACCTGTTCCTGTGTATCTTTGGATTTCCCTGGCTTTGACCCCTGCTCGTCCTGGACTATCCTGCTCTCTGTACCCCTTGAACCTTGCTACGAACTCTACCTTGCTGACCTCTGGAATCCTCGGACTTGGCTTACGAACTTTGACTATTCTGATCTCTGGAACCCCTGGACTTTGGTGCATGAACATGGCTATTCTTACGTTTACCATCAAGGGCGTTGCAAGTATACTAACTACTTTCTCTACAGGCCCAGCAATGCCATACCACACTCCGGGCTTGCCCCCACTACTGTGGGTGTGTGGTAATACCGTTCCCACCTCAGTATTGGGGTCTTGCCAGGTCTGCGGGCATACAAGCGTGACATAATTCAGAGACCAACAAACGCAGACCCCCCTGAGGTGGGTACATGTATTTCTATAGAGGCCTTACAATTTGTGAGCAATCAGTTGTCTACTGTCTCCCAGCAATTGGCCAAATTCTCCCCTCAGGAGAGTCTCATGGTTCCAGCACCACCAGTAGCCACAACCTATACCGGCTCTGGGCCCCGTATTCCTTCACCTAATCGCTATGACGGGGACCCCTCACCTGCCGCGGTTTCCTAAACCAATGCGAGGTGCAATTCGAGATGTCCCCCTCCCTGTTTCCCACTGGTCGTTCTAAAGTAGCGTACATCTACGCCTTGCTCACCGGAGACACCCTCGCCCTATGGGAGCGCAGAACCAAATTAACTCAAGATTACCCTCTGTTCAGACGCGAGTTTCAACATGTGTTTGATACTCCTGCACGGCGCGAGACAGCCGCATTCTCTCTTTTTCATATTTCTCAGGCCCGAAGATCTGCTGCCAAGTACGCCATTGAGTTCCGTATGCTTGCCGCTATAACCCAATGGAATGATGAGGCACTCACCGCCGCGTACTGGCACGGACTTTCAGATTGATACAAAAGTGTAGTCTGCGCTCATAAATTGTATTAATAGTGGTTTGTGATTGGGTGACCCTTATGGGAAATAAAACAACCTGATTAGGGTGAGGTTTATGCCGCTGTTCTTGTGGGATGGCTCAGCACTCCAAACTAGTACAAAACAAAAAGAAAAACAGCTCAAAAAACCTCATAGTGTAGTATATTAAAAGATAATATTTTATAACAAAGGTGAGTATTGCACGTACATCAAGATAAAAAATACACAGCATGACATGTTAGGGACATGTTACCACTCGGCGAGACAGCAACACAGGAACACGGTGTGCAGGCTTGGGTTTCCTTCCTCTGGTAGCAGGGACCCAGGTTCGAAGAGACCAGCTCAAAATCGAAGTTCCTTCCTTCACGATGGGGATATTGCACATACATCAAGATAAAAAATACACAGCATGACATGTAAGGGACATGTTACCACTCGGCGAGACAGCAACACAGGAACACGGTGTGCAGGCTTGGGTTTCCTTCCTCTGGTAGCAGGGACCCAGGATCGAAGAGACCAGCTCGAAATCGAAGTTCCTTCCTTCACGATGGGGATTGCACGTACATAAAGATAAAAAATACACAGCATGACATGTTAGGGACATGTTACCACTCGGCGAGACAGCAACACAGGAACACGGTGTGCAGGCTTGGGTTTCCTTCCTCTGGTAGCAGAGACCTAGGATCAAAGAGACCAGCTCGAAATCGAAGTTCCTTCCTTCACGATGGGGAAGTCTTACGGACTTTCAGATACCTTGAAAGACGATCTTGCTACTCATGCCCGGCCTTCGTCCCTGGAGGAGTTGATTACCCTGAGCGTACGCATGGATCAGCGTACTCAGGAGCGACGGCACGAGAGACATTGTTCTCGCTCTCTCTCTTCCTCTGTTATCTCTCACAGGTCGCCTACAACACCCCTCCTGGCACTGGAGTCTCCAGAACCGATGCAGGTCGGCAGTCAGCAACTTCGGGCCATGGAGAGAACGTGATGTCGTTTGAATAGACTCTGCTTCTACTGTGCTTCTCCGGAACATCGTCTCCAGAATTGTCCCCTGAAATCGGGAAACGGGCACACCCAGTAAAGGTAAAGGGGCTTCTCCTGGGTACTGTCTCTCGCCCCTCTCTCCCCGAAACTCTCCCAAAGAAGTTTTTGCTTCCTGCCACTTTGGAGGGTCCTAACCTCTTCGTGCAGGTGAAAGCGTTCATTGATTCTGGATCAGGCGGTAACTTCCTGGACCAGAGCTTCGCTTCGGAGAATCAAATTCCTATGGTCAGAAGGAAAACTCCCATTGGTCTCGAGGCCTGCATTTATCATTTGGGAGTCTATTACCCTCACACTGACCTTGGCCGACGGTCATAAGGAGGTAATAACCTTCGATATTTTCCAATCTCCTAGTGTCCAAATTATTTTAGGATTGCCTTGGCTTCAACTTCACAATCCGCGCATTGATTGGTCCGGTACCCTGCCTCTCCAGTGGCCTTCGTCAACAGATTCTGTTCCTGCGGCGTCTCCTGTTGCGGTACTCGCCGGCCTGGATTCCGTGCCTTCTAATCTATCGATCCTGCCTACCGTGTATCATGAGTACTTGGATGTGTTCAACAAGGTGCAAGCAGAGGTCCTGCCTCCACATCGTCCTTACGATTGTCCTATCGACCTGATGCCTGGGACCATCCTACCTAAATCTAAGTCTTACCCTCTCTCCGTTCCGGAGACCTAGGCCATGACGTCCTACATTCAAGAAAACTTGGAGAAAGGATTCATCCGCAACTCTACCTCCCCTGCCGGGGCTGGCTTCTTCTTTGTGAAGAAGAAGGATGGATCACTTAGGCCGTGCATTGACTTTCACGGACTCAATAAGATCACGGTAAAGAATCGGTATCCCCTTCCGCTTATCTCTGAACTGTTCGACCGTCTTCAGGGGGCCTCCAATTTTGACTTGAGGGGTGCCTATAATTTCATTCGCATAAGGGAGGGGGACGAGTGGAAAACAGCATTTAATACACGTTCAGGACACTATGAATACCTTGTTATGCCCTTTGGTTTATGCAACGCTCCGGCCATCTTCCAAGAATTTATGAACGACACCTTCTGCGATGTGTTGGGAACATTCATCATAGTTTATCGGGATGACATTCTTATCTTCTCTAAAGACCTGGAGGAACACATTCAACATACTAAACAAGTGCTTTCTTGGCTATGTTCTAACCGCCTATATGCCAAGATGGAGAAATGTTTGTTCCACCAGACCTCTACTGCCTTCTTAGGCTACATCATCTCCATCTAAGGCTTCTCCATGGATCCAGAGAAACTAAAAGCTTTTCTTGATTGGCCGCTGCCTAACTCACTCAAAGCTGTGCAGCGTTTTCTCGGCTTTGCCAACTATTACAGAAAATCCATCAAAAAATTTTCTTCTATTGCTCTTCCCATCACTGCATTGACAAAGAAGGGTGCCGATATTACTTCCTGGTCCCCAGAGGCTATTCTCGCTTTTGAAGTGCTCAAGAAAGCTTTTGTTTCCGCACCTATCCTACGCCATCTGGACACCTCCCTCCCCTTCACTTTGGAGGTCGACGCCTCAGACGTAGGAGGTGACGCAGTTCTTTCCTAGAGGGCTTCTCCCCAAGAAAAACTACACCCCTGTGGTTTTTTGTCGCGGAAATTTTCATCTGCCGAAAGGAATTATGATGTTGGTAATCGTGAACTTTTGGCCATAAAACTGGCTCTCCAAGAATGGAGGCACCTTTTGGAGGGTATCAAGGAACCAGTTGCTATCCTCACTGACCACAAAAATTTGCTGTATATCGAGGGGGCCCGACGTCTGGGATCCCGCCAAGCTCGGTGGTCTCTCTTCTTTTCCCGCTTTAACGACACCATTTCATACATTCCTGGTACCAAAAATGTCAAAGCAGACGCCCTGTCTCGTCAGTTCGCCATGGAAACCGAAGCTAATGAAACCACGGAACCTATTCTCCCTGCCAAATGTATAATTTCCGCTAACAACTTCGATGTGTTAGACGAAATCAACAAAGCTCAAGCTCACATTCCCAGCAGGTCCAGGGTACCAGAAGGACGCTTATACGCAGCTCCATGCTTTCGCCATAAAATTTTACTTTGGGGTCATTCTTCAAGAGCAGACGGTCATCCAGGCTTCAAAAGGACAGCAGATCTCATTAAACGGACATTTTGGTGGCCAAAGATGAACAAAGATATTTTCGACTTTACGAGTGCCTGTCCTGTCTGTGCCCAGAGTAAAACTATTTATCACAAACCGTCTGGACTTCTCTTACCGCTCCCCATTCCGGAACAACCCTGGAAACATATCTCAATGGATTTCATTGTCGAATTGCCCAATTCCAAAGGAATGAACACCATTCTAGTTGTAGTAGACAGATTCTCTAAGCAGTCACACTTTATTCCCCTCAAGGGTCTCCCTAACTCTGCTACACTGGCTGATGTTTTTTCCAAAGAAATTTTCAGACTACATGGCGTTCCCATTTCTATTGTCTCTAAATTCTGGCGGGCATTTTCCCAGAGACTCAGAATCTCTCTCTTGTTCTCGGGATATCATCCTCAAACCAATGGTCAAACCGAAAGGATGAATCAAACCCTAGAACAATATCTAAGATGCTTCATATCCGACTCACAGGATAAATGGGTGGATCTTTTGCCATGGGCCGAATTTGTGATCAATTCTCTCAAAAACGAGTCTACCCAGGAGTCTCCCTTTTTTTGTTAATTTCGGTTTCCATCCCAGAAGTCTTCCTCTCTCTTCTTCCCCTTCGGGCGTTCCTGCAGCCGACTTTCATGTTACTACTCTACAGGAATCCTGGAAAAAGATCCTCAAATCTCTTCAATCTGCGGTTGCCAAGCAAAAGACCAAGGCGGATCGTCACTGTCAACCTGGGCCTTCTTTCAAACCCGGTGACAGGGTGTGGTTAGCCTCAAGGAATATCAGGCTCAAGACACCATCACCTAAACTATCTCCAAGATTCCTAGGGCCTTTCAAAATCTTAGAGAAGATTAACCATGTCGCATTTCGGCTGGACCTACACCCCACCATGAGGATTCCTTCCTTAAACCCTTTATTCAAAGTTCTCATTTCTCTGACCCTTCTCGGAAACCTAACCCAGTCTCTACCTTAGGACAACAGGAGTACGATGTCCAATCACTATTGATTCCCGCTGGTCAAAAAACAAACTCCAGTTCCTTGTCCATTGGAAGGGCTATGGTCCGGAGGAACGATCGTGGGTGCCAGCACGGCATATTCATGCTCCAAGACTTCTCAAACAATTCCACCAAAAATTTCCACAAAAACCTTGGATGGATCGCTCGGAGATCGATCCTCAAGGGGGGGATACTGTGACGGTTCAGGGGATTCCTTCCCCTTCTTTCACTCCCTCTGTCCCTTCCCTTGCCAAACTCCCTGCGCTTACCACTCCTGTCCCGCTCCGGCTACCCCTGATCCTGTCCCTTTACCCCAATGCATGCCCCGCAAGTCTCGCGCACCCGCGCGGTCCCCAAGCCCCTGCGGCAACGCTCCCCGCTCTCAGACCTCCTCATTACCCACTGTCATTCCCTCACCTCCGGTAGCGGTCTCATCCGTTCCTCCGTTTCCCTCCGCTGGTGTACCTGCGGCGCGGTGCTATGCGCGTCTAGTGACGCAGGCTATGCGCGCGCACTCTCGGCTTACAGAGGGTGCGCGCACACGCTCCTCTTCTAAGGCCTGCCAATCTCTGGACTCCTCCTCCCATGCCCTGCAAGCCATCTCTCTGTCCAACCGATCTTGTCTCCTCCTTCTCTCCTCCTGACCTATCCCGATTGTCTCCCACTTCCCTCTCTGCTCCTCCTCTCTCTCCCATTGGTGTCCCTTCCTTTATAATCCCTGTCTGCCCTCTCTATCATCGCTCTGCATAGTTCCTGTTATCCCTGTGTGTGCAGTCCTATGCTTTGCTCTCCTTGTGTTCCAGCCTGTACCTGTTCCTGTGTATCTTTGGATTTCCCTGGCTTTGACCCCTGCTCGTCCTGGACTATCCTGCTCTCTGTACCCTTTGAACCTTGCTACGAACTCTACCTTGCTGACCTCTGGAGTCCTCGGACTTGGCTTACAAACTTTGACTATTCTGATCTCTGGAACCCCCGGACTTTGGCGCACGAACATGGCTATTCTTACGTTAAGGACGTCAAGGACGTTGCAAGTATACTAACTACTTTCTCTACAGGCCCAGCAACGCCATACCACACTCCGGGCTTGCCCCCACTGCTGTGGGTCTGTGGTAATACCGTTTCCACCTCAGTATTGGGGTCTTGCCAGGTCTGTGGGCATACAGGCGTGACAGCCACGTCCCGCCCAATGTCTTCTATCTGCGCCACATCCCGGACAATATCTTCTATCTGCACCACGTCCCGGACAATGTCTTCTATCTGTGCCACGTCCCGGACAATGTCTTCTATCTGCGCCACGTCCCGGACAACGACTTCTATCTGCGCCACGTCCCGGACAACGTCTTCTATCTGCGCCACGTCCCGGACGTCTTCTTTCTGCGCCACGTCCCGGACAGTGACTTCTATCTGCGCCACATCCCGGACAATGATTTCTATCTGTGTCACGTCCCGGACAATGATTTCTATCTGCGCCACGTCCCGGACAATGGCTTCTATCTGCGCCACGTCCCGGCCAATGACTTCTATCTGCGCCACGTCCCGGACAATGGTTTCTATCTGCGCCACGTCCCGGACAATAACTTATATCTGCGCCACGTCCCAGACAATGGCTTCTATCTGCGCCACGTCCCGGACAATGTCTTCTATCTGCGCCACGTCCCGGACAACGTCTTCTATCTGCGCCACGTCCCGGACAACGACTTCTATCTGCGCCACGTCCCGGACAAAGGCTTTTATCTGCGCCACGTCCCGGACAACGTCTTCTATCTGCACCATGTCCCGGACGTCTTCTATCTGTGCCACGTCCCGGACAGTGACTTCTATCTGCGCCACGTCACGGACAATGATTTCTATCTGTGCCACGTCCCAGACAATGATTTCTATCTGCGCCACGTCACGGACAATGGCTTCTATCTGCGCCACGTCCCGGACAATAACTTCTATCTGCGCCACGTCCCGGACAATAACTTTTATCTGCGCCACGTCCCGGACAATAACTTCTATCTGCGCCACATCCCGGACAATGTCTTCTATCTGCGCCACGTCCCGGACAATAACTTCTATCTGCGCCACGTCCCGGACAATGGCTTCTATCTGCGCCACGTCCCGGACAATGACTTCTATCTGCGCCACGTCCCGGATAATGTCTTCTATCTGCGCCACGTCCCGGACAATGACTTCTATCTGCGCCACGTCCCGGCCAATTACTTCTATCTGTGCCACGTCCCAGACAATGATTTCTATCTGCGCCACGTCACGGACAATGGCTTCTATCTGCGCCACGTCCCGGACAATAACTTCTATCTGCGCCACGTCCCGGACAATAACTTCTATCTGCGCCACGTCCCGGACAATAACTTCTATCTGCGCCACATCCCGGACAATGTCTTCTATCTGCGCCACGTCCCGGACAATAACTTCTATCTGCGCCACGTCCCGGACAATGGCTTCTATCTGCGCCACGTCCCGGACAATGGCTTCTATCTGCGCCACGTCCCGGACAATGACTTCTATCTGCGCCACGTCCCGGACAACGACTTCTATCTGCGCCACGTCCCGGACAATGACTTCTATCTGCGCCACGTCCCGGACAATGGCTTCTATCTGCGCCACGTCCCGGACAATGACTTCTATCTGCGCCACGTCCCGGACAATGACTTCTATCTGCGCCATGTCCCAGACAATGACTTCTATCTGCGCCACGTCCCGGACAATGGCTTCTATCTGCGCCACGTCCCGGATAATGGCTTCTATCTGCGCCACGTCCCGGACAATGATTTCTATCTGTGCCACGTCCCGGACAATGATTTCTATCTGTGCCACGTCCCGCACAATGATTTCCAGATCACCTGCATCAAGTAGGACTTCTGGAAGACCTAGATTAGGGGAAGCCAACTCCAATCCTCAAGGGCTATCAGCATTTCAGGATATCCCTGCTTCAGCACAGGTTGCTCAGTCATTGACTGGCCAACGCCAGTCCTCAAGGACTACCAACAAGTCAGGATATTCGGCTTCAGCTCAGGTGGCTCGAGTCAGCTGTGCTGAAGCAGGGATATCCTCAACCTGGCCTGTTGGTGGCCCTTGAGGACTGGAGTTGGCCGCCCCTGACCTAGATTAACTTAAAGGTGCATTAACACTGTGCAATTTATATCACAATTCCCGTGGTCAGAACAGTTATCCTTTTCTAATTGCTGAGTTCTTATCTGAGTCTTATTTTGGACGTTTTCCAGGCACTTCGACTTCCTTCGTTAGTAACTCTGCAATCACTCACTGCCTCCGAGCGCTCGTTAAGCCCGTTAGCTGGGAGTCTGCATGATTGCACGTTCTCCGTTCCAATCCCATATTAAGGTTTTTAACGCGCCCCTGTTGCTCGCGTGTTAATATAAAGCCCTCACGGAGTCTCCTTTATTGCAGCGTATTTAGCACTATCCTGTCTACATGTGTTAATGTTATCACCATGTTTACTCTGCTTTACGCCGCCTCCCGCCCTCCCACGAGACCCGGTAACATTTTATATTTGATTTCCTTTGACACATTACTCTGTTACTCTGTTACTCTTTGCTTTTATTGTGTGTATTCGTCGGTATAGAACAATGACACTATAATACTTTAACGCCATAACCCAAGGGGGCACATTTTGCTGCGTTTTGAAGCTGGTGGTCTCTGGAGCGGAGCCCTGTTAATTTCAGCTCCGGGGACCCTGTGCCTCCGGAGACACCTCCCTAGGAGGCGGCGGTCAGTGCATATGAGATGTATAGAATATTGTCCCATTATTCCAGCCACGTTAATTCCGTGTCTCCTTCATTCTGCTTGTGCCGTGGCAGGAGAAAGGAAGGGTGTCAACGGGTTTATAGTGCAGTATGAAAGCAAACACCACGAGAAAATCGGCAGCTAATATATCTCTTTATTCGAATGATTTTTTTTTTATTAACATTGCATTGGTTCGGTAGCAGATTTTCAATATGGCGACCGGCGGAATCCTAACAGAATGAGGCTCCCAAAATGAGACCGTGCTGTGTCTCCTCTCCTTGCCAACATTCAGCCAGAAACGGGGATTAAAAACCAGTTTAATAAATATATATATATATATATCAGGTTTTCAGGACCTCCCTGCTTCAGCACAGGTGGTCCAGTCTTTGACTGAGCCACCTGTGCTGAAGCAGGGAGATACTGAAAACCTGACCTGTTGGTGGCCCTTGAGCACTGGAGTTGGCCACCCCCCATGTAGAGTGTGTCTATGCAATACATACGTAATGTGCAAAAGGTCATAACATCATATGCAATTACACGATGTCATGATAGAGCAGGAGGTCGGGGCTGGGCGTTTGACGGGAGCAGTTAAACAGGATTCAGTGGCTCACACAATGAATGGTCACTGCCACCGGCGTCGCTGCCCTGCTGGGCATCACTTCCTGAAGGGTGTAGGGCAGGGGTGAGCAAACTTTTTATGCCGAGCCCCCCTTTTCATCCATGAAATTTCTCGGGCCCCCCCTGCCTGATGTAATCAAAATCACATGACGTCAGCGCACGTGAGCTGGTTCAGCCATTGAGGGCGAACCAGCTTTGTAACGCCCCCGCCACGCGTCTACAAAAAAAGTATTTATAGCACAAATTACATAACTTAAAAATAAATATTATAATATTTGTCTAATAGCGTTCCCATTTCTGCTGTATTATTAATCTCTCTCTTCCCACCACATTAGAACACCTCAGGACCTCTCTAACCTCTTCCAGTCTCTCCCTGTATTTCTCACTCCCCCTCCAGTCCCTCTCTATTCCTCCCCTCAGTGTCTCCCCCTCCCCCCCCACTCTCTTTCCCTCCCCCCAGTGTGTGTCTCTTTCTCCCTCCCCCCATTGTCTCTCACTCTCTCCCCTCTTCCAGTCTCACACTCCTCTTCCAGTCTCTCCAACTCCCTGTATTTCTCACTCCTCCTCCAGTCCCTCTCTATCCCTCCCCTCAGTGTCTCCCCCCACTCTCTTTCCCTCCCCCTGTGTGTCTCTCTCTCTTTCTCCCTCCCCCTAGTGTCCCCCTCCCTCCATTGTCTCTCACTCTCCTTCCAGCCATTGCCTCTCCCTCCCCCCAGTGTCTCTCTTGCACTCTCCAACCAGCTATTGTTTCTCCCTCCACCCGGTGTCTCTCTCACACTCTCCCTCCAGCCATTGTGTGTCTCTCTCCCTCCTGCCAGTGTCTCCCTCCCTCCCACCAATGTCTCTCTCCTCCCCATCCCCATGTAGCTCTTTCAGCCCCCCCTCCCCATGTCACACTCACTCTCACCCCCCTCCCCATCTCACACCCCCCTCATGTCACTCACACCCTCCCCATGCCTCAGTCTCACACTCACTCCTCCATGTTCCAGTCTCACCCCCCATGTCCAAGTCTCACTCCCCCCCATGTCCCAGTCTCACTCCCCCCCATGTCCCAGTCTCACTCCCCCCCATGTCCCAGTCTCACTCCCCCCCATGTCCCAGTCTCACTCCCCCCCATGTCCCAGTCTCACTCCCCCCCATGTCCCAGTCTCACTCCCCCCCATGTCCCAGTCTCACTCCCCCCCATGTCCCAGTCTCACTCCCCCCCATGTCCCAGTCTCACTCCCCCATGTCCCAGTCTCACTCCCCCATGTCCCAGTCTCACTCCCCCATGTCCCAGTCTCACTCCCCCATGTGCCAGTCTCACTCCCCCATGTGCCAGTCTCACTCCCCCATGTGCCAGTCTCACTCACCCCCTCTCCCCATGTCACACGCTTATGCAGGAAGCAACGAGATGCTGCTGTGTACTGTAGCACAGCGCAGCACAGCGCCACCTAATGGCCAAAAGAAAAATTGCAGCTGCAGACGGCTTTTTTCCCTCTGCTCCTGGCAAAATCGCCGCTGCTTCCTGCGCCCCCTCTAAACAATCTTGCGCCCCCCCAGGGGGGCGCGCCCCCCAGTTTGCGCACCGCTGGTGTAGGGTACCTGTATATTCTGTTTGCCACAAGTATTTTCAAGATGCTCCCTGTTTAGAGTAGATTCAGCTCTGGGTGGGGAGGGGGAGGTATGAGATGGAGAGGAGAGCAAGGAAGAGAGGAGGGGGAGGTATGGGATGGAGAAGAGAGGATGGGGAAGCATGAGATGGAGAGGAAAGAAGGGAAGAGAGGAGGGGGAGGTATGAGATGGAGTGGAAAGAAGGGAGGAGGGGGAGGAATGAGATGGAGAAGAGAGAAGGGAAGAGAGGATGGGGAAGCATGAGATGGAGAGGAAACAAGGGAAGAGAGGAGGGGGAGGAATGATATGGAGAGAAGGGTAGAGAGGAGGGGGAGTTATGAAACGGAGAGAAGAGAGGAGAGGGGGTATGAAATGGAGAGGAGGGGGAGGTATGAGACGGAGAAGAGGGGGAAGTATGAGATGGAGAGGAGGGGGAGTTATGAGACGGAGAGAAGGGAAGAGAGGAGGAGGTATGAGATGGAGAGGAGGGGGAAGTATGAGACGGAGAGGAGGGGGAGGTATGAGATGGAGAGGAGGGGGAAGTATGAGACAGAGAGGAGGGGGAGGAGAGAGGAGGGATGTCATCAATGGACGGAAGCGTTATGAGAGAGAGAAACAAGGTGCCTTTCTCTGAAGCGGAACGGTGGGAGGTCCAGGGGAGGTGGGAGGCCCAGGGGAGGTGGGAGGCCCAGGGGAGTTGGGAGGCTCAGGGGAGGTGGGAGGCCCAGGGGAGGTGGGCGGACGTACATCTTTCCTGAAATAGTGGGGTGTGCATGAAACAGCCACTCAGGGGAGGTGGGAATGCTACCGTAAAGGACGTGGCAGCTCCTTGGGATAAACCCAAGGAGACCATAAATATGGGAAAGCAAATGGGGTGTGGGGATTTCCATCAGCTTTGGGATATTGGCAGACAGGAGGCCTGACCCTATAACAGGCTCAGACTGCTCTCTGCATCAGAGAAGAGGAAATGATGCGTTGGATACAGAGCCAGGGATTCTGAGGCACAGATAAAACTCAAACGCCTGGATTCATCCAGCTCTAATCCCTAATCTGGCATTACCGGCCATTCGAGTCAAGGGCAGTTAAATCCGGGGTCAGGCGCAAAGAGGCACATGAGAGCTTGATGAATCTGCCCCTGAGGGATGCACTCTGCAAGACATGCTCTCATAGATCAGATCTAACAGTGTGCACCTCAGATATCGAGTGACAGGACGGCGTTCTCGGTGACGCTGGTTTCTGGGACTTGTGCGTTTTGAAGTCATTTTACAAATATTACTTCAGTGCAAATATGGTGCCGTTCTGGAGCACAAAACTAGATCAATCAAAGAAAAAGTCCCACTGAAAGCAAAAGCCTTATGCCAGGGTCCGGATGGGAGTGACACCAGAGTTATGACAAATAATGTTTTTCCCCCTGACGTCCTTAACGTGACCATGGCAGGAATATCAGTTTAGACTCATTAACATTTCCTTAGGAATAAAGGACATTAAAAAAAAAACCCGCTATTCTTTTTAGGAAAGTAAATCATGGTTAAAGCCACACAAATTCCTTTAGTCAACACTGCATTATGATTAATGGTTCGTTACACGAGGATAACATCACGTTAGCTTAGTGCAGGCGTGGCCAACTCCAGTCCTCAAGGACCACCAATAGGTCAGTTTTTCAGGATATCCCTGCTTCAGCACAGGTGGCTTAATCAGTGGCTCATTGAGCCACCTGTGCTGAAGCAGGAATAGCCTTAAAACCTTACCTGCTGCTGGCTCTTGGAGACTGGAGCCACGCTTGGCTTAAGGAGTCTGGCCCCCTAGCAGTATATCAGTGCCCACCAGAGGGTGCTATCGTTTCTTGCTGCTGCGTTCGTACCTGAATTACTACAGAATACCCATAGACTGCACCGGAGTTATCGAGAACAAGGTCCCATACCATACTGGCATTTTCTTTGATAAATACAGTGCTGTTTTTTTGCTCCAGTTTTGCTACCGGGAGACTTTGGCCCAGATTCACAAAATGGTGCCAAGCGTTCGCACGTTTATTCCCATTCAAATAACGGAGGTAAGGTGTGCTAAAGCTTATCACACGCTAGTGAGTCTGGGTCTTTTATACATGGGTCCAATGTCGGTGTATTTATAAGAGAAAAGCAGCACCGGATTGATCATGGGGGAAAGGCGAATGGAAGCCGCGGCAGGTTTTCCGGTCTGGATCTGGCGGCGCTGCGTTTTTGTCAGAAGGTAATACAATATAATGTAGAACATATTCACAAAGAACGTGTGTCCGTAAAAATGCAACGTTCCCAAACACTCCTTTCCTAACCCCGTCACTGCCAGCGAGGCAGCGACACGTGTGTGTGAGTACTACAGTGTGTAACTAGACACGTGTGTGTGAGTACTACAGTGTGTAACTAGACACGTGTGTGAGTACTACAGTGTGTAACTAGATACGTGTGTGTGAGTACTACAGTGTGTAACTAGACACGTGTGTGTGAGTACTACAGTGTGTAACTAGACACGTGTGTGTGAGTACTACAATGTGTAACTAGACACGTGTGTGTGAATACTACAGTACGTAACTAGACACGTGTATGTGAGTACTACAGTGTGTAACTAGACACGTGTGTGTGAGTACTACAGTGTGTAACTAGACACGTGTGTGTGAGTACTACAGTGTAACCAGACACGTGTGTGAGTACTACAGTGTGTAACTAGACACGTGTGTGTGAGTACTACAGTGTGTAACTAGACACGTGTGTGTGTGTGAATACTACAGTACGTAACTAGACACGTGTGTGTGAGTACTACAGTGTGTAACTAGACACGTGTGTGAGTACTACAATGTGTAACTAGACACGTGTGTGTGAGTACTACAGTGTGTAACTAGATACGTGTGTGTGAGTACTACAGTGTGTAACTAGACACGTGTGTGTGAGTACTAGTGTGTAACTAGACACGTGTGTGTGAGTACTACAATGTGTAACTAGACACGTGTGTGTGTACTACAGTGTGTAACTAGACACGTGTGTGTGAGTACTACAGTGTGTAACTAGACACGTGTGTGTGAGTACTACAGTGTGTAACTAGACACGTGTGTGTGTACTACAGTGTGTAACTAGACACGTGTGTGTGTGTGAATACTACAGTGTGTAACTAGACACGTGTGTGTGAGTAATACAGTGTGTAACTAGACACGTGTGTGTGAGTACTACAGTGTGTAACTAGACACGTGTGTGAGTACTACAGTGTGTAACGAGATACGTGTGTGTGAGTACTACAGTGTGTAACTAGACACGTGTGTGAGTACTACAGTGTGTAACTAGACATGTGTGTGAGTACTACAATGTGTAACTAGACACGTGTGTGTGAGTACTACAGTGTGTAACTAGACACGTGTGTGTGAGTACTACAGTGTGTAACTAGACACGTGTGTGTGAGTACTACAGTGTGTAACTAGATACGTGTGTGTGAGTACTACAGTGTGTAACTAGACACGTGTGTGTGAGTACTACAATGTGTAACTAGACACGTGTGTGTGAATACTACAGTGTGTAACTAGACACGTGTGTGTGAGTACTACAGTGTAACCAGACACGTGTGTGAGTACTACAGTGTGTAACTAGACACGTGTGTGTGAGTACTACAGTGTGTAACTAGACACGTGTGTGTGTGTGTGAATACTGCAGTACGTAACTAGACACGTGTGTGTGAGTACTACAGTGTGTAACTAGACACGTGTGTGAGTACTACAGTGTGTAACTAGGCACGTGTGTGAGTACTACAGTGTGTAACTAGACACGTGTGTGTGAGTACTACAGTGTGTAACTAGACACGTGTGTGTGAGTACTACAGTGTGTAACTAGACACGTGTGTGTGAGTACTACAGTGTGTAACTATGTCCCCGCACTTTGTATACAGCCGCAGGAGCAGCGGGTGAGCCAGGCCGTGGCTGCGTGGACAGAAGACAGAAACCTGCTCGCCCCCCGCCCCTCGCCCCACACTGTCTGGGACCAACACAAGGGGAATATTGTTCCAGCGTTGGTGTAAAAACACAAGGGATTTTTGGTATCAGTGTTTTACGATGGCTGGTGTCTGGTATACCTGCATGTCACATGGGTATACCTGCATGTCACGTGGGTATACATTGGCGTGGTCACCTGGGTATACGTTGGCGTGGTCATGTGGACATACCTTGGCGTGGTCACCTGGGTATACATTGGCGTGGTCACCTGGGTATACATTCACGTGGATATACATTGGCGTGGTCACGTGGATATACATTGGCGTGGTCACGTGGGTATACATTCCTGCTTCACGTTTTTGTTCAATATAGCAAAAAGTAGTTTAGCATCAGGACCATATACATGACATTAACGGGGTTAAATGGCAAAGCAACGTATCTCATTGGAAATGCCGTGGTATGTGCTCGTGTCCCGCCACGTCACAGAGAAAGGGCATCACACACACGTGTTACATATGCTCATGGGCATTCCCCTGTGATGTGGGTTAGCGAGGGGCTGCAGGTAGGAGACGGTCCTCCGAAGAGTAGTAGGTCAGTATTGGAATAGCAGAGGGGGCTATAGGGGAGGGTGGAGGTGCAGTGCCGCAGGGAGTCCTGTAGCATAGAGCGGGCTGTGAGTCAGGTCAGGCACGCTCAGCTCAGCTTCAAGCACCGTGTTATCACTCAGCAAGTCCCGGGGCAGGGAACAGAGGCACAAAGTGTCAAATAATTCATTACAGGAACCCCAGGGCTTTCAGTAGCACGATGCTTTGGTAAATATGGTGCTCCACCAGTTTTTCACTCGAGAGACTTTGCTATATAACTGTGCGTATGTCTGAGTGAGTGAATGTGGGTGAGTGAATGTGCGTATGTGTGCGAGTATGAGTGAATGTGCGTGTGAGTGAATGTGTGAATCTGCGAGTGAATGTGTGAATCTGTGTGTGAGGGAATGTGCATGAGTGAATGTGAATCTGTGTGTGAATCTGTGTGTGAATGTGTGTGCTCGAGTGTTGAGTGAGTGTGTGAGTAAATGTGTGTGGGTGAGTGTGAGTGAATGTGCGTATGTGTGTGAGTGAATGTGCATGTGAGTGAATGCGCGTGAGTCAGAGTGTGAGTGAATGTGTGTGTGAGTGAATGAGTGAGTTTATGAGTGCAAGATTTTCAGGGCTGCAAGCCCAGAAATTGTGCAAAGCCGCGCTGTTACAGATGTTTGCTTCCACGAGCAGAAGATGCACCGCCGTTTTTCCTATTACTTTCCACGAGCGGAGCCAGGAACAGTCTGTCGCTGAATCTCACGGGTCTCTGGTGAGAAATGACGCGGGTGACGCTTGATGAACTTGGGGCACATTTCCCGGCTTTCTCCAGCGAGATATATCCCACGTTCGCGAACTTGGGAGGAGGTTTCACCCAGATCTGTTCAGCAGGTCAGCCTCCCCAACTCAGTAAATAGCGTTGGGAAGGGCGTCAGGTGTTTGGGCCGTGACTCCATCTCTAAGTTCCATCCAGATCACTGCGATCACCCCCCTCCCCCACCTGGCTCTGCAGTGCCCTTGGCATGCAAGCAATTAACACTGAACTAGAGGCGTGTGGGAGAGGGTGGGACTCGCCCTTTACTCCCAGGACTGGGTCTTGGGTCCCTGCTGCCACCCCATGTTAAATAGCAAGTCTTGTGTATAAATTAGCCCAGCGCCTGCTGGGAGGCATTAGGACAGGTGCTGTATAGCCGTGCAGAAGAAGAAGAAGATGAGGAGGAAGAGTTTGAAGTCTGTGTGTGGGCTCCAGGCGCTGCTGACCGCTGGGACGGAGGTTTCACGGCTGAAGTTGTTACACAAGTTCCCCGCGCAGCACTGTACCTCCGAAATGTTGGGCACCTGCAGGGCGATAGTGGTGGCCGAGCAAAAGGTCACCGTGCTGCAGCCTTTCATCAGTGTCCGGCGGTCGCGGTCTGGGGACAACAGAGAATTTGTTACACAAACCAGGTGTAGCCCAAGTCCTCAAACTCTCTCTGATTCATTGTCTCTCTTCCCTCTCTTCATTCTCCATCTCTTTCTTACCCGCTGACTACATATAGTGAGGGGTGCAGGCAGGGGCTGATTGCGGGGTTGCCCCGGGAGGCCAGTACACCAGTACTGTGGTCCAGTGCCACGGCTCCTCATGCAGTAGCCCAGCGGTCCCTACAATACTCTCCCTCCTGTCGGCGTTAGAAGATCCAATGTCTACTCGGCCGGAGGAGGGAGCTGCAGAGTCCCCGCACTGAGACCTCCTCACCCCCAGATAAGATTATTGGGGGGGGGGGTGTCTGTGTGTGAGTGAGTGGGGGGGGGAGAGCTAGGGGGGGAATGGATTACAGAGGCACTGCGCTCTACCCCACAATAATTAAGCTGATTGCCGGGGAGAGCCCAGGGCCTCTGTTACCTTCCCCTGAGCGGCATCTCATCCTGCGTCGACCCAGCGCCAAATGACACCGCGACGTCACATGGCGCTGCGTTGCCATGACAATGTGACATCACATGACGCCACGATGCTGGAGGAGGAGGGCCGCTGGTGAAAGAATCGCCCGGACCGTTAGGCTGATCAGCCCCCGAGTGCAGGAGCACACAGGTGACAATGTATCCAGTTCTGTTGAATTGAATGGGAGTTGATACATTGTTAACTGTGTGTTACCCCACTTCTCACTATAGCATATCCCACTACTTTACCTATTATATCCCCCCTCCCTCCTTTCTTTCATATATCCTCCTCTCCCTCACACCCCCTCTCCCTCCTTTCTCACATCCCCCCTTCCCTCCTTTCTTTCATATATCCTCCTCTCCCTCACACCCCCTCTCCCTCCTTCATTCCCCTCTCCCGCCTTTCTCTCTCACATCCCCTCTCTGTCCTCTCTCACAAATCCCCATCTCCATCCTTTCTCTCTCACGTCCGCCTCTCCCTCCTAAATCCCCATCTCCCTCCTTTCTCTCTCACGCCCGCCTCTCCCTCGTTTCTCTCTCACGGCCTCCTCTCCCTCCTTTCTCTCTCACACCCCTCTCTGCCTCCTTTCTCTCTCACATCCCCCTCTCCCTCCTTCCTCTCACACCCCCTCTCTGTCCTCTCACACATCCCCATCTCCCTCCTTTCTCTCTCAGGGCCTCCTCTCCCTCTTTTCTCTCCCACACCCCCCTCTCCCTCCTTTCTAACCCCCCTCCTTTCTCACATCCCCCTCTCCCTCCTTCCTCTCACACCCCCTCTCTGTCCTCTCACACATCCCCATCTCCCTCCTTTCTCTCTCAGGGCCTCCTCTCCCTCTTTTCTCTCCCACACCCCCCTCTCCCTCCTTTCTAACCCCCCTCCTTTCTCACATACTCCTCTGCCTCCTTCCTCTCCCACACCCTCTCCCTCCTTTCTCTCACATCCCACTCTCCATCTCCCTCTCTCACAGCCTCCTCTCTCTCGTTTATCTCTCCCACACCCTCTCCCTCCTTTCTCCCTCACACCCCCCTATCTCTCTCACATCCCCCTCTCCCTCCTTTCTCTCTCACACCCCTCTCTGCCTGCTTTCTCTCACACCCTCTCCCTCGTTCCTCTCTCACATCACCATCCCTCTCCTTTCTCACACATACCCCTCTCCCTCCTTTCTCATGTCCCCCTCCCCCTCCTCTCTCACGTCCCCTCACACGCCCTCTCCCTTCTTTCTCTCACATACCC
Organism: Ascaphus truei; assembly: GCF_040206685.1. Classification (NCBI taxonomy): domain Eukaryota; kingdom Metazoa; phylum Chordata; class Amphibia; order Anura; family Ascaphidae; genus Ascaphus; species Ascaphus truei. The sequence goes on from NC_134488.1 coordinate 136,875,761, forward strand.
CTCTCCCTCCTTTCTCATGTCCCCCTCCCCCTCCTCTCTCACGTCCCCTCACACGCCCTCTCCCTTCTTTCTCTCACATACCCCTCTCCCTCCTTTCTCATGTCCCCCTCCCCCTCCTCTCTCACGTCCCCTCACACGCCCTCTCCCTTCTTTCTCTCACATACCCCTCTCCCTCCTTTCTCATGTCCCCCTCCCCCTCCTCTCACACGTCCCCCTCCCCCTCCCCTCTCACGTAACTCACACGTCCTCTCCCTTCTTTCTCTCACACCCCCTCTCCCTCCTTTCTCTCCCACACCCCCCTCTCCCTCCTTTCTCTCCCACACCCCCCTATCCCTCCTTTCTCTCTCGCAGCCCCCTCTCCCTCCTTTCTCACGCCCCCCCCTCTCCCTCATTCTTCTCTCTCTTTCTCCCTCATAAAACCCCCTCTCCCACCTTTTTCGCTCATATACCCCTCTATCTCCCATTAACTAAAATCTCCCAGTTGCAAGAAACAGCACTGGGTTTAAACTCCAATTGCTGTCAATGGGACTCATTTGATAGACCTGGTACTGTTTTTTGCACGGGTTTCGCCCCCGTTTTGCAGCTGGAACACTAGTAAGTAGCCCCTGTATGTGGAAGGAGGTTATATTACCGAATGCCTCCATGCATCGGATGAGCGTGCCGTTACACGGGACTTGGACTTGATTGTGCACCGCACACTCATTCTTCCCGGACTCCATACAGGCCCAGCACGAGATCCCGTTACTGTTGGTCAGAATGGGAACTGCTGGGACATAGAAATTACCAATCAAAATCAAGCCTCAGTATTAACCAATCAATACAAGGCTCAGGCATTAACCAATCAATACAAGGCTCAGACATTAACCAATCAATACAAGGCTCAGACATTAACCAATCAAAACCAAGACTTGTATATTAACCAATCAAAACCAAGCCTCAGGCATTAACCAATCAATACAAGCCTCAGGCATTAACCAATCAATACAAGGCTCAGGCATTAACCAATCAAAACCAAGACTTGTACATTAACCAATCAAAATCAAGCCTCAGGCATTAACCAATCAATACAAGGCTCAGGCATTAACCAATCAAAACCAAGACTTGTACATTAACCAATCAAAATCAAGCCTCAGGCATTAACCAATCAATACAAGGCTCAGGCATTAACCAATCAAAACCAAGACTTGTACATTAACCAATCAAAACCAAGCCTCAGCATTAACCAATCAATACAAGCCTCAGGCATTAACCAATCAATACAAGGCTCAGGCATTAACCAATCAAAACCAAGACTTGTACATTAACCAATCAAAACCAAGACTTGTACATTAACCAATCAAAACCAAGCCTCAGCATTAACCAATCAATACAAGGCTCAGGCATTAACCAATCAAAACCAAGACTTGTACATTAACCAATCAAAACCAAGCCTCAGCATTAACCAATCAATACAAGGCTCAGGCATTAACCAATCAAAACCAAGACTTGTATATTAACCAATCAAAACCAAGCCTCAGGCATTAACCAATCAATACAAGGCTTAGGCATTAACCAATCAAAACCAAGACTTGTATATTAACCAATCAAAACCAAGCCTCAGCATTAACCAATCAATACAAGGCTCAGGCATTAACCAATCAAAACCAAGACTTGTATATTAACCAATCAAAACCAAGCCACAGGCATTAACCAATCAATACAAGGTTCAGACATTAACCAACTAGGGATTAGACACTGACCAAACATGAACAAGCCATCACTCACTCCCAAGCTGTAACGGGGCTCTATCCGTGGCTCTATCCGTGGCTCTGGTGTTGGATACCTTGGATATGAGCGACTGTTTGGCACAGAGAGTTATTACTGACACATGGAACCTGTCAGTCCGGATACACACTGTGCACGGGGTCTGTTACCAAAGTGTCAACGTCTGACCGCCATACTAGGGCTGAAAACTCATAATACCCCATTGTATCAAAGAAAGAAAACCTATGTGGTAGTTAATGGGTTAAAGCGATGCTCTGCGGGTGCCCGAGGCCTCTCCCTTTCCATATATACTCACCAGGTGCCTGTGCATTGTTACACTTGTCTCCTCTGCAGCACTGATTCTGCGAGTAGTGCTGGTGCGAGCCCGTGTTATACGCCTGTAGTGTTGCACACGCTTCTCCCGAGCCACAGCCTTTCGTGTAGGAGAAGCCAGAGTCCGTGCCTGCACAGAGAGACGAGAGGGGGACAGGTGGGAGGAGGCGGGGGGTCTGTATCCCAATCCCACAGCTGCAGAACTGGGGCAAAGTACCAAAAAACAGCCCCACATTCATCAAAGACACTAAAACTCCCCCAGATTTCGCGGGGTTTTCCTCCATCTGGGACACGCCAATGGGAAGGGCCCAGAGAGCCACGTACCATATACTGTGATCTCACGGGCCTGCGCTGGACATGTCAACGGAGCTCACCTGTTCCCCAACCAGGGGGAAACAACTTCATAACCTCTATTGAATAGGGATTAAGTGTGGTATTCATCAAGCTCTTTTACGGTTAACGCACCTGAACAGGCGTTAACATGCATTCAAGTAAGGCTGAGTCCCCGCTGGCGCTGAGCGCGGTCATGCTTGGAGAGCGCTCCAAGCACGAGCGCCGGGTGTCCTGTAATTTACGTGCGGGGGGGGGGGGGGTGCATTGAGCACGCTGGAAAGTTAAAAAATAATTGTTTAATGAGCGCCGGTGAGCGTGTGTGCCCTCGCACGAGCACGTGCGCGCACCGCGTGAGCAGGGACTGGCATATATCTACTTATGTAAGTAACCGCCGCAAGCGCCGCCCGCTCAGCGCTAGCGGGGACGCAGCCTCAGGCGTCTTTGCCCCGTTCAGTTGGCACCCACATGTTACAGAGATTGACGGTCTGGGTACAGGAGGGATATTTTGAGCGGGGATCTGTTTTTGCATCAGTTTTGGGGTGTTTGGGCATCAGTTACATGGAGTAAGAGGAGGGGTTTGGGAAGGGTGACCCCAGTACTCTGCTAATAATATGTATCAGGGTTCGGAGGGGCAATTTATTTCTATTGTAAACAAAACGAGAAAATACAGCACCAGGTTTGTGAAAACCACGCTATGGAATGTAATCGCAGCGTGGCACCTGGGAGACAGCGTGGCACCTGGGAGACAGCGTGGCACCTGGGAGACAGCGTGGCACCTGGGGGATAGTGGCGTGGAACCTGGGAGATTGGAATAAATTGCCTGTGTGGTTTCCTGGGTTCATCTGATAATCACAGTGCGATCAGACAGAAGCAGCGGATATCCCGTGCCTGGGCGATCAGACAGAAGCAGCGGATATCCCGCGCCTGGGCGATCAGACAGAAGCAGCGGATATCCCGCGCCTGGGCGATCAGACAGAAGCAGCGGATATCCCGTGCCTGGGAGATCAGACAGAAGCAGCGGATATCCCGTGCCTGGGAGATCAGACAGAAGCAGCGGATATCCTGCACCTGGGAGATCAGACAGAAGCAGCGGATATCCTGCGCCTGGGAGATCAGACAGAAGCAGCGGATATCCCGCGCCTGGGAGATCAGACAGAAGCAGCGGATATCCTGCACCTGGGAGATCAGACAGAAGCAGCGGATATCCTGCGCCTGGGAGATCAGACAGAAGCAGCGGATATCCCGTGCCTGGGAGATCAGACAGAAGCAGCGGATATCCCGCGCCTGGGAGATCAGACAGAAGCAGCGGATATTCTGCACCTGGGAGATCAGACAGAAGCAGCGGATATCCCACGCCTGGGAGATCAGACAGAAGCAGCGGATATCCGGCGCCTGGGAGATCAGACAGAAGCAGCGGATATCCTGCACCTGGGAGATCAGACAGAAGCAGCGGATATCCCACACCTGGGAGATCAGACAGAAGCAGCGGATATCCTGCGCCTGGGAGATCAGACAGAAGCAGCGGATATCCTGCACCTGGGAGATCAGACAGAAGCTGCGGATATCCCGTGCCTGGGAGATTAGACAGAAGCAGCGGATATCCTGCGCCTGGGAGATCAGACAGAAGCAGCGGTTAGCCCACGCCTGGGAGATCAGACAGAAGCAGCGGATATCCTGCACCTGGGAGATCAGACAGAAGCAGCGGATATCCCGTGCCTGGGAGATCAGACAGAAGCAGCGGATATCCCGCGCCTGGGTGATCAGACAGATCAGACAGAAGCAGCGGATATCCCGCGCCTGGGAGATAGCAGCGTGGCATCTGTGAGATTAGACAGAAGCAGCGGATATCCCACGCCTGGGAAATAGCAGCGTGGCACCTGTGTGATCAGCCAGAAGCAGTGGATATCCCGCGCCTGGGAGATAGCAGCGTGGCACCTGTGTGATCAGACAGAAGCAGCGGATATCCCACGCCTGGGAGATAGCAGCGTGGCATCTGTGAGATTAGACAGAAGCAGCGGATATCCCACGCCTGGGAGATAGCAGCGTGGCACCTGTGAGATCAGACAGAAGCAGCGGATATCCCACGACTGGGAGATAGCAGCGTGGCACCTGTGAGATCAGACAGAAGCAGCGGGTATCCCGCTCCTGGGAGATAGCAGCGTGGCACCTGTGTGATCAGCCAGAAGCAGCGGATATCCCACGACTGGGAGATAGCAGCGTGGCACCTGTGAGATCAGACAGAAGCAGCGGATATCCTGCACCTGTGAGATCAGACAGAAGCAGCGGATATCCCGCTCCTGGGAGATAGCAGCGTGCCACCTGTGTAATCAGCCAGAAGCAGCGGATATCCCACGACTGGGAGATAGCAGCGTGGCACCTGGGAGATCAGACAGAAGCAGCGGATATCCCGCGCCTGGGAGATCAGACAGAAGCAGCGGATATCCTGCGCATGGGAGATCAGACAGAAGCAGCGGATATCCCGCGCCTGGGAGATCAGTCAGAAGCAGCGGATATCCTGCACCTGGGAGATCAGACAGAAGCAGCGGATATCCTGCGCCTGGGAGATCAGTCAGAAGCAGCGGATATCCTGTGCCTGGGAGATCAGACAGAAGCAGCGGATATTCTGCACCTGTGAGATCAGACAGAAGCAGCGGATATCCCGCGCCTGGGAGATCAGTCAGAAGCAGCGGATATCCCGTGCCTGGGAGATCAGACAGAAGCAGAGGATATCCCGCGCCTGGGAGATCAGACAGAAGCAGCGGATATCCCGCGCCTGGGAGCTGTTAACACCCAAACCGCGATTCTTCCAACAAAATGGCGCTTGGAAGTTATTTGCCAAAATGGCCGCAGTTTTTCAGCCAGAAGACTTTAGTAAATAATCCCCTTAGTCCCCTCTGTGTACAGGGTTTAACTTCTGCTGTGTTTACATGTTCAGGACTGCAGGGATCACGCGTGTGCATTACATGCGAGTAACATGCAGACGTCTGTACTCACGGTTTGTTATATTCTTGGTGATCACGTCCACACACCAGTTGTTGACTTGGTCACAGAACAATGGCTGCAGGTTGGGAAGGCTGCACGCCTTCTTCGGGTCTTTACACGTGTAACACTCCATCCGGTTGGAAAATACGGGGACGGCTGAGGGAATAAAAACCAGATTCGGGTGAGAGGAGAAGCAGCGTTCGGGGAAACCCTCAGCCGAGACATTGCCCCGCCTGCCTCTCCCGCCTCAGGGTGACACAGAAACACATGGTCTGCGGCCCCCTGAGTCTATCTCAGGATTGTCCCGATGTGGGGTGATATAGTGACAAGGAAGAACAGGGACTTAATGCTAATCCATTCTGCAGTGTCTCTATCATAGATACTATCCCTCCCACTGGAGAGACACACGGGTAATACAACCCACTGAGAATGTTCTACAGAAGGGTGACCGAGAGGGAAATACTGAACATATATGTGGTCCATCGAGTCAGTTCCTCCACCTGTGGTCTGCAGACGTACTGCAAGGCCGGGGTTCTCAACTCCAGTCCTCAAGACCCCCCAACATGTCAGGTTTTAAGGATATCCCTGCTTCAGCAGTCAAAGACTGGGCCACCTGTGTTGAAGTAGGCTCTATTTGACTGAGCCATGATTCAGCTGATTCTGCTGAAGCAGGGATATCCTTAAAACTTGACCAGTCTTGAAGACTGGAGTTGAGAGCCCCTGCTATAAGGTGAAAGCGGTGCAGACCTACAGCCCATAAATGGTGTCACACAATACGGTTGATGGTGACAATGACAGAATGGTACCCAAGTCTGTCCCTTCCCACCGCAGATTGTCCCCAATGAAACAGGAGGAACCTACGTCCCACCCTGTCACTCCTACCACAGAATGTAGACGGATACAGCTCTCCCATAGGGTGACAAGGTGACACACACCCTGCCCCCGGAGTACTCACTGGAGTAACGGTCAATGTTGCAGTAATCAGTGTCACAGCACGTGGCACTCATGTAGATAGATTTCCTGCCGATGTCCACGGCCGAGGTCTGGTTGCACAGCACGGGAGAGGCGCAGCCTTTGATCACCGTGTTCTGGCTGCTCTGCATATCTGGGGACATCACAAGACGAGGTGTGAGATGCCTGGGTGGTGGGGACCCCACGTCCCCCGTCCCACTCCACGGACCCCACATACACATTTATTTAGGGAATAAAACGAGACTTTTTAATAAATGACGCTGCGTAATGAATGCTCTGGAATTCCTAATCATGACACAACACACGCACACACGTGATCACGTGTCAGAGGTTCCCTGGTGCAAGAACACACGCAGAGTTATCCCCACAGAAAATGCTGCTGTTATCACAGGGACTTCACACCCGGGACCGCATCTTTGCACACGGGGCCCTGCCTGGCGCTGCGTACTGAGCGTCTCAATAACACGGTTGTGTAACTATGTTCTGCTCACTGGTTGCACCAGACTTGTTAATGCGGGTGACAAGCCAGGTCCCTGCCCAAAGCATTGTGACATTATTATGAGGTGCACACTGTGAAACGCTGATACACAGAGCACTTTGGGGCAGTGATGCTAAGAGTTACACACCCAACATGCATGTCTAACACATCCGCTGTGAAATCTTACTTTATCCAACAGGAGGGTTTCATTTACTAGTCCTGGATTATTCGCTTTAAATATTATTATATTTCCATCCTCTTGCGCCTGAAATGAACAGGACAGGCTACTTCCCTCTTATGTAGAACTGACCTTATTTTAACTATATCCAACGTGCAATACTGTGCCGTGTTTCATTAACTACCCTAGTCACTGTGATAATAGAAAGTTTTACCCCCGGGTTACAGCCCCGGGCACCTCTGGAAAGGGATGAGAAAAAGCCACATTACCCGGGCAGTAATGACAGGCTGTACAAGCTCCATCCTTTCTAACATGTCTAACACGCCACGAGACACAGCTGTGCTGCAGCTGTTTCCTGCCCTCAATGTGTAACAGGGACTTATCACTGTGTGAGAGAAACTGCCTCTAAATCTAGCAGTGTGCACACAGGCAATCAACCAGACTCCACCTGGCTGATTAGGACTCGTAGAAAAAGCCTGATGTGAGAAACAGGAGAGAGATTCCTTAGCTCACATGTGGGCTGACATAGGGAGAAAGAGGACTGCAGAGATTTCCTTAGCCCACAACTGGGCTGCCCCGAGGGAAAGATGATGTCTTGATGCCCACTGAAGGACTGTATGCTGACAGCAAGACAAGGGGACAAGACCGGCTTCCCTACCCCCAGTCCTGCAGTGGTATACAGTATGCAAGGAGGGCACAGGCACGTTTCTGCCATGTGGCTCCTGTCCATTCTAGCTACGACATACTGCATAGGGACTAGGTGTAAACCTCTGAGAGGAAGAGCCATGCATCGAGTTCCTCAAGAGAATGTGCCTTTTAGTTATATATTACAGTTCAGAGGGACGTATTAAGGGAATATTTTAAGTTAATACTTTACACCGTATCATCCGTATGTCCGTGAAAGCACATTTTACCCAGGATCAAACAATCATCTCCAGAAAGTAACCCTGAGCTTTATATGATGGGAGCGCTATGACCATAGGGTGAGGCTCCCCCATTTACCCCCACTCTGTAGTGTGTGTATATATATATTTATATATATATACACACACACATACATACACACACACATATATATATATATATATATATATATATTATATATATACACACACACACACACACACACACACACACACACACACACACATTATATATATACACACACACACACACACACACATACATACATACACACATACACAATCTTCACAACAGCTTAATTGCTGTGTCTGAAGCAGACCTCTAGGAACTTTTCTTCACTCACTGCCACATTCAATTACACATGCTGCATGCACAGAAGCTTAATTAAGCTCCTAGAAGTCTGAGTCGGATCACTAGGAATCCTGCCTCAGTCAGTGCTAATCCTAATTGGCAATCATCCCTCACAGGAAACTTTCTATGATCCACAAGAAAGCTGCCAGAGAGATCTATCTCCAGGGCAAATCTGCAGCTGCTGTCCTGATTGCAATACTTTTATCACATATGGTATATATATATATATATATATATATATATATATATATCCAGCAGATATAACCAATCATGAACAGTATTTCTGAAATGAACATTAAACTGATTGCACAACTTCGCCTTAGAGACTTTGGGGCTTTAATTATTATTTTTTCCTCTAATCCTGTGTATTCCCCACTGCCAGCATGCATGGGGTGTGCAGTAATCATGTGTGTCACTGCCAGCATGCATGGGGTGTGCAGTAATCATGTGTGTCACTGCCAGCATGCATGGGGTGTGCAGTAATCCTGTGTGTCACTGCAAGCATGCATGGGGTGTGCAGTAATCCTGTGTGTCACTGCAAGCATGCATGGGGTGTGCAGTAATCCTGTGTGTCACTGCAAGCATGCATGGGGTGTGCAGTAATCCTGTGTGTCACTGCCAGCATGCATGGGGTGTGCAGTAATCATGTGTGTCACTGCCAGCATGCATGGGGTGTGCAGTAATCATGTGTGTCACTGCCAGCATGCATGGGGTGTGCAGTAATCCTGTGTGTCACTGCAAGCATGCATGGGGTGTGCAGTAATCATGTGTGTCACTGCCAGCATGCATGGGGTGTGCAGTAATCATGTGTGTCACTGCAAGCATGCATGGGGTGTGCAGTAATCATGTGTGTCACTGCAAGCATGCATGGGGTGTGCAGTAATCATGTGTGTCACTGCAAGCATGCATGGGTTGTGCAGTAATCATGTGTGTCACTGCAAGCATGCATGGGGTGTGCAGTAATCATGTGTGTCACTGCCAGCATACATGGGGTGTGCAGTAATCATGTGTGTCACTGCAAGCATGCATGGGTTGTGCAGTAATCCTGTGTGTCACTGCAAGCATGCATGGGGTGTGCAGTAATCCTGTGTGTCACTGCAAGCATGCATGGGGTGTGCAGTAATCATGTGTGTCACTGCAAGCATGCATGGGGTGTGCAGTAATCATGTGTGTCACTGCCAGCATGCATGGGGTGTGCAGTAATCCTGTGTGTCACTGCAAGCATGCATGGGGTGTGCAGTAATCATGTGTGTCACTGCAAGCATGCATGGGGTGTGCAGTAATCATGTGTGTCACTGCAAGCATGCATGGGGTGTGCAGTAATCATGTGTGTCACTGCAAGCATGCATGGGGTGTGCAGTAATCATGTGTGTCACTGCCAGCATGCATGGGGTGTGCAGTAATCATGTGTGTCACTGCCAGTATGCATGGGGTGTGCAGTAATCATGTGTGTCACTGCAAGCATGCATGGGGTGTGCAGTAATCATGTGTGTCACTGCAAGCATGCATGGGGTGTGCAGTAATCATGTGTGTCACTGCCAGCATGCATGGGGTGTGCAGTAATCCTGTGTGTCACTGCAAGCATGCATGGGTTGTGCAGTAATCATGTGTGTCACTGCAAGCATGCATGGGGTGTGCAGTAATCATGTGTGTCACTGCCAGCATGCATGGGGTGTGCAGTAATCATGTGTGTCACTGCCAGCATGCATGGGGTGTGCAGTAATCCTGTGTGTCACTGCAAGCATGCATGGGGTGTGCAGTAATCCTGTGTGTCACTGCAAGCATGCATGGGGTGTGCAGTAATCCTGTGTGTCACTGCAAGCATGCATGGGGTGTGCAGTTATCATGTGTGTCACTGCCAGCATGCATGGGGTGTGCAGTAATCATGTGTGTCACTGCCAGCATGCATGGGGTGTGCAGTAATCATGTGTGTCACTGCCAGCATGCATGGGGTGTGCAGTAATCATGTATGTCACTGCAAGCATGCATGGGGTGTGCAGTAATCATGTGTGTCACTGCAAGCATGCATGGGGTGTGCAGTAAACATGTCAACACTGCAATCAGGATCGCATGAGTCTCACTATACCACCTGTGCACACTAAGGCCTGGGACATAGTGAGTTTAAGCTCGCTGAGGCGCGCTCCTGCTCTGCCTCTTCTGCTGAAAATTGGGCTTTTTCCTGTCCTTGCAGGCGAGGCAGTGAGCGCGCTCTGGGGGCGGGGTGGAGGCGGAGCGGAGGCGTGTCAGGAGGCAGAGCGGGAGGTGGGGCTAGTCCCCCGCTCCCATTGGATGGGAGCGGTCACGTGACCACTCCTCCGCTTCCCCGAGCGGCAAATTTCAAACCTGCCTGCCTGTTCCAATTTTCTCAGCCTCCGCACGCATCAGCGCGCATGCGGAGGGGGAAACGATAGCCGCGCTGATGACAGATGCAGGGGGTTTGTGCATCTGCTCAGCACGGCTCAGCCTGGCTCAGCGAGCTTAAACTTACTGTGTCCCAGGCCTAACACATGTGCTCTCAGCTTCTAACGTGACAGTATCCATGTCTATTACCCTAGACCAACGGTGCGCAAACTGGGGGGCGGGAGATTTTTCGGGGGGGGCGCGAGTGGTTGCAGAGGCCCTGTGCTCTCCCAAAGGCATTAAATGAAATGCCGGGGGACCCTGTGAGAACCCTGCAACACTCCACTTACCGTGATTCAGCCGGCTCCCGGACACGTGACCATGGCATTTGACGCCGCGGGTCATGTGACGTGACGGCTGCCATGGTAACGTGACGTCAAATGACGCTGCGGGTCACGTGACCTCACACGACCCGTGCCGTCTTTTGACGCCGCGCGAGGTAACGGGGGGGGGGGGGGGGCGCACCAAAGAGGAAAGCCACCAGGGGGGGGCGCAGCATAAAAGTTTGCGCGCACCTGCCCCAGACACACAGATCAGAGATCTCTAAGATCCCTCTGCTAGCCGAAGCGCCAGTCTCCTTCTGGCAGATATCCCCACTAATTGTGTGGGTTGTAGTCCATAGGGATCACACACAACCTGCAGGCGGTGTATATCACAGTCACCTCTGCAGGCGGTGTATATAACAGTCACCTCTGCAGGCGGTGTATATAACAGTCACCTCTGCAGGCGGTGTATATAACAGTCACCTCTGCAGGCGGTGTATATAACAGTCACCTCTGCAGGCGGTGTATATAACAGTCACCTCTGCAGGTGGTGTATATAACAGTCACCTCTGCAGGCGGTGTATATAACAGTCACCTCTGCAGGCGGTGTATATAACAGTCACCTCTGCAGGCGGTGTATATAACAGTCACCTCTGCAGGCGGTGTATATAACAGTCACCTCTGCAGGCGGTGTATATAACAGTCACCTCTGCAGGCGGTGTATATAACAGTCACCTCTGCAGGCGGTGTATATAACAGTCACCTCTGCAGGCGGTGTATATAACAGTCACCTCTGCAGGCGGTGTATATAACAGCCACCTCTGCAGGCGGTGTATATAACAGTCACCTCTGCAGGCGGTGTATATAACAGTCACCTCTGCAGGCGGTGTATATAACAGTCACCTCTGCAGGCGGTGTATATAACAGTCACCTCTGCAGGCGGTGTATATAACAGTCACCTCTGCAGGTGGTGTATATAACAGTCACCTCTGCAGGCGGTGTATATAACAGTCACCTCTGCAGGCGGTGTATATAACAGTCACCTCTGCAAGCGGTGTATATAACAGTCACCTCTGCAGGCGGTGTATATAACAGTCACCTCTGCAGGCGGTGTATATAACAGTCACCTCTGCAGGCGGTGTATATAACAGTCACCTCTGCAGGCGGTGTATATAACAGTCACCTCTGCAGGCGGTGTATATAACAGTCACCTCTGCAGGCGGTGTATATAACAGTCACCTCTGCAGGCGGTGTATATAACAGTCACCTCTGCAGGCGGTGTATATAACAGTCACCTCTGCAGGCGGTGTATATAACAGTCACCTCTGCAGGCGGTGTATATAACAGTCACCTCTGCAGGCGGTGTATATAACAGTCACCTCTGCAGGCGGTGTATATAACAGTCACCTCTGCAGGCGGTGTATATAACAGTCACCTCTGCAGGCGGTGTATATAACAGTCACCTCTGCAGGCGGTGTATATAACAGTCACCTCTGCAGGCGGTGTATATAAAAGTCACCTCTGCAGGCGGTGTATATAAAAGTCACCTCTGCAGGCGGTGTATATAACAGTCACCTCTGCAGGCGGTGTATATAACAGTCACCTCTGCAGGCGGTGTATATAACAGTCACCTCTGCAGGCGGTGTATATAAAAGTCACCTCTGCAGGCGGTGTATATAACAGTCACCTCTGCAGGCGGTGTATATAACAGTCACCTCTGCAGGCGGTGTATATAACAGTCACCTCTGCAGGCGGTGTATATAACAGTCACCTCTGCAGGCGGTGTATATAACAGTCACCTCTGCAGGCGGTGTATATAACAGTCACCTCTGCAGGCGGTGTATATAACAGTCACCTCTGCAGGCGGTGTATATAACAGCCACCTCTGCAGGCGGTGTATATAACAGTCACCTCTGCAGGCGGTGTATATAACAGTCACCTCTGCAGGCGGTGTATATAACAGCCACCTCTGCAGGCGGTGTATATAACAGTCACCTCTGCAGGCGGTGTATATAACAGCCACCTCTGCAGGCGGTGTATATAACAGTCACCTCTGCAGGCGGTGTATATAACAGTCACCTCTGCAGGCGGTGTATATAACAGCCACCTCTGCAGGCGGTGTATATAACAGTCACCTCTGCAGGCGGTGTATATAACAGTCACCTCTGCAGGCGGTGTATATAACAGTCACCTCTGCAGGCGGTGTATATAACAGTCACCTCTGCAGGCGGTGTATATAACAGTCACCTCTGCAGGCGGTGTATATAACAGTCACCTCTGCAGGCGGTGTATATAACAGTCACCTCTGCAGGCGGTATATATAACAGTAACTTGTGTTCACCGGGACTTCAAAAGATACAACGAGTCTATGGCACAGACATTTAGCCAGACTCTTTGTTTCATTCCTGTGCATGTATCAATTTACAAAGAAGACCTGACACTGGTTACACTGAAACAGTCACCCTGGGGTTAAACGGTACATTATTTACCATACCGAGAATTAACCCTTTCACAGGGAATCTAACCACTGAATAATGTGTATTATTATTATGTATATCACTTGTATGTTTATTTTAACAAACTTATTAAAAGTTGTACATTTTAACTAAGCAACTTAACGAACACAAACAGTGAACGATATAGACCGTAACATAGGTCCTGCTAAGCAGCACCTTACTGCTCCAATACACAGCTACTCGTTATTCTTATATATCTATGGTGCACCAGCTAAGGGATCTCTGCACAGCCACTATCTCCCAGGTCTCTGCACAGCCACTATCTCCCAGATATCTGCACAGCCACTATCTCCCAGGTATCACACAGGTCTCTGCACAGCCACTATCTCCCAGGTATCTCCCAGATCTCTGCACAGCCACTATCTCCCAGGTATCTCCCAGATCTCTGCACAGCCACTATCTCCCAGGTATCTCCCAGGTCTCTGCACAGCCACTATCTCCCAGATCTCTGCACAGCCACTATCTCCCAGGTATCACACAGGTCTCTGCACAGCCACTATCTCCCAGGTATCACACAGGTCTCTGCACAGCCACTATCTCCCAGGTATCACACAGGTCTCTGCACAGCCACTATCTCCCAGGTATCACACAGGTCTCTGCACAGCCACTATCTCCCAGGTAGCACACAGGTCTCTGCACAGCCACTATCTCCCAGGTATCACACAGGTCTCTGCACAGCCACTATCTCCCAGGTAGCACACAGGTCTCTGCACAGCCACTATCTCCCAGGTCTCTGCACAGCCACTATCTCCCAGATCTCTGCACAGCCACTATCTCCCAGGTATCACACAGGTCTCTGCACAGCCACTATCTCCCAGGTCTCTGCACACCCACTATCTCCCAGGTAGCACACAGGTCTATGCACACCCACTATCTCCCAGGTAACACACAGGTCTCTGCACACCCACTATCTCCCAGGTAGCACACAGGTCTCTGCACACCCACTATCTCCCAGGTCTCTGCATAGCCACTATCTGCCAGGTATCACACAGGTCTCTGCACACCCACTATCTCCCAGGTAACACACAGGTCTCTGCACACCCACTATCTCCCAGGTCTCTGCACAGCCACTATCTCCCAGGTATCTCCCAGGTCTCTGCACACCCACTATCTCCCAGGTAGCCCACAGGTCTCTGCACACCCACTATCTCCCAGGTATCACACACCCACTATCTCCCAGGTCTCTGCACACCCACTATCTCCCAGGTCTCTGCACACCCACTATCTCCCAGGTCTCTGCACACCCACTATCTCCCAGGTCTCTGCAAAGCCACAATCTCCCAGGTATCACACAGATCTCTGCACAGCCACTATCTCCCAGGTAGCACACAGGTCTCTGCACAGCCACTATCTCCCAGGTCTCTGCACAGCCACTATCTCCCAGGTATCTCCCAGGTCTCTGCACAGCCACTATCTCCCAGGTAACACACAGATCTCTGCACAACCACTATCTCACAGGTAACACACAGATCTCTGCACAGCCACTATCTCCCAGGTATCACACAGATCTCTGCACAGCCACTATCTCCCAGGTATCACATAGATCTCTGCACAGCCACTATCTCCCAGGTAGCACACAGATCTCTGCACACCCACTATCTCCCAGGTCTCTGCACAGCCACTATCTTCCAGATATCACACAGGTCTCTGCACACCCACTATCTCCCAGGTCTCTGCACAGCCACTATCTCCCAGGTATCGCACAGGTCTCTGCACACCCACTATCTCCCAGGTAACACACAGGTCTCTGCACACCCACTATCTCCCAGGTATCGCACAGGTCTCTGCACACCCACTATCTCCCAGGTAACACACAGGTCTCTGCACAGCCACTATCTCCCAGGTAGCACACAGGTCTCTGCACAGCCACTATCTCCCAGGTATCTCCCAGGTCTCTGCACAGCCACTATCTCCCAGGTATCTCCCAGGTCTCTGCACACCCACTATCTCCCAGGTCTCTGCACACCCACTATCTCCCAGGTAGCACACAGATTTCTGCACAGCCACTATCTCCCAGATCTCTGCCCAGCCACTATCTCCCAGGTCTCTGCACAGCCACTATCTCCCAGGTATCTCCCAGGTCTCTGCACAGCCACTATCTCCCAGGTAGCACACAGGTCTCTGCACAGCCACTATCTCCCAGGTATCTCCCAGGTCTCTGCACAGCCACTATCTCCCAGGTAGCACACAGGTCTCTGCACAGCCACTATCTCCCAGATCTCTGCACAGCCACTATCTCCCAGATCTCTGCACAGCCACTATCTCCCAGATAACACACAGGTCTCTGCACAGCCACTATCTCCCAGGTCTCTGCACAGCACTATCTCCCAGGTATCACACAGGTCTCTGCACAGCCACTATCTCCCAGGTATCTCCCAGGTCTCTGCACACCCACTATCTCCCAGGTAGCACACAGGTCTCTGCACAGCCACTATCTCCCAGGTAACACACAGGTCTCTGCACAGCCACTATCTCCCAGGTAACACACAGGTCTCTGCACAGCCACTATCTCACAGGTATCACACAGGTCTCTGCACACCCACTATCTCCCAGGTCTCTGCACACCCACTATCTCACAGGTATCACACAGGTCTCTGCACACCCACTATCTCCCAGGTAGCGCACAGGTCTCTGCACACCCACTATCTCCCAGGTAACACACAGGTCTCTGCACACACACTATCTCCCAAATAACACACAGGTCTCTGCACACCCACTATCTCCCAGGTAACACACAGGTCTCTGCACACACACTATCTCCCAGGTAGCGCACAGGTCTCTGCACACCCACTATCTCCCAGGTAACACACAGCTCTCTGCACAGCCACTATCTCCCAGGTAACACACAGGTCTCTGCACAGCCACTATCTCCCAGGTCTCTGCACAGCCACTATCTCCCAGGTATCTCCCAGGTCTCTGCACAGCCACTATCTCCCAGGTAGCACACAGGTCTCTGCACAGCCACTATCTCCCAGGTATCACACAGGTCTCTGCACAGCCACTATCTCCCAGGTAGCACACAGGTCTCTGCACAGCCACTATCTCCCAGGTAGCACACAGATCTCTGCACAGCCACTATCTCCCAGGTAGCACACAGATCTCTGCACACCCACTATCTCTGCACACCCACTATCTCCCTGGTAGCACCCAGGTCTCTGCACACCCACTATCTCCCAGGTAGCACACAGGTCTCTGCACACCCACTATCTCCCAGGTAACACACAGGTCTCTGCACACCCACTATCTCCCAGGTAGCACACAGGTCTCTGCACACCCACTATCTCCCAGGTCTCTGCACAGCCACTATCTCCCAGGTCTCTGCACACCCACTATCTCCCAGGTAGCGCACAGGTCTCTGCACACCCACTATCTCCCAGGTCTCTGCACACCCACTATCTCCCAGGTAGCACACAGGTCTCTGCACACCCACTATCTCCCAGGTCTCTGCACACCCACTATCTCCCAGGTAGCACACAGGTCTCTGCACACCCACTATCTCCCAGGTAACACACAGATCTCGCACAGCCACTATCTCTCAGGTAGCACACAGGTCTCTGCACAGCCACTATCTCCCAGGTATCTCCCAGGTCTCTGCACAGCCACTATCTCCCAGGTCTCTGCACAGCCACTATCTCCCAGGTATCACACAGGTCTCTGCACAGCCACTATGTCCCAGGTAGCACACAGGTCTCTGCACAGCCACTATCTCCCAGGTATCACACAGGTCTCTGCACAGCACTATCTCCCGGGTAACACACAGGTCTCTGCACAGCCACTATCTCCCAGGTAGCACACAGGTCTCTGCACAGCCACTATCTCCCAGGTCTCTGCACAGCCACTATCTCCCAGGTATCTCCCAGGTCTCTGCACACCCACTATCTCCCAGATCTCTGCACAGCCACTATCTCCCAGGTAGCACACAGGTATCTGCACACCCACTATCTCCCAGGTAGCACACATATCTCTGCATTACGGGTTAGAGTGAGTAATTGCCTAGTTGTGACATTTATTGGGGAGTGAGCCAGGCTTATTGTGCTGTGAGTACCTGGGGTCCATTCTCAGCACGGTTGAGCACCATTGGCGTTACTAGTTGGGGTGCCCTCTGGCAGGGTGTGTGGCACTTTCTGTTCTGTTCCTAGTATTTTACCTGCAGATCTTATCTTGTGTGTTCTATTTACGGGCATGTTTCATGGGGTGGGGGCCCTGAGGTCAGACGCACACAAGCAAGTCCAACACCCTAACCACTGATCTACCCAATCTGCTTTACACCAGGAACATTCTGCTGTAACCACTTCAGCGCTGGGGAGGGGGCATTACTGCTGGTCAGTAAATCCGGATTGCATGGCGACTCATCCAGTTATCTGGAAATATCAGCTAACCAAGGAATCCGAACACACTGCAGCCTCTCTGATCTCCACACCTTGAGAAAGTCCTGAGGGATGAAACGCGTTGGTGCGTGGTCCTATACTATTGCCAAACTGATCATTAAAAGTTAATATATATTTTTTCCATGTCTGGAGTTGCCCTTATTTTTGCATTTCTGGATGCTGTGAGCTGTGCTCCTCTTCTCTTCTACCGCTCTGATCTCCAGTTACACAACAAAATCCGATGTTCAACATGGAGCTTGTGGGGAGACCTTGTTGATGTTATTACATTTCCGTGTCTTCCACATTGTACAGACACTTCGATGTGACATTCTACAAAGGGTGTGTCCCCGCGTCAGAAGATTTATTATGCACAGTGATACTATGTGGCATGTTTATTCATTCCACACGTGGTTCTGTGCATTCCACGGCTTGCTGAGCTCATTCCATGAGTATGAAACACCTGACTCCTCTCAGCCCCGGGCACCCAGTGAAGGATTTACAGGTCCCTCTCCCAAAACCAGCGCGGACCTGAACCCAAACAACACCAGACCCGTAGATTTACTAGCAGCCCAATTCTCCCTCATGATGTCTTATCATGATCCATGTCACAGATACCAGAACCAAGGGCTCTTTGTGTTCTGATAGCAACACGTGTGTCTGTGGGTGCTCAGGAAACACTTTCCTCATAGCTCCCCAATAAGAACTGCTAAGATAGTGGCCCCCGCACGGGGGAAAAGGGTGAACTAATATTTTATTGGGTCTTATATTCTTCGTTAAGATTGCATATTCCCCAAACGATTGTCTTTTTTCAAATGAAAAACCCAACTATGGTTCCCATTAATAAATCCTCAGCCTCGGAGAACAGAACTTTGCAAATGATCTGCAATAAGACTCCGCGATAAAACACAGGTTGGTGTGAAACGCGTTGGAGGATTCGTCGCCTCCTTTTATCCATGGCACAAATAACATTTATATATATTGTTATTATTACTCCTGTCCCTGTTTCCGTGTGGCTGTGACCGTCTTCGGCTTTCCCTGATATTCTGGGCACTTTGGGCTCTGACTTTATCCGTGAACAAAAATCTAGAATCCGACAAATGTGAGGTGCAACTTTCTGGGGAAATTCACAGTACTTGTTAGATTTCTGCGCTCGTCCGCAGAATGTGTCTGTCACTTCCTGTCGCTTTGGGAAGATTTAGTAAAACGCTGTAGATTTTGAGAACAAGGGGCATGAAAATAGTGATGGAAGTCACCAGCCAATGACAGCGAATAACCCCGCGTCCCACCCCGCGTCCCACCCCGGGTCCCACCCCGCGTCCCACCCCGCTCCCACCCTGGGGGGCTTCTCACTTTCTCACCTTGTGATCTGTAGGCGAGAGAGATGCACGTGGTCTCATAGATGGGGCATTTCTTCCGGGTCATGCGGCAGGAAGACGCGGTGCCGATACACTGAAAACAGCGCAGCCCGAGCACTGCGGGGGAGAGAGAGACTGTTATACAGAGAGTGCGACTGTTATACAGAGAGAGACTGTTATACAGAGAGAGAGACTGTTATACAGAGAGTGCGACTGTAATACAGAGAGTGCGACTGTTATACAGAGAGAGACTGTTATACAGAGAGAGAGACTGTTATACAGAGAGAGAGACTGTTATACAGAGAGAGAGACTGTTATACAGAGAGTGCCGATACACTGAAAACAGCGCAGCCCGAGCACTGCGGGGGAGAGAGAGACTGTTATATAGAGAGAGAGAGACTGTTATACAGAGAGTGCCGATACACTGACACTGAAAACAGCGCAGCCCGAGCACTGCGGGGGAGAGAGAGACTGTTATACAGAGAGTGCGACTGTTATACAGAGAGAGAGAGACTGTTATACAGAGAGTGCCGATACACTGAAAACAGCGCAGCCCGAGCACTGCGGGGGAGAGAGAGACTGTTATACAGAGAGTGCGACTGTTATACAAAGAGAGAGACTGTTATACAGAGAGTGCCGATACACTGAAAACAGCGCAGCCCGAGCACTGCGGGGGAGAGAGAGACTGTTATACAGAGAGTGCGACTGTTATACAGAGAGAGAGAGACTGTTATACAGAGAGTGCCGATACACTGAAAACAGCGCAGCCCGAGCACTGCGGGGGAGAGAGAGACTGTTATACAGAGAGTGCGACTGTTATACAAAGAGAGAGACTGTTATACAGAGAGTGCCGATACACTGAAAACAGCGCAGCCCGATATGTTATACAGAGAGTGTGACTGTTATACAGAGAGTGAGACTTATACAGAGAGAGAGACTGTTATACAGAGAGAGACACTGTTATACAGAGAGAGACTGTTATACAGAGAGTGTGACTGTTATACAGAGAGTGTGACTGTTATACAGAGAGAGAGAGGCTGTTATACAGAGAGTGAGACTTATACAGAGAGAGACTGTTATACAGAGAGAGACTGTTATACAGAGAGAGAGACTTATACAGAGAGAGAGACTTATACAGAGAGAGAGACTGTTATACAGAGAGAGAGACCATTATACAGAGAGAGAGACTGTTATACAGAGAGAGAGACTTATACAGAGAGAGAGAGAGAGAGAGAGAGACTGTTATACAGAGAGAGAGACTGTTATACACAGAGAGAGACTGTTATACAGAGAGAGAGAGACTGTTATACAGAGAGAGTGAGACTGTTATACAGAGAGAGTGAGACTGTTATACAGAGAGAGTGAGACTGTTATACAGAGAGAGTGAGACTTATACAGAGAGTGAGACTGTTATACAGAGAGGGAGAGACTGTTATAAAGAGAGAGAGACTTATACAGAGAGAGTGAGACTGTTATAAAGAGAGTGAAACTTATACAGAGAGACTGTTATACAGAGTGAGACTTATACAGAGAGAGTGAGACTGCTAAAGAGAGAGAGACTGTTATAGAGAGACAGAGAGAGACTGTTATAAAGAGAGTGAGACTGCTATACAGAGAGAGATTATTATAAAGAGAGTGAGGCAGTTATAGAGAGACAGAGAGAGAGACTGTTATACAGAGTTTGAGACTGTTATACAGAGAGTGAGACTGTTATAAAGCGAGTGAGACTGTTATACAGAGAGTGAAACTTATATATATAGAGAGAGATTGTTATAAAGAGTGAGACTGTTATAAAGAGAGTGAAACTTATATCCTGAGAGAGATTGTTATAAAGAGAGCAAGACTGTTATACAGAGAGAGAGTCTGTTAGAGAGAGAGAGAATGTATAGACAGATAGAGATTGTTACAAAGAGAGAGAGATAGACTGCTATACAGAGAGAGATACCTGTGCATTGTACAGTGTGAGTGGAATACAGTGACAGATGATAAGGAATCTGATAGAAGTACCAATAGTATGTCAAGTCATTGGCAATATGATAATAACCGCTAGCAATTAATTGATGATTTTGTCTAACTTTTACGTAAAACAAACAAAAAATGATGTCATGGCTTAGCCCCACTTAGTAAGTGTACCCCTGGGGTTCTTTCATGCACATTGAGTAACTGTAATAGTTTGCAGTGCAGTGGACCACTGGAGCCTGCAGCACTGAGAGGGTTAAGCACACAGCACCCTCCGCTCGCTATTTATTGTGAATCTTGATGAACGAGACCACACCTGATTCCAAGTGAAAAACATGTCCACTGTCTCCATCCAAGTCACCACTTTATGCAAAGGTTAAAAACCATATCCAACCCGACCCAGCCCCATCCAGCCCCATCCAGCCCCATCCAGCCCCATCCAACCTCAACCAGCCCCATCCAACCCCATCCAACCCCACCCAGCCCCATCCAACCCCACCCAGCCCCATCCAACCCCACCCAGCCCCATCCAACCCCACCCAACCTCATCCAGCCCCATCCAACCCCATCCAACCCCATCCAACCTCAACCAGCCCCATCCAACCCCACCCAGCCCCATGCAACCTCAACCAGCCCCATCCAACCCCACCCAGCCCCATGCAACCTCAACCAGCCCCATCCAACCCCACCCAGCCCCATCCAACACCACCCAGCCCCATCCAACCCCATCCAACCTCAACCAGCCCCATCCAACCCCATCCAACCTCAACCAGCCCCATCCAACCCCACCCAGCCCCATCCAACCCCACCCAACCCCACCCAGCCCCATCCAACCCCACCCAGCCCCATCCAACCCCACCCAGCCCCATGCAACCTCAACCAGCCCCATGCAACCTCAACCAGCCCCATGCAACCTCAACCAGCCCCATCCAACCTCAACCAGCCCCATCCAACCCCACCCAGCCCCATGCGACCTCAACCAGCCCCATCCAACCTCAACCAACCCCATCCAACTTCAACCAGCTCATCCAACCTCAACCAGCCCCATCCAACCTCATCCCTGTGAAGATTCCGATTTAAAAGCTGAAATACTGGAAATAAATCTATAATATATATTTTTTGTGTTTAATTCTTTATTACTGTCCCACACTCAGTCACTCCTACCAACCATTGGGCCAAGCACTGCCATCTACTGCACTTCTTCCCTCACCTGCTGTCTCTGTAACTCAACAGCTGTAGAGGACAAGAACCCCAATTTAGTAGTACTATCACTAACTGGGTGATTAATGAATTAAATTAAATATAAATTTTTATTATTAGGAGCAAACAATAAAATACAGGGTGTTAAAATAACCAATTACATAACGCATAAATGATCCAATAGGGGCAGTGAAACCCTGATCATAAAAATAGCTTAGAACAGTGTGTAAACTTTATCCAACTTTATGTCTATATGGAATTATACACCAGGCTTAAGGAGGGGGGAGAATGACTAAAAGGCACGAATAAACTGCCCGCAGCTGATAGGAGTAGCTGGTTAGTGCACAAAGACCTAACAATGGGTAGCCACATATATGCAATACCCTACGGATTGTGCTAATATCCCCAATGCAATGTCTTGTATATAAATGTATACCTTGTTCATTTATGTAACTGTATTTGTAACCATGTATTATTTGTTTTACTCTGTGCCCAGGACATACTTGAAAACGAGAGGTAACTCTCAATGTATTACTTCCTGGTAAAATATTTTATAAATAAATAAATAAATAAATGTGTTGTCAGCAATCAGTGGGGTCTGATTACCGCTAGTGTTATGTAGCAAAGGGAGACAATAATTGGACGCCAGTTAGCACAAGTAGAGGTGGGAAAACGTGCCCATGTCGCTGGTGTTTCACCCAGGAGAGATTAGGTAAGTAGACGTGTAAGCCGAGATCTCTGATAAGTAGATCTGTGCAAACACTACCTGGTAAGTGCACTTAAACCTAATAATAGGTGAGCAAAAAACCTGCAACACACTGGGGATTGTGTATTGTGTATTTATCCCCAGTGTCTTGTCAGCAATCAGTAGTGTCTGATTGCTGAGCAGTATAAGGCAAACCTGTGCATGGAGCTGGGAGCAGAGAGCTCTGTGCACACACGCAAACTCCTAATGATAAAGCAGCTGTGTGAAGAGTGAAGGCAAAGCTTGAACCCCTGTGCAAAGGAGACAGCGTCAGCGCCATACACATCGGTAGCAAGAGTCTCTCAATGAAGAGCCCTGCAGCTGAATGGTGTCTGTGAGTCCAATCATAGCCATGGGAAGGCACTGCAGAGGCAGGTAAAGAAGTATATACTGCTCCCCGACTGGAACACCGCCATTATATCTCCAAACTATGCGTCAATAATCCCAGGGCAGGATTATTGTGCTGATGCGGCAGGATTATTGTGCTGATGCGGCAGGATTATTGTGCTGATGCGGCAGGATTATTGTGCTGATGCAGCAGTGCAGTAAAATGGGACTGATTTAAAAGTATATTGATGTGGGAATAGGAAGTACCGTGCTGATCGCATTGTATATAGGGGGTACGTATGTTCCTGCATTGTATATAGGGGGTACATATGTTCCTGTTATTATATCTTTCAGTTGTGCCTGAAATAAATGTCTGTTTCTGCCCTAGAGAGGGGCTCCGAGAGACCACCGGGTCAGCAAGAGCATTATCTGTGCAGGAGCATTATCTGCGCCGGAGCATTACCTGCGCAGGAGCGTTACCTGCGCAGGAGCGTTACCTGCGCTGGAGCGTTACCTGCGCAGGAGCTTTACCTGCGCAGGAGCCTTACCTGCGCTGGAGCATTACCGGCGCAGGAGCATTATCTGCGCAGGAGCCTTATCTGCGCAGGAGCTTTACCTGCGCAGGAGCATTACCGGCGCAGGAGCGTTATCTGCGCAGGAGCGTTATCTGCGCAGGAGCGTTATCTGCGCAGGAGCATTACCTGCGCAGGAGCATTATCTGCGCAGGCGCATTATCTGCGCAGGAGCATTATCTGCGCAGGAGCATTATCTGCGCTGGAGCCTTATCTGCACAGGAGCGTTACCTGCGCAGGAGCGTTACCTGCGCAGGAGCATTATCTGCGCAGGAGCATTATCTGCGCTGGAGCCTTATCTGCGCAGGAGCATTACCTGCGCAGGAGCATTATCTGCGCAGGAGCATTATCTGCGCAGGAGCATTATCTGCGCAGGAGCCTTATCTGCGCAGGAGCCTTATCTGCGCAGGAGCCTTACCTGCGCAGGAGCATTATCTGCGCAGGAGCATTATCTGCGCCGGAGCATTATCTGCGCCGGAGCATTACCTGTGCAGGAGCATTATCTGCGCAGGAGCATTATCTGCGCAGGAGCATTACCTGTGCAGGAGCATTATCTGCGCCGGAGCATTACCTGTGCAGGAGCATTATCTGCGCAGGAGCATTATCTGCGCAGGAGCATTACCTGCGCAGGAGCATTATCTGCGCAGGAGCATTATCTGCGCAGGAGCATTATCTGCGCAGGAGCATTACCTGCGCAGGAGCCTTACCTGCGCAGGAGCATTACCTGCGCAGGAGCATTACCTGCGCAGGAGCATTATCTGCGCAGGAGCCTTATCTGCACAGGAGCCTTATCTACGCAGGAGCCTTTTCTGCACAGGAGCATTACCTGCGCCGGAGCAGGGCGACCCAAGTACTCCCGTGTGGAGTCTGGATCTGCAATGCTAATGATTAGCCCTGCGTGTGCACATTAGTCAGGTGTGCCGACGCGTTTCACTCGGGAACGCTTTGTCAAGGACCACTTAGAGTGTAAGCTCTCCGGGGCAGGGATTTCCTTTCCTATTGTCTGACTTTGTTACACTCACTGTATTGTAATACTAATACTTGTATGGTCTCTCCTGTACACTGTGGGCGCTTGTACATACTGTACATACCGTGCGCCTGTAACCTGCGGTATCCTCACACACAGGGAGAGCCCTCATGGTGTAATACAGAG
Source organism: Ascaphus truei (assembly GCF_040206685.1). Lineage (NCBI taxonomy): Eukaryota > Metazoa > Chordata > Amphibia > Anura > Ascaphidae > Ascaphus > Ascaphus truei. Next base: position 136,900,912 of record NC_134488.1, read on the forward strand.
GTATAGCCGTGTACACTGTGGTATCCTCACACACAGGGATAGCCCGCGCCCTCATGTTGTAATACAGAGGTATAGCCAGGTACACTGTGGGCGCTTGTACATACTGTACATACCGTGCGCCTGTAACCTGCGGTATCCTCACACACAGGGAGAGCCCTCATGGTGTAATACAGAGGTATAGCCGTGTACACTGTGGTATCCTCACACACAGGGATAGCCCGCGCCCTCATGTTGTAATACAGAGGTATAGCCGGGTACACTGTGGGCGCTTGTACATACTGTACATACCGTGCGCCTGTAACCTGTGGTATCCTCACACACAGGGATAGCCCGCGCCCTCATGGTGTAATACAGAGGTATAGCCGTGTACACTGTGGGCGCTTGTACATACTGTACATACCGTGCTCCTGTAACCTGCGGTATCCTCACACACAGGGATAGCCCGTGCCCTCATGGTGTAATACAGAGGTATAGCCGTGTCCTCACACACAGGGATAGCCCGTGCCCTCATGGTGTAATACAGAGGTATAGCCGTGTACACTGTGGGCGCTTGTACATACTGTACATACCGTGCGCCTGTAACCTGCGGTATCCTCACACACAGGGAGAGCCCTCATGTTGTAATACAGAAGTATAGCCGTGTTCACACACAGGGATAGCTCGTGCCCTCATGTTGTAATACAGAAGTATAGCCGTGTACACTGTGGTATCCTCACACACAGGGATAGCCCGCGCCCTCATGTTGTAATACAGAAGTATAGCCATGTTCACACACAGGGAGAGCCCGCGCCCTCATGGTGTAATACAGAAGTATAGCCATGTTCACACACAGGGATAGCCCGTGCCCTCATGTTGTAATACGGAAGTATAGCCGTGTACACTGTGGTATCCTCACACACAGGGATAGCCCTCATGGTGTAATACAGAAGTATAGCCGTGTACACTGTGGTATCCTCACACACAGGGATAGCCCTCATGGTGTAATACAGAAGTATAGCCGTGCTCACACACAGGGATAGCCCTCATGGTGTAATACAGAAGTATAGCCGTGCTCACACACAGGGATAGACCTCATGGTGTAATACAGAAGTATAGCCGTGCTCACACACAGGGATAGCCCTCATGGTGTAATACAGAAGTATAGCCGTGCTCACACACAGGGATAGCCCTCATGGTGTAATATAGAAGTATAGCCGTGCTCACACACAGGGATAGCCCTCATGGTGTAATACAGAAGTATAGCCGTGCTCACACACAGGGATAGCCCTCATGGTGTAATACAGAAGTATAGCCGTGCTCACACACAGGGATAGCCCTCATGGTGTAATACAGAAGTATAGCCGTGCTCACACACAGGGATAGCCCTCATGGTGTAATACAGAAGTATAGCCGTGTTCACACACAGGGATAGCCCTCATGGTGTAATACAGAAGTATAGCCGAGCTCACACACAGGGATAGCCCTCATGGTGTAATACAGAAGTATAGCCGTGCTCACACACAGGGATAGCCCTCATGGTGTAATACAGAAGTATAGCCGTGCTCACACACAGGGATAACCCTCGTGGTGTAATACAGAAGTATAGCCGAGCTCACACACAGGGATAGCCCTCATGGTGTAATACAGAAGTATAGCCGTGCTCACACACAGGGATAGCCCTCATGGTGTAATACAGAGGTATAGCCGTGCTCACACACAGGGATAGCCCTCATGGTGTAATACAGAAGTATAGCGAGTTCACACGCAGGGAGAGCCCGCGCCCTCATGGTGTAATACAGAGGTATAGCGAGTTCACACACAGGGATAGCCCTCATGGTGTAATACAGAAGTATAGCCGTGCTCACACACAGGGATAGCCCTCATGGTGTAATACAGAAGTGTAGCCGTGCTCACACACAGGGATAGCCCTCATGGTGTAATACAGAAGTATAGCCGTGCTCACACACAGGGATAGCCCTCATGGTGTAATACAGAAGTGTAGCCGTGCTCACACACAGGGATAGCCCTCATGGTGTAATACAGAAGTATAGCGAGTTCACACACAGGGATAGCCCTCATGGTGTAATACAGAGGTATAGCGAGCTCACACACAGGGAGAGCCCGCGCCCTCATGGTGTAATACAGAAGTATAGCGAGTTCACACAGCCGTGCAGCTAATTAACCGATTATATTATTATCACTCCATCCCACACGTGTTGTAGGTTGTGATTCTTCTTGGAGGATAAACGAGGGAGCTCTTCATAGAAGTGATAGGGTCAGGAGGGCAGGAGCTACGGGGTGTTGTACATACACAATCAGTAACATACATGACCATAAGGGTAGCCATGGTGAGGGGCGGCCATGACTGATGGGGGCCCCCGCTCTCCTAGTTTGTTATTGGCCATGGGGCGGTGGGGGAGGGGGTTAGGCACGGGCAAGTATCCGAGGGGGGGTACTTCCTCTCCGCAGCAGAAGATGTCCTCACCGCCGCCATGCTTTGGGTTAGCGGTAGCAGTGTTTTGTTGGTGGCTGCGGGACTTGTCAGTTGGTCTGTTCGTCGCTGTGTGTGTGTTGTATGTATCTGTATGTGTTGTATGTATCTGTATGTGTGTTGTATGTATCTGTATGTGTGTTGTATTTATCTGTGTGTATTGTATGTATCTGTATGTGTGTTGTATGTATCTGTATGTGTGTTGTATGTATCTGTGTGTGTTGCATACAACACACACACAGATACATACATCTGTATGTGTTGTATGTATCTGTGTGTGTGTTGTATGCATCTGTATGTGTTGTATGTATCTGTATGTGTGTTGTATGTATCTGTGTGTGTGTTGTATGCATCTGTATGTGTGTTGTATGTATCTGTATGTGTGTTGTATGTATCTGTGTGTGTGTTGTATCTGTGTGTGTGTTGTATGTATCTGTATGTGTGTTGTATGTATCTGTATGTGTGTTGTATGTATCTGTATGTGTGTTGTATGTATCTGTTTGTGTTGTATGTATCTGTGTGTGTGTTGTATGTATCTGTGTGTGTGTTGTATGTATCTGTGTGTGTGTTGTATGTATCTGTGTGTGTTGTATGTATCTGTGTGTGTTGTATGTATCTGTGTGTGTTGTATGTATCTGTGTGTGTTGTATGTATCTGTATGTGTGTTGTATGTATCTGTATGTGTGTTGTATGTATCTGTGTGTGTTGTATGTATCTGTGTGTGTTGTATGTATCTGTATGTGTGTTGTATGTATCTGTGTGTGTTGTATGCATCTGTATGTGTTGTATGTATCTGTATGTGTGTTGTATGTATCTGTATGTGTGTTGTATGTATCTGTGTGTGTTGTATGTATCTGTGTGTGTGTTGTATGCATCTGTATGTGTTGTATGTATCTGTGTGTGTGTTGTATGTATCTGTGTGTGTGTTGTATGTATCTGTGTGTGTGTTGTATGCATCTGTGTGTATCTGTATGTGTTGTATGTATCTGTATGTGTGTTGTATGTATCTGTATGTGTGTTGTATGTATCTGTGTGTGTGTTGTATGCATCTGTATGTATCTGTATGTGTGTTGTATGTATCTGTATGTGTGTTGTATGTATCTGTGTGTGTGTGTTGTATGCATCTGTGTGTGTGTTGTATGCATCTGTATGTATCTGTGTGTGTGTTGTATGCATCTGTATGTATCTGTGTGTGTGTTGTATGCATCTGTATGTATCTGTGTGTGTGTTGTATGCATCTGTATGTATCTGTGTGTGTGTTGTATGTATCTGTATATGTGTTGTATGCATCTGTGTGTGTGTTGTATGTATTTGTGTGTGTGTGTTATATACCCTTTAATAAAGAAATATATGGAAAAAGACACAGAGTTGAGGTTTGTTGCTTGGGTTTCGGTCTTGGTTGTGGAATTGTCCTGTGTGGCGGGTGGTTGGGGGGACGCCGGGCTGCGGCCTGGTGCAGGTGGGGGTTAATGTCTGGGTGAGTTTGGGGCGGTGACATAACGCCGGGGTAGATAAGAAGTGAGCGTTATCATAAGGCGGAACATACTCCGGTGGCTGAGGGGGGGATCCGGCCAGCAGCGGGGGTCCCGCGTCCTGTGTATGCGTGGGCTCAGGACACAGCCACGGGCAGTCTGGCACGGATCAGTGCATTGGTTATAAGTAACAGTTATATGTTTGGAGTTTAATAAAAGCGGGGGTCCTTTGTACCCCGCATACGGTGCGGTGTTTTATGTGTCAGTGTCTGTTATTGGGGAGGACAGGGGGAGGAAAATCAGGGGTCGTGGGTCATGTAAAAATCTCACCACTTCACCACCACCACACCCTTGGTTCCAGCCCCCATGAACAGGGTGTGTGTGTGACAGTGTGTACATATGACGAAGAGACCCATGAGGTTTCAGAAGCTCTTCACAAACAAAGGTCACAAGGAGCCGACACCGGGAATTAAACCAGGTTCCCTGATTCACACTCGGTGTCATTTTCAGAGTCAGAGTCTTTACTCGCCGAGCCGCTCCCTCGGCCTATAAATAGAACGTGACATTATTTCAGTATTGGCTGAATGGGACGGGGCCTGAGGAGGGAGAGAAGGGGGCTGCGGGGGGCCTGAGGAATGGAGAGAAGGGGGCTGCGTGGGGCAGGGGGCTGCATGGGGCCTGAGGAGGGAGAGAAGGGGGCTGCGGGGGGCCTGAGGAATGGAGAGAAGGGGGCTGCGTGGGGCTGCGTGGGGCTGAGGAATAGAGAGAAGGGGGCTGCGTGGGGCGGAGGGCTGGAGAGAAGGGGGCTGCGTGGGGCCTGAGGAGGGAGAGAAGGGGGCTGCGTGGGGCCTGAAGAATGGAGAGAAGGGGGCTGCGTGGGGTGGAGGGCTGGGCAGAAGTGGCTGCGTGGGGTGGAGGGCTGGGCAGAAGGTGGCTGCGTGGAGCAGAGAGCTGGGCAGAAGGTGGCTGCATGGGCAGCAGGTTGGGCAGAATGTGACTTTGTGGGGCGGGGGCAGAAGGTTGGGGAGAAGGTGACTCCGTGAGGCGGGGGCGGAAGGTTGGGGAGAAGATGACTCTGTGGGGCGGGGGCAGAAGGTTGGGGAGAAGGTGACTCCGTTGGGCGGGGGCGGAAGGTTGGGGAGAAGGTGACTCTGTGGGGCGGGGGCGGAAGGTTGGGGAGAAGGTGACTCTGTGAGGCGGGGGCGGAAGGTTGGGGAGAAGGTGACTCCATTGGGCGGGGGCGGAAGGTTGGGGAGAAGATGACTCTGTGAGGCGGGGGCGGAAGGTTGGGGAGAAGGTGACTCCGTGAGGCGGGGGTGGAAGGTTGGGGAGAAGGTGACTCTGTGGGGAGGGGGCAGATGGTTGGGGAGAAGGTGACTCCATTGGGCGGGGGTGGAAGGTTGGGGAGAAGGTGACTTTGTGGGGCGGGGGCAGAAGGTTGGGGAGAAGGTGACTCCGTTGGGCGGGGGCGGAAGGTTGGGGAGAAGGTGACTCTGTGGGGCGGGGGCAGAAGGTTGGGGAGAAGGTGACTCGGTGAGGCGGGACGGAAGGTTGGACAGAAGGTGTTGAATAGGTAACTTCTTAGTGCGGTATTAATGAAACAATAGGACACATTCTCTAAGACTCTGAAATCACTATAAGTAGAACCCGAACCTACATACCTGAGGTTTCTATTATCCCTTTAATTGTCCTTCTACATCCCCTTCCCCTCACTGCCAGGAAATGCTTCGCAATCCTAACACACCCCGTCTTACGAAAGGAATCATCGAGGATCAATTCATACCCCGACATAGGCCTCCCGCAGAACCTGTTATAAGGACCAACCTCATTCTATCTGCATTGTACACATAATCCTTCTATTACACATAGGGGATTGTTCATTAACCTGCAATAGTGCTGATCGGGGCACTGGAACTTTCCGAGCGATAGTTTCCCAATTGGCGCTATAGCAGTTTAATGAATAACCCCTAAGGTGCCTCTCTCATGTGAAGGGTCAATATTATAACATTATTCTCATTTAAAGTACCGGACCCCAAAGCCTCAGTCCCTCTGCCCACGGAGGAAATCCAGAATGGTCCGACAGCCGTCCAAGAGAATATAAGTCACGAATATCACAATATAATATAGTGTCGAAGACTGAGCCACTGATTGAGCCATCTGTGCTGAAGCAGGGATATCCATAAACGCTGGCCTGTTAGTGGCCCTTGAGGTCTGAGTCTCAGACCCCTGTGCTGAATGGCTTTTGCTATAGTGAATGGTTGAAGGTTTTGGGGGGACGTGTTCATTTGGGGATAAACCCGTTTGGCGCTGGCCGTTATTATGGATGCGCAGTAGTAAAAGGCCGCCCGTTTCTAACCTCACCGTGACGGTCGCCGGGAGCCGGGAGCGCTCTGTCCTGCTGATCAAGCAGATATTTTAAGAGGACGGAAGTGTCATTTCTAAACATCCAGGAAACGCCTCACCGGGGAACATTGCCGATCACGTGCGCCCCATGGCAAACCATGGGGGTCAGCAACTATAAATAACCCACTATACCAGGGGGGTGAACGCCAGTCCTCAATCCCCACCCAACAGGACAGGTTTACAGGATATCCCAGCTTCAGCACAGGTGGCTCAATCACCTGTGCTGAAGCAGAGACTGGTTGAGTTACCTGTGCTGCAGCAGAGACTGGTTGAGTCACCTGTGCTGCAGCAGAGATTGAGCCACCTGTACTGAAGCAGAGACTGGTTGAGTTACCTGTGCTGCAGCAGAGACTGGTTGAGTCACCTGTGCTGCAGCAGAGACTGAATGAGCCACCTGTGCTGAAGCTGGGCTTACCTGAAAGCCTGACCTGTTGGGGGGGGGGGGGCTGGAGGACTAGAGATGAGCGCCCCTGTACTGCACGAGGTGAGAAGCGGGGTAACACACAGCTAATGGGGTATAAGTGTCTGTTTACTTGAATAGTGCTAAAAAATACAAACCTTCCTAGAGTGTGCGTGGTACTGTACAGGGTGTGTGCGTGGTACTGTACAGGGTGTGTGCGTGGTACTGTACAGGGTGTGTGCGTGGTACTGTACAGGGTGTGTGCGTGGTACTGTACAGGGTGTGTGCGTGGTACTGTACAGGGTGTGTGCGTGGTACTGTACAGGGTGTGTGCGTGGTACTGTACAGGGTGTGTGCGTGGTACTGTACAGGGTGTGTGCGGAGAACTGTGCAGGTTACGCATCGTTTCATTGCTTAAAATAAAGTTTGAGCCCCGTGCCCTGTGCCATGTGCCCCGTGCCCCGTGCCCCGTGCCCCGTGCCCCGTGCCCCGTGCCCCGTGCCCCGTGCCCCGTGCCCCGTGCCCCGTGCCCCGTGCCCCGTGCCCCGTGCCCCCTGCCCCCTGCCCCCTGCCCCGTGCCCCGTGCCCCGTGCCCCGTGCCCCGTGCCATACCGGATCGGTTCAATTAAATTCAAATAGAATTATGTGTATTTAAAAAATATTCTAACGAGTGTTAGTATATATCCCGTATTAGTGTGATATTGTTATAATAGCCATACTGTGAAAATAATACATGTTGTTACATAGTAGATGAGGTCACAGTCTCCATGGGTAATGAATCCCACACTGTAACTGCCCTTACTGTAAAGAACCCTTTCCTTTGTTGCTGGTGAAATCTCCTTTCCCCCAACCTTAAGGGATGGCCCCGAGTCCTTTGTACTGCCCGTGGGATGAATAGTTCTTTTGAAAGTTCTCTGTACTGTCCCTGAATATATTTGTATATAGTTATCATATCCCCTCTTAGACGCCTCCTTTCTAATGTAAATAAATCTAATTTAGCTAGCCCCTCCTCATAAGTTAGAATGTCCATCCCCTTTATTAATTTGGTGGCTCTTCTCTGCACTCTCTCTAGTTCCATAATTTCCTTTCTAAGGAGCGGTGCCCAAAATTGTTCTCCATATTCAAGGTGTGGTCTTACTGGTGCTTTGTAAAGGGGCATAATTATGTTAACTTCCCTTCCGTCCATTGCCCGTTTGATGCAAGATAAGATCTTGTTTGCCTTTGCAGCTACTGCATGACATTGGGCACTATTGCTAAGCCTGCTGTCTACAAGCACTCCTAAATCCTTCTCCATCAAGGATTCCCCCAATATATCTCCATTTAATTTGTAAATCGCCTTTTTATTCTTGCATCCCAAATGCATAACCTTACATTTATCTGTATTAAACCTCATCTGCCATTTACCTGCCCACGTTTCCAGTCTCTCCAAGTCCTTCTGAAGAGAAATTACATCCTGCTCTGATTCTATTACCTTACACAATTTAGTGTCATAAGCAAAGATGGAGACTTTCCAATGCCACATTTAACAAACACCCCATCTCATTACAGCGGAAACCGTAATTCTCCCTCATGAGAATCTTTATGTGAAACCCATCCAGTGGCTGATTGCATTTGTCAATATCAAAGGAAGGTAAAGGCCAAAGATCTAGTATAGGGCCTTGAGATTTAATAGCACTGTAACAGGGAATTAACCCTGTCTCAATGAGGCTTCAAGAGAAAGCCTCAGTGGTCTGAGGAATCCAGCAGGGAGCTGGTTAATTGCAACTAAAGACAATTAACCAGTCTCCACCTGGCTAATCATACCTGTAGAAAAGCCTAGTGCTGGAAACTGCTTTGTGAGACTCAAGCACACAGAAGGACATCAAGTCACCAGGGACCAGACAACCTGGGAACTCACCAGAGGCTGGTGGAATCACCCGTGATAACGGATACTGTACCCAATACAGGTGGTCACTGTAGAGGGAGAGGGGGGTTGGCCCGGTATTAAAGTGGTTGCACCCCATATGGCCACCCCCTGACCTCACCACGGAGGCAAGGAGTTAACTGGACTGCGGTCCAGGAATGTGGCTTACACCTTGTCATGTCAGGAAAATGTATGTTCCCCTGTTCCCATGTTTCATTATAATCCTGAATTTTAATGTTTTAAAGTGCATTTCTGTATCTCCAGTTCTGGAGGTCGCAGAGAGTTGATATTTGGCCAATGTGTGGAGTCACTGTAGGCATTAAGAACTGGCAAATTTCGACCCACTGAGCCCACCAGAATGGAACTTATTAATATGTGTAGATATTAAAGTGTATATGTATGGTATTTTGGATCTGCTCTGAAAATGCAGACCCCATCTGCTATGCTAATAGGTCATGAAGGGCAGCCAGCTGATTGAGCCTAAGCACTGTGATCAAATGTTAACTTCCCTGATTGTTTACACTAAGTACTAATCAACAGACCAAGTACTAATCAACAGACTCTGCCACTCTAATTGTTACCTGAGGGTGGAGAATCATCAAACTGGAGTGGTTTGAAAGTGTTATATCTACACCTGCAAACAATGCAGATACTTCATTTGGTAGACTGGTCGTTGCCCCTGATTTAATTATGGGGCTACCCATAGAGTCCCAGTACACATGGGCTAATTAGCTGGGGGGCATGGGTTAATCTGTGTCTCCACGTTAGGGATTGGATACAGATAATTGTTCACCAATAGTCTGTATTCAATGTTAAGAATAGGGTTGCACAGGTATATAAACTGTGTCAACCCTACAGTTTTTAGTTGTTCTTCTGATTCTACCTGGAATGTCACCGGATTGCTGGAGAATTGCTAGCTGATACTTCTCTATCCCCCAACCCTAAGTAAGTGTTACCTTCTTGTCTGTTAATTGTACTATATTGCTGTGTTCACCTTTTTAAGGAATAAATTATATTTTATTATATCTAAGCCTCGTTCAGTTCAACCCAGATATTTGGTGTTCATTATATCTTGTCATAAGCTACCGTGACAGTCACCATAAACTCAGAGAAGAAAAGATCGCCTGACGCAGTGGAAAACGCGGGACCAAGTGGTCAGAAGAAGAAAGACTGTGCTTGGGCAAAGTCCTCCTTGAGCGACTGAAGAGTGCCGATTTCAAGCACCTTCTTGAGGAGACATTGGTAACATGGAGAAAGGGCTCAGATCCTAGTGGGAGTGAGGGTTCTCTTCCTCCACCATTCTCATTCGATCCACAGGTATACCTCGAGTGAGAGTGGAAGGATGGGTTTCAGCTATGGTTAGCCTGAGCTTCCCACAAACAGCGGAGGTATGTAACAGGGAATTAACCCTGTCTCAATGAGGCTTCAAAATAAATCCTCAGTGATCTGAGGAATCCAGAAGGGATCTGGTTAATTGCAACTAAAGACAATTAACCAGTCTCCACCTGTAGAAAAGCCTCCTGCTGGAAACTGCTCGGAGAGACTCTTGAACACACAGAAGGACTGTGTGCTGACATCAAGACGCCAGGGACCAGCCCTCTATTCCAGGGTGCAGGGTACCCGGGAAACCGCCAGAGGCTGACATCAAGACGCCAGGGATCAGACTCTATTCCAGGGTGCAGCGTACCCAGGAAACCGCCAGAGGCTGACATCAAGACGCCAGGGATCAGACTCTATTCCAGGGTGCAGCGTACCCGGGAAACCGCCAGAGGCTGACATCAAGATGCCAGGGACCAGCCTCTATTCCAGGGTGCAGCGTACCCAGGAAACCGCCAGAGGCTGACATCAAGACGCCAGGGACCAGCCTCTATTCCAGGGTGCAGCGTACCCGGGAAACCACCAGAGGCTGACATCAAAACGCCAGGGACCAGCCTCTATTCCAGGGTGCAGCATACCCAGGAAACCGCCAGAGGCTGACATCAAGGCGCCAGAGACCAGCCTCTATTCCAGGATACAGCGTACCCAGGAAACCGCCAGAGGCTGACATCAAGACGCCAGGGATCAGACTCTATTCCAGGGTGCAGCGTACCGGGGAAACCGCCAGAGGCTGACATCAAGACGCCAGGGACCAGCCTCTATTCCAGGGTGCAGCGTACCCAGGAAACCACCAGAGGCTGACATCAAGACGCCAGGGACCAGCCTCTATTCCAGGGTGCAGCATACCCGGGAAACTGCCAGAGGCTGACATCAAGATGCCAGGGACCAGCCTCTATTCCAGGGTGCATGGTACCCAGGAAACCTCAAGAGGCTGACATCAAGACACCAGGGACCAGCCTCTATTCCAGGGTGCAGCGTACCCGGGAAACCGCCAGAGGCTGAAATCAAAACGCCAGGGACCAGCCTCTATTCCAGGGTGCAGCGTACCCGGGAAACCGCCAGAGGCAGACATCAAGACGCCAGGGACCAGACTCTATTCCAGGGTGCAGCGTACCCAGGAAACCGCCAGAGGCTGACATCAAGACGCCAGGGACCAGCCTCACTTCCACGGTGCAGCGTACCCGGGAAACCGCCAGAGGCTGACATCAAAACGCCAGGGACCAGCCTCTATTCCAGGGTGCAGTGTACCCGGGAAACCGCCAGAGGCTGACATCAAGACACCAGGGACCAGCCTCTATTCCAGGGTGCAGCGTACCCGGGAAACCGCCAGAGGCTGACATCAAGACGCCAGGGACCAGCCTCTATTCCAGGGTGCAGGGTACCCGGGAAACCGCCAGAGGCTGACATCAAGACACCAGGGACCAGCCTCTATTCCAGGGTGCAGCATACCCGGGAAACCGCCAGAGGCTGACATCAAGACGCCAGGGACCAGCCTCTATTCCAGGGTGCAGCGTACCCAGGAAACCGCCAGAGGCTGACATCAAGACGCCAGGGACCAGCCTCTATTCCAGAGTGCAGCGTACCCGGGAAACCGCCAGAGGCTGACATCAAGACGCCAGGGACCAGCCTCTATTCCAGGGTGCAGCGTACCCGGGAAACCGCCAGAGGCTGACATCAAGACGCCAGGGACCAGCCTCTATTCCAGGGTGCAGCGTACCCGGGAAACCGCCAGAGGCTGACATCAAGACGCCAGGGACCAGCCTCTATTCCAGGGTGCAGCGTACCCGGGAAACCGCCAGAGGCTGACATCAAGACGCCAGGGACCAGCCTCTATTCCAGGGTGCAGCGTACCCGGGAAACCGCCAGAGGCTGACATCAAGACGCCAGGGACCAGCCTCTATTCCAGGGTGCAGCGTACCCGGGAAACCGCCAGAGGCTGACATCAAGACCCCAGGGACCAGCCTCTATTCCAGGGTGCAGCGTACTCAGGAAACCGCCAGAGGCTGACATCAAGACGCCAGGGACCAGCCTCTATTCCAGGATGCAGCGTACCCGGGAAACCGCTAGAGGCTGACATCAAGACGCCAGGGACCAGCCTCTATTCCAGGGTGCAGCGTACCTGGGAAACCGCCAGAGGCTGACATCAAGACGCCAGGGACCAGCCTCTATTCCAGGGTGCAGCGTACCCGGGAAACCGCCAGAGGCTGACATCAAGACGCCAGGGACCAGCCTCTATTCCAGGGTGCAGGGTACACGGGAAACCGCCAGAGGCTGACATCAAGACGCCAGGGACCAGCCTCTATTCCAGGGTGCAGGGTACCCGGGAAACCGCCAGAGGCTGACATCAAGACGCCAGGGACCAGCCTCTATTCCAGGGTGCAGCGTACCCAGGAAACCGCCAGAGGTTGACATCAAGACGCCAGGGACCAGCCTCTATTCCAGGGTGCAGCGTACCCGGGAAACCGCCAGAGGCTGACATCAAGACGCCAGGGACCAGCCTCTATTCCAGGGTGCAGGGTACCCGGGAAACCGCCAGAGGCTGACATCAAGACGCCAGGGACCAGCCTCTATTCCAGGGTGCAGCGTACCCAGGAAACCGCCAGAGGCTGACATCAAGACGCCAGGGACCAGCCTCTATTCCAGGGTGCAGCGTACCCGGGAAACCGCCAGAGGCTGACATCAAGATGCCAGGGACCAGCCTCTATTCCAGGGTGCAGCGTACCCGGGAAACCGCCAGAGGCTGACATCAAGACGCCAGGGACCAGCCTCTATTCCAGGGTGCAGCGTACCCGGGAAACCGCCAGAGGCTGACATCAAGACACCAGGGACCAGCCTCTATTCCAGGATGCAGCGTACCCGGGAAACCGCTAGAGGCTGACATCAAGACGCCAGGGACCAGCCTCTATTCCAGGGTGCAGCGTACCTGGGAAACCGCCAGAGGCTGACATCAAGACGCCAGGGACCAGCCTCTATTCCAGGGTGCAGCGTACCCGGGAAACCGCCAGAGGCTGACATCAAGACGCCAGGGACCAGCCTCTATTCCAGGGTGCAGGGTACCCGGGAAACCGCCAGAGGCTGACATCAAGACGCCAGGGACCAGCCTCTATTCCAGGGTGCAGGGTACCCGGGAAACCGCCAGAGGCTGACATCAAGACGCCAGGGACCAGCCTCTATTCCAGGGTGCAGCGTACCCGGGAAACCGCCAGAGGCTGACATCAAGACGCCAGGGACCAGCCTCTATTCCAGGGTGCAGCGTACCCGGGAAACTGCCAGAGGCTGACATCAAGACGCCAGGGACCAGCCTCTATTCCAGGGTGCAGGGTACCCGGGAAACCGCCAGAGGCTGACATCAAGACGCCAGGGACCAGCCTCTATTCCAGGGTGCAGCGTACCCAGGAAACCGCCAGAGGCTGACATCAAGACGCCAGGGACCAGCCTCTATTCCAGGGTGCAGCGTACCCGGGAAACCGCCAGAGGCTGACATCAAGATGCCAGGGACCAGCCTCTATTCCAGGGTGCAGCGTACCCGGGAAACCGCCAGAGGCTGACATCATGACGCCAGGGACCAGCCTCTATTCCAGGGTGCAGCGTACCCGGGAAACCGCCAGAGGCTGACATCAAGATGCCAGGGACCAGCCTCTATTCCAGGGTGCAGCGTACCCGGGAAACCGCCAGAGGCTGACATCAAGACGCCAGGGACCAGCCTCTATTCCAGGGTGCAGGGTACCTGGGAAACCGCCAGAGGCTGACATCAAGACGCCAGGGACCAGCCTCTATTCCAGGGTGCAGGGTACCCGGGAAACCGCTGACCTCTCAACGAACACCAATCCAGACCCAGGCCCAGAGACGAACATGAAGGGCTTTGAGGTACCTCTTTAGACTTTGGGGTGATGGGTGGTAAGGGGCTTATCCCCCCAGCCCTGCAGATAGGGAATGGGGAAGTGAGTTATCCCTTACACAGGGATAGGCTGTTAATTTGTTTATTTTGTTTTGCTCTGCATTGTTTAAAGTGACGGCCTGAATAAAGCCACGGTTTCATTTCCCCCATGCTGTCTCCCTGCTGTACATCTGCACGTGTCCCTTACAGGCACGGTTACCCCTTACAGGCACGGTTATCCCTTACAGGCACGGATACCCCTTACGGGCATGGTTATCCCTTACAGGCACGGTTATCCCTTACAGGCACGGTTATCCCTTACAGGCATGGTTATCCCTTACAGGCATGGTTACCCCTTACAGGCACGGTTACCCATTACAGGCACTGTTATCCCTTACAGGCACGGTTACCCCTTACAGGCACGGTTATCCCTTACAGGCACGGTTATCCCTTACAGGCATGGTTATCCCTTACAGGCACGGTTACCCCTTACAGGCACGGTTATCCCTTACAGGCATGGTTATCCCTTACAGGCATGGTTACCCCTTACAGGCACGGTTACCCATTACAGGCACTGTTATCCCTTACAGGCACGGTTACCCCTTACAGGCACGGTTATCCCTTACAGGCACGGTTATCCCTTACAGGCACGGTTATACCTTACAGGCACGGTTATCCCTTACAGGCACGGTTATCCCTTACAGGCACGGTTACCCCTTACAGGCACGGTTACCCCTTACAGGCACGGTTATCCCTTACAGGCACGGTTATCCCTTACAGGCACGGTTACCCCTTACAGGCACGGTTATCCCTTACAGGCACGGTTATCCCTTACAGGCATGGTTATCCCTTACAGGCACGGTTACCCCTTACAGGCACGGTTATCCCTTACCGGCAAGGTTATCCCTTACAGGCATGGTTACACCTTACAGGCACGGTTACCCCTTACAGGCACGGTTATCCCTTACAGGCACGGTTACCCCTTACAGGCACTGTTATACCTTACAGGCACGGATACCCCTTACAGGCACGGTTATCCCTTACAGGCACGGTTACCCCTTACAGGCACGGTTACCCCTTACAGGCACGGTTACCCCTTACAGGCACGGTTACCCCTTACAGGCACGGTTACCCCTTACAGGCACGATTACCCCTTACAGGCACGGTTATCCCTTACAGGCACGGTTACCCCTTACAGGCACGGTTATCCCTTACAGGCACGGTACCCCTTACGGGCACGGTTACCCCTTACGGGCACGGTTACCCCTTACGGGCACGGTTACCCCTTACGGGCACGGTTACCCCTTACGGGCACGGTTACCCCTTACGGGCACGGTTATCCCTTACGGGCACGGTTATCCCTTACGGGCACGGTTACCCCTTACGGGCACGGTTACTCCTTACAGGCACGGTTATCCCTTACAGGAACGGTTATCCCTTACAGGCACGGTTACCCCTTACAGGCACGGTTACCCCTTACAGACACGGTTACCCCTTACAGGCACGGTTACCCCTTACAGGCACGGTAAACCCTTACAGGCACGGTTATCCCTTACAGGCACGGTTATACCTTACAGGCACGGTTATCCCTTACAGGCACGGTTACCCCTTACAGGCACGGTTACCCCTTACAGGCACGGTTATCCCTTACAGGAACGGTTATCCCTTACAGGCACTGTTACCCCTTACAGGCACGGTTACCCCTTACAGGCACGGTTATCCCTTACAGGAACGGTTATCCCTTACAGGCACGGTTACCCCTTACAGGCACGGTTACCCCTTACAGGCACGGTTACCCCTTACAGGCACGGCTACCCCTTACAGGCACGGTTATCCCTTACAGGCACGGTTACCCCTTACAGGCACGGTTATCCCTTACGGGCACGGTTATCCCTTACGGGCACGGTTACCCCTTACGGGCACGGTTACCCCTTACGGGCACGGTTACCCCTTACGGGCACGGTTACCCCTTACGGGCACGGTTACCCCTTACGGGCACGGTTACCCCTTACAGGCACGGTTACCCCTTACAGGCGCGGTTACCCCTTACAGGCACGGTTACCCCTTACAGGCACGGTTACCCCTTACAGGCACCGTTACACCTTACAGGCACGGTTATCCCTTACAGGCACGGTTACCCCTTACAGGCACGGTTACCCCTTACAGGCATGGTTACCCCTTTGCTGCCAGCTAGTATTAAAGACCAATGGCAACAGAGAGCGAGAACGTACCTTTAATGAAGGACTGGCCAACTCCAGTCCTCAAGGGCCACCAACAGGTCAGCTGGCTGAATCAGTGGCTCAGTCAATGACCGAGGGCTGGAGTTAGCCACCTCGGCTTTAATGGATGAACGGGAGACTTTGTTAATGTGCTATGAGGTTCAGCAATCTCTGAATGTCCCACCACAGAGGCCCGTCTCTGTGACACAGGCAGGTTCAGAACAACACAGGTCCCTTCTGCCTGTGTTACCTTGCTATATGTGGGACACGCTTAATGGATGGTCCCTTCTGCCTGTGTCACCTTGCAATATGAGGGACAAGCTTAATGGATGGTCCCTCCTGGTTGTCACTGTGTCACCTTGCTATATGAGAGACACGCTTAATGGATGGTCCCTTCTGTCTGTCCCTGTGTCACCTTGCTATATGAGGGACACGCTTAATGGATGGTCCCTTCTGCCTGTCACTGTGTCACCTTGCTATATGAGGGACAAGCTTAATGGATGGTCCCTTCTGGGTGTCACTGTGTCACCTTGCTATATGAGGGACACGCTTAATGGATGGTCCCTTCTGGGTGTCACTGTGTCACCTTGCTATATGAGGGACAAGCTTAATGGATGGTCCCTCCTGGTTGTCACTGTGTCACCTTGCTATATGTGGGACAAGCTTAATGGATGGTCCCTTCTGGGTGTCACTGTGTTACCTTGCTATATGTGGGACACGTTTAATGGATGGTCCGTTCTGCCTGTCACTGTGTCACCTTGCTATATGAGAGACAAGCTTAATGGATGGTCCCTTCTGCCTGTCACTGTGTCACCTTGCTATATGTGGGACAAGCTTAATGGATGGTCCCTTTTGTCTGTCCCTGTGTCACCTTGCTATATGTGGGACATGTTTAATGGATGTCCCTTCTGCCTGTCACTGTGTCACCTTGCTATATGAGGGGCACGCTTAATGGATGTCCCTTCTGCCTGTCACTGTGTCACCTTGCTATATGTGGGACATGTTTAATGGATGTCCCTTCTGCCTGTCACTGTGTCACCTTGCATTGGGCTTAGGGTGAAACTAAAAGGCCATTTGGTCTTACGGTTTATGTTGGCCTGAGTGGGACGGACGGATTCAGTGCACTGTACAGTATGTGAGATTAACATCCTCAGTAAGTAATGTGTCACTTCTGTCCCCATGTCACCCTGCAATGTGAGACATAGTTATAACGTTACTCGTACAATGCCGGGCTCGTCCAGATAGATGTGTAATGAGAAGAATCATTTTTAGGGCAAGCAATAGCTATTGTATCGTGAGAGATGGCTATGTATGTTACAAGATATTGGGAATGTACCATACAGTGTAATGAACAAGGTGAGCTATATAGTAACCGGTATACGTGTATTAATCAGCGCAGGAGAGGAGCGGGCAGTACTGTATTTATCAGCGCAGGAGAGGAGCGGGCAGTACTGTATTTATCAGCACAGGAGAGGAGCGGGCAGTACTGTATGTATCAGCGCAGGAGAGGAGCGGGCAGTACTGTATTTATCAGCGCAGGAGAGGAGCGGGCAGTACTGTCTGTATCAGCGCAGGAGAGGAGCGGGCAGTACTGTATTTATCAGCGCAGGAGAGGAGCGGGCAGTACTGTATTTATCAGCACAGGAGAGGAGCGGGCAGTACTGTATTTATCAGCACAGGAGAGGAGCGGGCAGTACTGTATTTATCAGCACAGGAGAGGAGCGGGCAGTACTGTATTTATCAGCACAGGAGAGGAGCGGGCAGTACTGTATTTATCAGCACAGGAGAGGAGCGGGCAGTACTGTATTTATCAGCGCAGGAGAGGAGCGGGCAGTACTGTATTAATCAGCGCAGGAGAGGAGCGGGCAGTACTGTATTTATCAGCACAGGAGAGGAGCGGGCAGTACTGTATTTATCAGCGCAGGAGAGGAGCGGGCAGTACTGTATTTATCAGCGCAGGAGAGGAGCGGGCAGTACTGTATTAATCAGCGCAGGAGAGGAGCGGGCAGTACTGTATTTATCAGCACAGGAGAGGAGCGGGCAGTACTGTATTTATCAGCACAGGAGAGGAGCGGGCAGTACTGTATTTATCAGCGCAGGAGAGGAGCGGGCAGTACTGTATTTATCAGCGCAGGAGAGGAGCGGGCAGTACTGTATTAATCAGCGCAGGAGAGGAGCGGGCAGTACTGTATTTATCAGCACAGGAGAGGAGCGGGCAGTACTGTATTTATCTGCACAGGAGAGGAGCGGGCAGTACTGTATTTATCAGCACAGGAGAGGAGCGGGCAGTACTGTATTTATCAGAGCAGGAGAGGAGCGGGCAGTACTGTATTAATCAGCGCAGGAGAGGAGCGGGCAGTACTGTATATATCAGCGCAGGAGAGGAGCGGGCAGTACTGTATTTATCAGCACAGGAGAGGAGCGGGCAGTACTGTATTTATCAGCACAGGAGAGGAGCGGGCAGTACTGTATTTATCAGCACAGGAGAGGAGCGGGCAGTACTGTATTTATCAGCACAGGAGAGGAGCGGGCAGTACTGTATTTATCAGCACAGGAGAGGAGCGGGCAGTACTGTATTTATCAGCGCAGGAGAGGAGCGGGCAGTACTGTATATATCAGCGCAGGAGAGGAGCGGGCAGTACTGTATTAATCAGCGCAGGAGAGGAGCGGGCAGTACTGTATTTATCAGCACAGGAGAGGAGCGGGCAGTACTGTATTTATCTGCACAGGAGAGGAGCGGGCAGTACTGTATTTATCAGCACAGGAGAGGAGCGGGCAGTACTGTATTTATCAGAGCAGGAGAGGAGCGGGCAGTACTGTATTAATCAGCGCAGGAGAGGAGCGGGCAGTACTGTATATATCAGCACAGGAGAGGAGCGGGCAGTACTGTATTTATCAGCACAGGAGAGGAGCGGGCAGTACTGTATTTATCAGCGCAGGAGAGGAGCGGGCAGTACTGTATGTATCAGCGCAGGAGGGGAGCGGGCAGTACTGTATGTATCAGCGCAGGAGAGGAGCGGGCAGTACTGTATGTATCAGCGCAGGAGAGGAGTGGGCAGTACTGTATTTGTCAGCGCAGGAGAGGAGCGGGAAGTACTGTATGTATCAGCGCAGGAGAGGAGCGGGCAGTACTGTATTTATCAGCGCAGGAGAGGAGCGGGCAGTACTGTATTTATCAGCACAGGAGAGGAGCGGGCAGTACTGTATATATCAGCACAGGAGAGGAGCGGGCAGTACTGTATTTATCAGCACAGGAGAGGAGCGGGTAGTACTGTATGTATCAGCGCAGGAGAGGAGCGGGCAGTACAGTATTTATCAGCGCAGGAGTGGAGCGGGCAGTACTGTATTTATCAGCGCAGGAGAGGAGCGGGCAGTACTGTATGTATCAGCGCAGGAGAGGAGCGGGCAGTACTGTATGTATCAGCGCAGGAGAGGAGCGGGCAGTACTGTATGTATCAGCGCAGGAGAGGAGCGGACAGTACTGTATGTATCAGCGCAGGAGAGGAGCGGGCAGTACTGTATATATCAACGCAGGAGAGGAGCGGGTAGTAGTGTATATATGTCAGCGCAGGAGAGGAGCGGGCAGTACTGTATATATATCAGCGCAGGGGAGGAGCGGGCAGTACTGTATGTATCTGCGCAGGAGAGGAGCGGGCAGCACTGTATGTATCAGCGCAGGAGAGGAGCGGGCAGTACTGTATTTATCAGCGCAGGAGAGGAGCGGGCAGTACTGTATTTATCAGCGCAGGAGAGGAGCGGGCAGTACTGTATTTATCAGCACAGGAGCGGGCAGTACTGTATCTATCAGCACAGGAGAGGAACAGGCAGTACAGTATTTATCAGCACAGGAGAGAAGCGGGCAGTACTGTATTTATCAGCATTGGAGAAGAGCGGGCAGTACTGTATGTATCAGCGCAGGAGAGGAGCGGGCAGTACTGTATGTATCAGCATAGGAGAGGAGCGAGCAGTACTGTATTTATCAGCACAGGAGAGGAGCGGGCAGTACTGTATTTATCAGAGCAGGAGAGGAGCGGGCAGTACTGTATTTATCAGAGCAGGAGAGGAGCGGGCAGTACTGTATTTATCTGCGCAGGAGAGGAGCGGGCAGTACTGTATTTATCAGCACAGGAGAGGAGCGGGCAGTACAGTATTTATCAGCACTGGAGAGGAGCGGGCAGTACTGTATTTATCAGCATTGGAGAAGAGCGGGCAGTACTGTATGTATCAGCGCAGGAGAGAAGCGGGCAGTTCTGTATTTATCAGCACAGGAGAGGAGCGGGCAGTACTGTATGTATCAGCGCAGGAGAGGAGTGGGCAGTACTGTATTTATCAGCACAGGAGAGGAGCGGGCAGTACTGTATGTATCAGCGCAAGAGAGGAGTGGGCAGTACTGTATGTATCAGCATAGGAGAGGAGCGGGCAGTACAGTATGTATCAGCGCAGGAGAGGAGCGGGCAGTACTGTATGTATCAGCATAGGAAAGAAGCGGGCAGTACTGTATTTATCAGCGCAGGAGAGGAGTGGGCAGTACTGTATGTATCAGCGCAGGAGAGGAGCGGGCAGTACTGTATTTATCAGCACAGGAGAGGAGCGGGCAGTACTGTATGTATCAGCGCAGGAGGGGAGCGGGCAGTACTGTATGTATCAGCACAGGAGAGGAGTGGGCAGTACTGTATGTATCAGCATAGAAGAGGAGCGGGCAGTACTGTATTTATCAGCGCAGGAGAGGAGCGGGCAGCACTGTATTTACCAGTACAGGAGAGGAGCGGGCAGTACTGTATGTATCAGCGCAGGAGAGGAGCGGGCAGTATTGTATGTATCAGCACAGGAGAGGAGCGGGCAGTACTGTATGTATCAGCACAGGAGAGGAGCGGGCAGTACTGTATTTATCAGCACAGGAGGGGAGCGGGCGGTACTGTATTTATTAGCACAGGAGGGGAGCGGGCAGAACTGTATGTATCAGCGTAGGAGAGGAGCGGGCAGTATTGTATTTTTCAGCGCAGGAGAGGAGCGGGCAGTACTGTATTTTTCAGCGCAGGAGAGGAGCGGGCAGTACTGTATTTATCAGCGCAGGAGAGGAGCGGGCAGTATTGTATTTATCAGCACAGGAGAGGAGCGGGCAGTACTGTATTTATCAGCGCAGGAGAGGAGAAGGCAGTACTGTATTTATCAGCGCAGGAGCGGGCAGTACTGTATTTATCAGCGCGGGGAGGAGCGGGCAGTACTGTATGTATCAGCGCAGGAGAGGAGCGGGCAGTACTGTATGTATCAGCGCAGGAGAGGAGCGGGCAGTATTGTATGTATCAGCGCAGGAGAGTAGCGGGCAGTATTGTATGTATCAGCGCTGGAGAGGAGCGGGCAGTACTGTATGTATCAGCGCAGGAGAGGAGCGGGCAGTACTGTATGTATCAGCACAGGAGAGGAGCGGGCAGTACTGTATGTATCAGCGCAGGAGAGGAGCGGGCAGTACTGTATTTATCAGCGCAGGAGTGGAGCGGGCAGTACTATATTTATCAGCGCAGGAGAGGAGCGGGCAGTACTGTATTTATCAGCGCAGGAGAGGAGCGGGCAGAACTGTATTTATTAGGAGAGGAGCGGGCAGTACTGTATTTATCAGAGCAGGAGAGGAGCGGGCAGTACTGTATGTATCAGCGCAGGAGAGGAGCGGGCAGTACTGTATATACCAGCACAGGGGGGGAGCGGGCAGTACTGTATTTATCAGCACAGGAGAGGAGCGGGCAGTACTGTATGTATCAGCGCAGGAGAGGAGCGGGCAGTACTGTATTTATTAGGAGAGGAGCGGGCAGTACTGTATGTATCAGCGCAGGAGAGGAGCGGGCAGTACTGTTGGTATCAGCGCAGGAGAGGAGCGGGCAGTACTGTATTTATCAGCACAGGAGAGGAGCGGGCAGTACTGTATATATCAGCGCAGGAGAGGAGCGGGCAGTACTGTATGTATCAGCGCAGGAGAGTAGCGGGCAGTACTGTATTTATCCACGCAGGAGAGGAGCGGGCAGTACTGTATTTATCAGCGCAGGAGAGGAGCGGGCAGTACTGTATGTATCAGCGCAGCAGAGGAGCGTGCAGTACTGTATGTATCAGCGCAGGAGAGGAGCGGGCAGTACTGTATGTATCAGCGCAGGAGAGGAGCGGGCAGTACTGTATGTATCAGCACAGGAGAGGAGCGGGCAGTACTGTACGTATCAGCGCAGGAGAGGAGCGGGCAGTACTGTATGTATCAGCGCAGGAGAGGAGCGGGCAGTACTGTATGTATCAGCGCAGGAGAGGAGCGGGCAGTACTGTATGTATCAGCGCAGGAGAGGAGCGGGCAGTACTGTACATATCAGCGCAGGAGAGGAGCGGGCAGTACTGTATGTATCAGCGCAGGAGAGGAGCGGGCAGTACTGTATGTATCAGCGCAGGAGAGGAGCGGGCAGTACTGTATGTATCAGCGCAGGAGAGGAGCGGGCAGTACTGTATTTATCAGTGCAGGAGAGGAGCGGGCAGTACTGTATTTATCAGTGCAGGAGAGTAGCGGGCAGTACTGTATTTATCAGTGCAGGAGAGGAGCGGGCAGTACTGTATTTATCAGCGCAGGAGTGGAGCGGGCAGTACAGTATATATCAGCGCAGGAGAGGAGCGGGCAGTACTGTATGTATCAGCACAGGAGAGGAACTGGCATTACTTTATGTATCAGCGCAGGAGAGGAGCGGGCAGTACTGTATGTATCAGCACAGGAGAGGAGCGGGCAGTACTGTATGTATCAGCACAGGAGAGGAGCGGGCAGTACTGTATATATCAGAGCAGGAGAGGAGAAGGCAGTACTGTATGTATCAGCGCAGAAGAAGAGCGGGCAGTACTGTATGTATCAGTGCAGGAGTGGAGCGGGCAGTACTGCATGTATCAGCACAGGAGAGGAGCGGGCAGTACTGTATATATCAACGCAGGAGAGGTGCGGGCAGTACTGTATTTATCAGCGCAGGAGAGGAGCGGGCAGTACTGTATTTTTCCGCGCAGGAGAGAAGCGGGCAGTACTGTATGTATCAGCACAGGAGAGGAGCGGGCAGTACTGTATTTATCCGCGCAGGAGAGGAGCGGGCAGTACTGTATGTATCAGAGCAGGAGAGGAGCGGGCAGTACTGTATTTATCAGCGCAGGAGAGGAGCGGGCAGTACTGTATGTATCAGCGCAGGAGAGGAGCGGGCAGTACTGTATGTATCAGCGCAGGAAAGGAGCGGGCAGTACTGTATTTATTAGCGCAGGAGAGGAGCGGGCAGTACTGTATTTATCAGCGCAGGAGAGGAGCGGGCAGTACTGTATTTATCAGCGCAGGAGAGGAGCGGCCAGTACTGTATGTATCAGCGCAGGAGAGGAGCGGGCTGTACTGTATTTATCAGCGCAGGAGAGGAGCGGGCAGAACTGTATGTATCTGCGCAGGAGAGGAGCGGGCAGAACTGTATTTATCAGCACAGGAGAGGAGCGGGCAGTACTGTATTTATCACCGCAGGAGAGGAGCGGGCAGTACTGTATGTATCAGCGCAGGAGAGGAGCGGGCAGTACTGTATGTATCATCGCAGGAGAGGAGCGGGCTGTACTGTATTTATCAGCGCAGGAGAGGAGCGGGCAGAACTGTATGTATCTGCGCAGGAGAGGAGCGGGCAGAACTGTATTTATCAGCACAGGAGAGGAGCGGGCAGTACTGTATTTATCACCGCAGGAGAGGAGCGAGCAGTACTGTATGTATCAGCGCAGGAGAGGAGCGGGCAGTACTGTTTGTATCAGCGCAGTAGAGGAGCGGGCAGTACTGTATGTATCAGCGCAGGAGAAGAGCGGGCAGTACTGTATTTATCAGCACAGGAGAGGAGCGGGCAGTACTGTATTTATCAGCACAGGAGAGGAGCGGGCAGTACTGTATTTATCAGCGCAGGAGAGGAGCGGGCAGTACTGTATTTATCAGCGCAGGAGAGGAGCGGGCAGTACTGTATTTATCAGCGCAGGAGAGGAGCGGGCAGTACGGTATGTATCAGCGCAGGAGAGGAGCGGGCAGTACTGTATTTATCAGAGCAGGAGAGGAGCGGGCAGTACTGTTTATATCAGCGCAGGAGAGGAGCGGGCATTACTGTTTGTATCAGCGCAGGAGAGGAGCGGGCAGTACAGTATGTTTCAGCGCAGGAGAGGTGCGGGCAGTACTGTATATATCAGCGCAGGAGAGGAGCGGGCAGTACTGTATTTATCAGCGCAGGAGAGTAGCGGGCAGTAATGTATGTATCAGCGCAGGAGAGGAGCGGGAAGTACTGTATTTGTCAGCGCAGGAGAGGAGCGGGCAGTACTGTATGTATCAGCGCAGGAGAGGAGCGGGCAGTACTGTATGTATCAGCGCAGGAGAGTAGCGGGCAGTACTGTATTTATCCACGCAGGAGAGGAGCGGGCAGTACTGTATTTATCAGCGCAGGAGAGGAGCGGGCAGTACTGTATGTATCAGCGCAGCAGAGGAGCGTGCAGTACTGTATGTATCAGCGCAGGAGAGGAGCGGGCAGTACTGTATGTATCAGCGCAGGAGAGGAGCGGGCAGTACTGTATGTATCAGCACAGGAGAGGAGCGGGCAGTACTGTACGTATCAGCGCAGGAGAGGAGCGGGCAGTACTGTATGTATCAGCGCAGGAGAGGAGCGGGCAGTACTGTATGTATCAGCACAGGAGAGGAGCGGGCAGTACTGTATTTATCAGTGCAGGAGAGGAGCGGGCAGTACTGTATTTATCAGTGCAGGAGAGTAGCGGGCAGTACTGTATTTATCAGTGCAGGAGAGGAGCGGGCAGTACTGTATTTATCAGCGCAGGAGTGGAGCGGGCAGTACAGTATATATCAGCGCAGGAGAGGAGCGGGCAGTACTGCATGTATCAGCACAGGAGAGGAACTGGCATTACTTTATGTATCAGCGCAGGAGAGGAGCGGGCAGTACTGTATGTATCAGCGCAGGAGAGGAGCGGGCAGTACTGTATGTATCAGCGCAGGAGAGGAGCGAGCAGTACTGTATGTATCAGCACAGGAGAGGAGCGGGCAGTACTGTATGTATCAGCACAGGAGAGGAGCGGGCAGTACTGTATATATCAGAGCAGGAGAGGAGAAGGCAGTACTGTATGTATCAGCGCAGAAGAAGAGCGGGCAGTACTGTATGTATCAGTGCAGGAGTGGAGCGGGCAGTACTGCATGTATCAGCACAGGAGAGGAGCGGGCAGTACTGTATATATCAGCGCAGGAGAGGTGCGGGCAGTACTGTATTTATCAGCGCAGGAGAGGAGCGGGCAGTACTGTATTTTTCCGCGCAGGAGAGAAGCGGGCAGTACTGTATGTATCAACACAGGAGAGGAGCGGGCAGTACTGTATTTATCCGCGCAGGAGAGGAGCGGGCAGTACTGTATATATCAGAGCAGGAGAGGAGCGGGCAGTACTGTATTTATCAGCGCAGGAGAGGAGCGGGCAGTACTGTATGTATCAGCGCAGGAGAGGAGCGGGCTGTACTGTATGTATCAGCGCAGGAAAGGAGCGGGCAGTACTGTATTTATCAGCGCAGGAGAGGAGCGGGCAGTACTGTATTTATCAGCGCAGGAGAGGAGCGGACAGTACTGTATTTATCAGCGCAGGAGAGGAGCGGCCAGTACTGTATGTATCAGCGCAGGAGAGGAGCGGGCTGTACTGTATTTATCAGCGCAGGAGAGGAGCGGGCAGAACTGTATGTATCTGCGCAGGAGAGGAGCGGGCAGTACTGTATTTATCAGCACAGGAGAGGAGCGGGCAGTACTGTATTTATCAGCGCAGGAGAGGAGCGGGCAGAACTGTATTTATCAGCACAGGAGAGGAGCGGGCAGTACTGTATTTATCAGCGCAGGAGAGGAGCGAGCAGTACTGTATGTATCAGCGCAGGAGAGGAGCGGGCAGTACTGTATGTATCAGCGCAGGAGAGGAGCGGGCTGTACTGTATGTATGAGCGCAGGAGAGGAGCGGGCAGAACTGTATGTATCTGCGCAGGAGAGGAGCGGGCTGTACTGTATGTATCAGTGCAGGAGAGGAGCGGGCAGAACTGTATGTATCTGCGCAGGAGAGGAGCGGGCAGTACTGTATTTATCAGTGCAGGAGAGGCGCGGGCAGAACTGTATTTATCAGCACAGGAGAGGAGCGGGCAGTACTGTATTTATCACCGCAGGAGAGGAGCGAGCAGTACTGTATGTATCAGCGCAGGAGAGGAGCGGGCAGTACTGTTTGTATCAGCGCAGTAGAGGAGCGGGCAGTACTGTATGTATCAGCGCAGGAGAAGAGCGGGCAGTACTGTATTTATCAGCACAGGAGAGGAGCGGGCAGTACTGTATTTATCAGCACAGGAGAGGAGCGGGCAGTACTGTATTTATCAGCGCAGGAGAGGAGCGGGCAGTACTGTATTTATCAGCGCAGGAGAGGAGCGGGCAGTACTGTATTTATCAGCGCAGGAGAGGAGCGGGCAGTACGGTATGTATCAGCGCAGGAGAGGAGCGGGCAGTACTGTATTTATCAGAGCAGGAGAGGAGCGGGCAGTACTGTTTATATCAGCGCAGGAGAGGAGCGGGCAGTACTGTATGTATCAGCGCAGGAGAGGAGCGGGCATTACTGTTTGTATCAGCGCAGGAGAGGAGCGGGCAGTACAGTATGTTTCAGCGCAGGAGAGGTGCGGGCAGTACTGTATATATCAGCGCAGGAGAGGAGCGGGCAGTACTGTATTTATCAGCGCAGGAGAATAGCGGGCAGTAATGTATGTATCAGCGCAGGAGAGGAGCGGGAAGTACTGTATTTGTCAGTGCAGGAGAGGAGCGGGCAGTACTTTATGTATCAGCGCAGGAGAGGAGCGGGCAGTACTGTATGTATCAGCGCAGGAGAGGAGCGAGCAGTATTGTATTTATCAGCGCAGGAGAGGAGCGGGCAGTACTGTATGTATCAGCGCAGGAGAGGAGCGGGCAGTACTGTATTTATCAGCACAGGAGAGGAGCGGGCAGTACTGTATTTATTAGGAGAGGAGTGGGCAATACTGTATGTATCAGCACAGGAGAGGAGCGGGCAGTACTGTATTTATCAGCACAGGAGAGGAGCGGGCAGTACTGTATTTATTAGGAGAGGAGTGGGCAATACTGTATGTATCAGCACAGGAGAGGAGCAGGCAGTACTGTATGTATCAGTGCAGGAGAGGAGCGGGCAGTACTGTTGTTATGGAACAAGAGCCACATTTCTGACTCACCCCCCTCTCTCCTTTGCAGCTTCTGCCTGTCAGATTTTATTCTCAGCTGCATGGAGTCTGCAGACACATACTGTGCCTGTGTGGCTTGCAACAATGTTGCATTCCTTGCCTGCCAGCATGGAATCAGTGAGCTGCTACAGCAGTTTCTGAGATCCTCACCAGAATGGGCTAGTCTGCCCCCCCTCCTGTTTGTTCAGACATGGTCTGCCCCTAGACTATTCCTTTGCCCACACCGCACCTCACTTCCTTTTCAACCCTGGAGACAGTGAGTAAAGAACCTTTCTCTGTTTATAACCCTTGGTGAGGCCATCTCTTTTTACCGGTTTCTAACTAATAATCACCACTACACACCATCCACAAGTATCTGTACCCTGCTACCTTTTCCCAATAAAGTGGAGGAAATATTACAGGACTTGGAGTGATTTAAAAGGGAACTGTGTTAATGCTATCGGGAGCCATTCATACCAACGTGCCCTGGCTTCAGAATAGTAAAAAGAGGACCGTGTGCCTTGGGAAATACACACAGAGGAGCTGCTACCCACAGCCTTTATGCTAAAGGAACAAGCAGGCAGCCTACACAGCAAATAAACAGCAGTCTCTCACCACATTGCACAAGCACGTTGCTACACAGAGCCAAAGCCTCTACACAGCAAACTACCACAGCTTTATGCAAAGACAGTGAGCAGCCTTACTTTGCTAATAGTACACAGAGCAGCCTCTGCAACTGCACACAGTCTGCAGCTTTCACAGACAACCAGTAGCTCAAGCTGCGCAGCAGCCTTGCAACAAACAGTGCTCCTCTCACAATTACTAACTGCCTTTTTCTCTGCCTGAGTCCACCCGCTGCTCAGCCCCACAGTGAGGAGCCAACGGACACCTGTAAGTACAGCTACCCCAACGCTGCACGCTGCAGGACACCGCTCGGCATCATCTGAGACAGACGCCCATCGCTGACAAGGTAAAAGACCGCACGCCACACGCACTGGCAAAGGCCTACACACACCTACAGCATGGCAGAACTCAGAGCCTCACCAGACATCACGCAGGAAAGCGATCTCTCAGACACAGAGACCGCCGCGCAGCTGCAACAGGCGCAGGCAGGCGCAAGGCCCAAACGGACAGTCACACTGACACAAAAGGGGCGCGAAAAATATGAGACTGACATTGAAGCGCACCGCGCTAAATTAGAGTTGGCCTGGAGCACAACCACACTGGGAATACGCAACGTTAGTAGCGTTGGCAACTATGCGCAACAGCTCGAGCAGGCAATAACGCAATTAAGGACCGATTACTCGCGTTATCAAGAACTGTCAGAAGCATACATTACTTACCTGACCAGGGCCAACACCAGCGAAAGCCTGCAAGAAAGAAAATTACAAAATGACATTGACCTTACACGTGACAGCCGCGTGCGGACCGCTATCACAGACGCGCAAAGCGTGAGAAAAGAGCTCCTCCTGGAGACCGCGTCGCAGCGCTCCAGCACATCAAGGCACTCATCAAGGTCAGCAAGATCAGCACAATCAGCACAATCCAACACGTCTAGCGCGAGCACAAACGCCACCAAGGCGCGAGCCACCGCAGAGGCCGCACGTGCCAGGGCCGAATATAGTCGCAGAGAGGCAGCCGTAAGGGCAGAAAAAGCGCGCATAGAAGAGGAGGAGCAGAATGCCGCTGCTGCCAATGCTGCTGCCGCTGCTACCGCCGCCGCTGCAAATGCTGCTACCGCCGCCGCTGCCAATGCCGCCGCTGCGCGCAGAAAGGCCGAATTGGACGCGGATCTAGAGGCACTTAATCAAGAGAAGGAAGCCGCCGCCGCCATAGCCCAAGCGGAAGTCCTAGAAGCAGCCGCACAACAGGACGGCGGGGAGCTACCGTACAGACGGATAGCTTCAGAGGATCCAGCCCGACGCACTGAAGACTACGTAAGGAGCCTCTTCAGTGTAAACACCAGCGCACCATCTCAACACGGATGGAGCGACTCCACAGATACCGAAGACCTGCTAGGTCCACGAGGAGAAGATGCCGTTCCTGCAATGGCACATGCTGCCTGGGATAGCCACAGCCACAAGAGTGATCCACACGCCAGCGCGCACACGGATGCACCACAACAGGCTCGCAATCCAGGTACACCCACGCGGGAGAAAACAGCCCCTCACACTGGCCAGCAGCCATCACGCGTCCAAGCCAAGGAAGAGGCGACCGCACAGACCGTCCCAGCAACTACCTCGGAACGGGACAAACGCGCCGATGTCTCAGGTCTGACAGACATAGCCAAGTACATGATCCGGCGCGACTTGGTGCACACAGGACTCATCAGCTTCGACGACCGCCCTGAGAACTACCGGACGTGGAAGCTCACGTTCAAAGACGCAATCGACAGCTTGGACTTCTCAGCAAGGGAAGAGCTCAACCTGTTAGTCAAGTTCCTGGGGAACGTATCCAGGGAGCAAGCGCAGAGACTTCGGTCGGCAAACGCGCACCAACCCCAAGTAGGTCTTGACCTAGTGTGGGAAAGGCTAGAAGAGTCCTATGGCAGCCCCGAAGCAGTCGAAGATTCACTCTTCAAAAGAATCGAGAGCTTCCCCAAGATCACAACTAAAGACTACTCGAAGTTACGAGATCTTGGAGACCTGCTGCAAGAACTGGAGTTCGCAAGGAAAGACCATTCCTTAATAGGTCTCAACGCCCTAGATTCAGCTCGTGGAGTGAGACCCATCCTGGAAAAGCTACCCTTCAACCTCCAAGAAAGGTGGCTTTCACAAGGTTCCAAATACAAAAGGGAGAAGCAGGTTGTCTACCCCCCATTCTCAGTTTTCTTGAGCTTCATTCGCGAAGCAGCAAAGACAAGGAACGACCCCAGCTTCATCTTAGGGGCGCAAACCACATCCAGCGCCAGCCACCCGAGGAACGAAAGGTCAACAGCAAGGTACAAGGACTCCAGAACACCCATCTCGGTCCACAGGACGGACGTGCCCCCTACGACCCACGCGAGTCCCAGCCAGACGGCCGACAGGGACAAAAAAACCAAGGGACCTTAACAAAGAATGCCCTATCCACAAAAAGCCGCATCCACTTAACAAGTGCTTCGGATTCAGGATGAAACCCATAGAGGAGCGAAAGAACCTACTCAGGGAATGGGGAGCCAGTTTCAAATGTTGTGCTTCCACAACTCATTTATACAAGGACTGCAAAGAAGCTATGAAATGCACAGAGTGCGATAGCGACAGGCACATAGCTGCTCTACACCCGGAAGCTATGAAGCCCAAAGCAAGCAAAGCCCCTAACCCTCCAACAAAGCAGGGCGTGGAGGAAGAAGTGGGAGACACACCACCCCCGACGTCAGCAGCATCCAAATGCACAGAAGTATGCGGAGAAGGAAACGACGGTAGATCTTGCTCTAAAACATGTCTGGTAGCAGTGCACCCAGAGGGACAACCCCAAAGAGCCAAACGGATGTATGCAATCATCGACGACCAGAGCAACCGATCGCTGGTCAGGTCAGAATTCTTCGATATGTTCGACATACAAGACAGTACTTCTCCTTACACTCTCAGAACGTGCGCAGGGCGAATGGAGACTACAGGGAGAAGAGTGAATGGCTACACCATATGCTCAATAGATGGCAAAGTGAGCATGCCCCTTCCCACACTCATCGAGTGCAATCACATGGCAGAAGATAGGACTGAGATCCCCACGCCAGACGTGGCGCGACACCATCCCCATCTAAAAACCATTGCCGATCATATCCCACCACTAGACGAAGATGCCCAGATCCTGCTGCTACTTGGCAGAGACGTCATGAGAGCACACAAGATCCGCGAACAGCGAAATGGGGACCACAACGGCCCAAGCGCTCAAAGGCTCGATCTAGGATGGGTGGTAGTTGGAGAAGTATGCATAGACAGGATACGAGGACCCAACAACGTAGGCGCCCTACGGACGAACTTGTTGGAGAACGGTCGTATATCCCACTTCAAACCTTGTCCGAACCACTTTCAGGTCCACGAGAAGCCCGAGACCAAAAGGAACTATGGAGACGCGCCTGTGGCAAGAAAATACCCCAACAACCTAGGGAGTACAGTGTTCCAGACAACAAAGGACGACGACAAACAGGCGCCATCAATGGAAGACAAAGAATTCTTGAGGTTAATGGATAAGGAGCTCTTCAAGGACGAATTGGGCAGTTGGGTGGCCCCACTACCTTTCCGCTCGCCAAGAAGACGCCTCCCAAACAACAGAGACCATGCTATGTCTAGGCTCGCTTCGCTCCGCCGTAACCTACAAAGGAAACCGGAGACCAAGGAACACTTTGTGGCCTTCATGCAAAAAATCTTCCACAGTGGCCATGCAGAGTCGGCGCCCCCAATGAAAGAAGGCGAAGAATGCTGGTACCTCCCGTCGTTTGGCATCTACCACCCCCAGAAACCTGGCCAAATCCGAGTGGTATTCGACTCCAGCGCTCAGCATCAGGGAGTCTCCCTAAACGATGTTCTCCTCACCGGGCCGGATCTGACGAACAGTCTTCTGGGAGTGCTGATCCGCTTCCGCAAGGAACCTATCGCCGTAACCGCAGACATTCAACAGATGTTCCACTGCTTCCTTGTGCGAGAAGACAACCGTAACTACCTAAGATTCCTGTGGTACCAAGATGACGACGTAGAAAAAGAAATCACGGAGTACCGCATGAAAGTACATGTCTTCGGGAACAGCCCATCACCTGCAGTGGCAGCCTACGGCCTCAGAAGAACGGCCCAAGACGGAGAAGCAGAGTTCGGGAAAGACGCCAGGAGCTTCGTCGAAAGAGACTTCTATGTGGATGATGGATTAAAATCAGTTCCCACCGAAGAAGAAGCCGTAGATCTACTCAAGAGGACACAAAAGATGTTAGCGAAGGCCAACCTAAGGTTGCACAAAATAGCTTCCAACAGTGCCACAGTGATGAAGGCGTTCCACGCAGATGATCAAGCAAACGATCTAAAGAATTTGGATCTGGGGACCGATACGCCTCCCATACAGCGGAGCCTGGGGATAAGCTGGAATCTTAAAACAGACACCTTTACGTTCCAGGTAGCCATCGAAGAAAAACCCTTCACACGTCGCGGAGTCCTGTCCACCGTTAACAGTCTCTACGACCCGCTAGGATTTGTGGCTCCTGTCACTATACAAGGGAAGTCCCTCCTCAGAGAAATGTCCTTCGAAAAACAGGAATGGGACACCCCACTACCTCCAGAAAAACGGAAAGAGTGGGAAACGTGGAAACACTCCTTGAAGGCCCTCGAGCAACTTCAAATCCCACGCCCCTATTCACCTATATCTCTCACCGCCGCACACAGCAAAGAGCTTTGCGTGTTCTCAGATGCCTCCACCAAAGCTATAGCAGCGGTGGCCTACCTAAAAACCACGGACGTGGATGGAAGTTGCCACATCAGGTTCATCCTTGGCAAAGCTAAGCTGGCGCCACAACCTGACCATACTATACCCAGACTCGAGCTGTGTGGTGCAGTGTTAGCAGTAGAACTGGCGGAGCTTATCGAGAATGAGATGGACAGCAAACCAGATGCCGTCAAACTCTACACAGATAGCAAGGTGGTACTGGGATACATCTACAATAAGAAAAGGAGATTCTACGTATACGTTGCTAACCGCGTAGAAAGAATCAGGAAGTCAACCCAACCAGAACAATGGCACCACGTGCCCACAGAGCAAAATCCCGCAGATCACGCCACCAGATCAGTACCCGCATCTCAACTGCAGAATACGTCGTGGCTCACAGGACCAACGTTTCTTGCGCAGCCTGCGGAAACGCTACCAACCCCAGTTGACGATTTTGAACTCGTGGATCCCGAAAAGGATACGGAGATAAGGCCCCCACAAGTATCCGTGGTACTCACCAATGTATCGCACAAAAACGCATTCGGATCACATCGATTCCAACGCTTCTCAAGATGGACGGCCCTTCTGCGAGCAGTAGCCCATCTCGGGCATATAGCCTCCACCTTCCGTCAGACATCAGATGGTAAAACTACCGGTTGCCACGGCTGGCACATCGCCACTTTGTTGGTGCGCCACTACCACGAACAAGTCATGCATCAGGGACGACACTTCACCGAAGGCGCCATTAGGGCGGCGGGCATTTGGGTCGTTGGCATGAAAAGGTGCGTGGCCAGTAATCTCCACAAATGTGTTAGGTGCCGAATGCTGAGAGGCAAAAGCCAAGACCAAAGGATGGCGGATCTACCTGTCGACAGACTTAATACAGAACCCCCCTTTACCTATGTAGGACTTGATGTATTTGGGCCCTGGATGGTCATCTCGCGTAGAACTAGGGGCGGACTAGCAAACAGCAAACGATGGGCGGTACTCTTCACCTGCATGAGCACACGAGCTATACACATCGAGGTTATAGAATCTATGGATGCTTCAAGCTTCATAAATGCCCTCAGAAGGTTCTTTGCCGTCAGAGGACCAGTTAAACAAATACGCTCCGATTGTGGCACCAATTTCGTTGGAGCATGCAAGGAATTACAAATGGACACTAAAGACAATAGAAACAATAGTATCCAAAGATACCTGCGCGACCAAGAGTGCACGTGGACATTCAACCCCCCTCACTCCTCTCACATGGGCGGAGCATGGGAACGCATGATCGGAGTGGTTCGGCGTATCTTGGATTCTATAATGCTAAAAACCGATCTGACTCGACTCACTCACGAAGTGCTAACCACATTCATGGCCGAAATATCAGCAATAGTCAATGCTAGGCCTTTAATCCCAGTGTCAACAGATCCAGAATCGCCAAGTATTCTGACACCAGCAATGCTGTTAACCCAGAAAGTAGGGAACATCCCCACCCCAGTCGAAAACTTCCATTCTAAGGATATGTACAAACGACAGTGGAGACAGGTGCAGTACTTGGCCAACACATTTTGGGACCGCTGGAGACGCGAGTATCTGGTGACACTTCAAGAACGCCACAAATGGCAAACAGTAAAACCAGATATCCAAGTGGGGGATGTGGTCTTGTTGAAAGATAAACAGGTGGCAAGAAATGAATGGCCCATGGGACTTATAATAAGAACTATCCCAAGCGAAGACGAAAGGGTTCGCAAAGTGGAAGTACGAGTGGCCCAGAATGGGATCGTTAAAACCTTCCTAAGACCCATTACAGAGACTATCCTTCTAATGCCCAAATCGGACTGTGATGGGGAAAAACTGGTTACCAGTGCCGTGGACTTTTAAGAGACATTGTGAGGAGCGGGCAGTACTGTATGTATCAGCACAGGAGAGGAGCGGGCAGTACTGTATGTATCAGCACAGGAGAGGAGCGGGCAAGTACTGTATTTATCAGCGCAGGAGAGGAGCGGGCAGTACTGTATGTATCAGAGCAGGAGAGGGGCGGGCAAGTACTGTATTTATCAGCGCAGGAGAGGAGCGGGCAGTACTGTATTTATCAGCGCAGGAGAGGAGCGGGCAGTACTGTATGTATCAGCGCAGGAGAGGAGCGGGCAAGTACTGTATTTATCAGCGCAGGAGAGGAGCGGGCAGTACTGTATATATCAGCACAGGAGAGGAGCGGGCAGTACTGTATGTATCAGCGCAGGAGAGGAGTGGGCAGTACTGTATGTATCAGCACAGGAGGGGAGCGGGCAGTACTGTATGTATCAGCACAGGAGAGGAGCGGGCAGTACTGTATGTATCAGCACAGGAGAGGAGCGGGCAGTACTGTATGTATCAGCACAGGAGAGGAGCGGGCAAGTACTGTATTTATCAGCGCAGGAGAGGAGCGGGCAGTACTGTATGTATCAGAGCAGGAGAGGGGCGGGCAAGTACTGTATTTATCAGCGCAGGAGAGGAGCGGGCAGTACTGTATTTATCAGCGCAGGAGAGGAGCGGGCAGTACTGTATGTATCAGCGCAGGAGAGGAGCGGGCAAGTACTGTATTTATCAGCGCAGGAGAGGAGCGGGCAGTACTGTATATATCAGCACAGGAGAGGAGCGGGCAGTACTGTATGTATCAGCGCAGGAGAGGAGTGGGCAGTACTGTATGTATCAGCACAGGAGGGGACCGGGCAGTACTGTATGTATCAGCACAGGAGAGGAGCGGGCAGTACTGTATGTATCAGCGCAGGAGAGGAGCGGGCAGTACTGTATTTATCAGCGCAGGAGAGGACTGGGCAGTACTGCATGTATCAGCACAGGAGAGGAGCGGGCAGTACTGTATGTATCAGCACAGGAGAGGAGCGGGCAGTACTGTATATACAGGTATCAGGAGAGGAGCGGGCAGTACTGTATGTGTCAGCACAGGAGAGGAGCGGGCAGTACTGTATGTATCAGCGCAGGAGAGGAGCGGGCAGTACTGTATGTATCAGCACAGGAGAGGAGCGGGCGGTAATGTATGTATCAGTGCAGGAGAGGAGCGGGCAGTACTGTATTTATCAGTGCAGGAGAGGAGCGGGCAGTACTGTATTTATCAGCGCAGGGGAGGAGCGGGCAGTACTGTATATATCAGCGCAGCAGAGGAGCGGGCAGTACTCTATATATCAGTGCAGGAGAGGAGCGGGCAGTTCTGTATGTATCAGCGCAGGAGAGGAGCGGGCAGTACTGTATGTATCAGCACAGGAGGGGAGCGGGCAGTACTGTATGTATCAGCACAGGAGAGGAGCGGTTGCTAATGTATTTAACAGCGCAGCAGAGGAGCGGGCAGTACTGTATGTATCAGCACAGGAGAGGAGCGGGCAGTATTGTAAGTATCAGCGCAGGAGAGGAGCGGGCAGTACTGTATGTATCAGCGCAGGAGAGGAGCAGGCAGTACTGTATTTATCAGCACAGGAGAGGAGCGGGCAGTACTGTATGTATCAGCGCAGGAAAGGAGCGGGCAGTACTGTATTTATCAGCGCAGGGTAGGAGCGGGCAGTACTGTAAATATCAGCGCAGGAGAGGAGCGGGCAGTACTGTATATATCAGCGCAATAGAGGAGCGGGCAGTACTGTATGTATCAGCACAGGAGAGGAGCGGGCAGTACTGTATGTATCAGCGCAGGAGAGGAGCGGGCAGTACTGTATGTATCATCGCAGGAGAGGAGCGGGCAGTACTGTATGTATCAGCGCAGGAGAGGAGCGGGCAGTACTGTATGTATCATCGCAGGAGAGGAGCGGGCAGTACTGTATTTATCAGCGCAGGAGAGGAGCGGGCTGTACTGTATTTATCAGCGCAGGAGAGGAGCGGGCAGAACTGTATGTATCTGCGCAGGAGAGGAGCGGGCAGAACTGTATTTATCAGCACAGGAGAGGAGCGGGCAGTACTGTATGTATCAGCGCAGGAGAGGAGCGGGCAGTAATGTATATATCAGCACAGGAGAGGAGCGGGCAGTACTGAATGTATCAGCGCAGGAGAGGAGCGGGCAGTACTGTATGTATCAGCGCAGGAGAAGAGCGGGCAGTACTGTATTTATCAGCACAGGAGAGGAGCGGGCAGTACTGTATTTATCAGCACAGGAGAGGAGCGGGCAGTACTGTATTTATCAGAGCAGGAGAGGAGCGGGCAGTACTGTTTATATCAGCGCAGGAGAGGAGCGGGCATTACTGTTTGTATCAGCGCAGGAGAGGAGCGGGCAGTACAGTATGTTTCAGCGCAGGAGAGGTGCGGGCAGTACTGTATATATCAGCGCAGGAGAGGAGCGGGCAGTACTGTATTTATCAGCGCAGGAGAGTAGCGGGCAGTACTGTATGTATCAGCGCAGGAGAGGAGCGGGCAGTACTGTATTTATCAGCGCAGGAGAGGAGCGGGCAGTACTGTATATATCAGCACAGGAGAGGAGCGGGCAGTACTGTATTTATCAGCGCAGGAGAGGAGCGGGCAGTACTGTATTTATTAGGAGAGGAGTGGGCAGTACTGTATGTATCAGCGCAGGAGAGGAGCGAGCAGTATTGTATTTATCAGCGCAGGAGAGGAGCGGGCAGTACTGTATGTATCAGCGCAGGAGAGGAGCGGGCAGTACTGTATTTATCAGCACAGGAGAGGAGCGGGCAGTACTGTATTTATCAGCGCAGGAGAGGAGCGGGCAGTACTGTATTTATTAGGAGAGGAGTGGGCAGTACTGTATGTATCAGCACAGGGGGGGAGCGGGCAGTACTGTATGTATCAGCGCAGGAGAGGAGCGGGCAGTACTGTATATATCAGAGCAGGAGAGGAGCGGGCAGTACTGTATGTATCAGCGCAGGAGAGGAGCGGGCAGTACTGTATGTATCAGCGCAGGAGAGGAGCGGGCAGTACTGTATTTATCAGCGCAGGAGAGGAGCGGGCAGTACTGTACGTATCAGCGCAGGAGAGGAGCGGGCAGTACTGTATTTATCAGCGCAGGAGAGGAGCGGGCAGTACTGTATATATCAGCGCAGGAGAGGAGCGGGCAGTACTGTATTTATCAGCGCAGGAGAGGAGCGGGCAGTACTGTATTTATCAGTGCGGGAGAGGAGCGGGCAGTACTGTATTTATCAGCACAGGAGAGGAGCGGGCAGTACTGTATTTATCAGCGCAGGAGAGGAGCGGGCAGTACTGTATTTATCAGCGCAGGAGAGGAGCGGGCAGTACTGTATTTATCAGTGCGGGAGAGGAGCGGGCAGTACTGTATATATCAGCACAGGAGAGGAGCGGGCAGTACTGTATGTATCAGCGCAGGAGAGGAGCGGGCAGTACTGTATTTATCAGTGCGGGAGAGGAGCGGGCAGTACTGTATTTATCAGCACAGGAGAGGAGCGGGCAGTACTGTTTATATCAGCGCAGGAGAGGAGCGGGCAGTACTGTATGTATCAGCGCAGGAGAGGAGCGGGCAGTACTGTTTATATCAGCGCAGGAGAGGAGCGGGCAGTACAGTATGTTTCAGCGCAGGAGAGGTGCGGGCAGTACTGTATATATCAGCGCAGGAGAGGAGCGGGCAGTACTGTATTTATCAGCGCAGGAGAGTAGCGGGCAGTACTGTATGTATCAGCGCAGGAGAGGAGCGGGCAGTACTGTATGTATCAGCGCAGGAGAGGAGCGGGCAGTACTGTATTTATCAGCGCAGGAGAGGAGCGGGCAGTACTGTATGTATCAGCGCAGGAGAGGAGCGGGCAGTACTGTATTTATCAGCGCAGGAGAGGAGCGGGCAGTACTGTATGTATCAGCGCAGGAGAGGAGCGAGCAGTACTGTATTTATCAGCGCAGGAGAGGAGCGGGCAGTACTGTATGTATCAGCGCAGGAGAGGAGCGGGCAGTACTGTATTTATCAGCGCAGGAGAGGAGCGGGCAGTACTGTATGTATCAGCGCAGGAGAGGAGCGGGCAGTACTGTATTTATCAGCGCAGGAGAGGAGCGGGCAGTACTGTATGTATCAGCGCAGGAGAGGAGCGGGCAGTACAGTATTTATCAGCGCAGTAGAGGAGCGGGCAGTACTGTATGTATCAGCGCAGGAGAGGAGCGAGCAGTACTGTATTTATCAGCGCAGGAGATGAGCGAGCAGTACTGTATTTATCAGCGCAGGAGAGGAGCGAGCAGTACTGTATGTATCAGCGCAGGAGAGGTGCGGGCAGTACTGTATGTATCAGCGCAGGAGAGGAGCGGGCAGTACTGTATTTATCAGCACAGGAGAGGAGCGAGCAGTATTGTATTTATCAGCGCAGGAGAGGAGCGAGCAGTATTGTATTTATCAGCGCAGGAGAGGAGCGGGCAGTACTGTATTTATCAGCGCAGGAGAGGAGCGAGCAGTATTGTATTTATCAGCGCAGGAGAGGAGCGAGCAGTATTGTATTTATCAGCGCAGGAGAGGAGCGGGCAGTACTGTATGTATCAGCGCAGGAGAGGAGCGGGCAGTACTGTATTTATCAGCACAGGAGAGGAGCGGGCAGTACTGTATTTATCAGCGCAGGAGAGGAGCGAGCAGTATTGTATTTATCAGCGCAGGAGAGGAGCGGGCAGTACTGTATGTATCAGCGCAGGAGAGGAGCGGGCAGTACTGTATGTATCAGCACAGGAGAGGAGCGGGCAGTACTGTATTTATTAGGAGAGGAGTGGGCAATACTGCATGTATCAGCACAGGGGGGGAGCGGGCAGTACTGTATGTATCAGCGCAGGAGAGGAGCGGGCAGTACTGTATATATCAGAGCAGGAGAGGAGCGGGCAGTACTGTATTTATCAGCGCAGGAGAGGAGCGGGCAGTACTGTATTTATCAGAGCAGGAGAGGAGCGGGCAGTACTGTATGTATCAGCGCAGGAGAGGAGCGGGCAGTACTGTATATATCAGCGCAGGAGAGATGAGGGCAGTACCGTATGTATCAGCGCAGGAGCGGAGCGGGCAGTACTGTATTTATCAGAGCAGGAGAGGGGCGGGCAGTACTGTATGTATCAGCGCAGGAGAGGAGCAGGCAGTACTCTATATATCAGCGCAGGAGAGGAGCGGGCAGTACTGTATTTATCAGTGCAGGAGAGGAGCGGGCAGTACTGTATTTATCAGCACAGGAGAGGAGCGGGCCGAACTGTATGTATCAGCGCAGGAGAGGAGTGGGCAGTACTGTATTTATCAGCGCAGGAGAGGAGCGGGCAGTACTGTATGTATCAGCGCAGGAGAGGAGCGGGCAGTACTGTATTTATCACCGCAGGAGAGGAGCGGGCAGTACTGTATATATCAGCACAGGAGAGGAGCGGGCAGTATTGTATTTATCAGCGCAGGAGAGGAGCGGCAGTACTGTATGTATCAGCGCAGGAGAGGAGCGGGCAGTACTGTTTGTATCAGCACAGGAGGGGAGCGGGCAGTACTATATGTATCAGCGCAGGATAGGAGCGGTCAGTACTGTATGTATCAGCGCAGGAGAGGACCGAGCAGTACTGTATGTATCAGTGCAGGAGAGGAGCGGGCAGTACTGTATGTATCAGCACAGGAGAGGAGTGGGTAGTACTGTATGTATCAGCGCAGGAGAGGAGTGGGCAGTACTGTTTGTATCAGCGCAGGAGAGGAGCAGGCAGTACTGTATGTATCAGCGCAGGAGAGGAGTGGGCAGTACTGTTTGTATCAGCGCAGGAGAGGAGCGGGCAATACTGTATCAGCACAGGAGAGGAGCGGGCAGTACTGTATATATCAGCGCAGGAGAGGAGCGGGCAGTACTGTATTTATCAGCACAGGAGAGGAGCGGGCAGTACTGTATGTATCAGCACAGGAGAGGAGCGGGCAGTACTGTATTAATCAGCGCAGGAGAGGAGCGGGCAGTACTGTATTTATCAGCGCAGGAGAGGAGCGGGCGGTAATGTATTTATCAGCGCAGGAGAGGAGCGGGCAGTACTGTATGTATTAGCGCAGGAGAGGAGCGGGCAGTACTGTATGTATCAGCGCAGGAGAAGAGCGGGCAGTACTGTATGTATCAGCGCAGGAGAGGAGGGGGCAGTACTGTATGTATCAGCACAGGAGAGGAGCGGGC
The DNA here is from genome assembly GCF_040206685.1 of Ascaphus truei. NCBI lineage: Eukaryota > Metazoa > Chordata > Amphibia > Anura > Ascaphidae > Ascaphus > Ascaphus truei. The sequence continues at coordinate 136,941,739 of NC_134488.1, forward strand.
AAGTACTGTATTTATCAGTGCAGGAGAGGAGCGGGCAGTACTGTATTTATCAGCGCAGGAGAGGAGCGGGCAGTACTGTATTTATCAGCGCAGTAGAGGAGCGGGCAGTACTGTATTTATCAGCGCAGGAGAGGAGCGGGCAGTACTGTATGTATCAGCGCAGGAGAGGAGCGGGCAAGTACTGTATTTATCAGCGCAGGAGAGGAGCGGGCAGTACTGTATATATCAGCACAGGAGAGGAGCGGGCAGTACTGTATATATCAGCGCAGGAGAGGAGTGGGCAGTACTGTATGTATCAGCACAGGAGAGGAGCGGGCAGTACTGTATGTATCAGCACAGGAGAGGAGCGGGCAGTACTGTATATACAGGTATCAGGAGAGGAGCGGGCAGTACTGTATGTGTCAGCACAGGAGAGGAGCGGGCAGTACTGTATGTATCAGCGCAGGAGAGGAGCGGGCAGTACTGTATGTATCAGCACAGGAGAGGAGCGGGCGGTAATGTATGTATCAGCGCAGGAGAGGAGCGGGCAGTACTGTATTTATCAGCGCAGGGGAGGAGCGGGCAGTACTGTATATATCAGCGCAGCAGAGGAGCGGGCAGTACTGTATATATCAGTGCAGGAGAGGAGCGGGCAGTTCTGTATGTATCAGCGCAGGAGAGGAGCGGGCTGTACTGTATGTATCAGCACAGGAGGGGAGCGGGCAGTACTCTATGTATCAGCACAGGAGAGGAACGGTTGGTAATGTATTTATCAGCGCAGGAGAGGAGCGGGCAGTATTGTAAGTATCAGCGCAGGAGAGGAGCGGGCAGTACTGTATGTATCAGCGCAGGAGAGTAGCAGGCAGTACTGTATTTATCAGCACAGGAGAGGAGCGGGCAGTACTGTATGTATCAGCGCAGGAGAGGAGCGGGCAGTACTGTATTTATCAGCGCAGGGTAGGAGCGGGCAGTACTGTAAATATCAGCGCAGGAGAGGAGCGGGCAGTACTGTATATATCAGCGCAAGAGAGGAGCGGGCAGTACTGTATGTATCAGCACAGGAGAGGAGCGGGCAGTACTGTATGTATCAGGAGAGGAGTGGGCGGTAATGTATGTATCAGCGCAGGAGAGGAGCGGGCAATACTGTATGTATCAGCGCAGGAGAGGAGCGGGTAGTACTGTATTTATCAGCGCAGGAGAGGAGCGGGCAGTACTGTATGTATCAGCGCAGGAGAGGAGCGGGCAGTACTGTATTTATCAGCACAGGAGAGGAGCGGGCAGTACTGTATGTATCAGCACAGGAGAGGAGCGGGCAGTACTGTATGTATCAGCACAGGAGAGGAGCGGGCAGTACTGTATGTATCAGCGCAGGAGAGGAGCAGGCAGTACTGTATGTATCAGCACAGGAGGGGAGCGGGCAGTACTGTATGTATCAGCACAGGAGAGGAGCGGGCAGTACTGTATGTATCAGGAGAGGAGCGGGCGGTAATGTATGTATCAGCGCAGGAGAGGAGCGGGCAATACTGTATGTATCAGCGCAGGAGAGGAGCGGGTAGTACTGTATTTATCAGCGCAGGAGAGGAGCGGGCAGTACTGTATGTATCAGCGCAGGAGAGGAGCGGGCAGTACTGTATTTATCAGCACAGGAGAGGAGCGGGCTGTACTGTATGTATCAGCACAGGAGAGGAGCGGGCAGTACTGTATGTATCAGCGCAGGAGAGGAGCGGGCAGTACTGTATTTATCAGCACAGGAGAGGAGCGGGCAGTACTGTATGTATCAGCACAGGAGAGGAGCGGGCAGTATTGTATTTATCAGCACAGGAGAGGAGCGGGCAGTACTGTATACATCAGCGCAGGAGAGGAGCGGGCAGTACTGTTTTTATCAGCACAGGAGGGGAGCGGGCAGTACTGTATGTATCAGCACAGGAGAGGAGCGGGCAGTACTGTATGTATCAGCGCAGGAGAGGAGCGGGCAGTACTGTATGTATGAGCGCAGGAGAGGAGCGGGCAGTACTGTATATATCAGCGCAGGAGAGGAGCGGGCAGTACTGTATGTATCAGCACAGGAGAGGAGCGGGCAGTACTGTATGTATCAGCGCAGGAGAGGAGCGGGCAGTACTGTATGTATCAGCGCAGGAGAGAAGTTGGCAGTACTGTATGTATCAGGAGAGGAGCGGGCTGTAATGTATGTATCAGCGCAGGAGAGGATCAGACAGTACTGTATGTATCAGCGCAGGAGAGGAGTGGGCAGTACTGTTTGTATCAGCGCAGGAGAGGAGCAGGCAATACTGTATCAGCACAGGAGAGGAGCGGGCAGAACTGTATTTATCAGCACAGGAGAGGAGCGGGCAGTACTGTATGTATCAGCGCAGGAGAGGAGTTGGCAGTACTGTATGTATCAGGAAAGGAGCGGGCTGTAATGTATGTATCAGCGCAGGAGAGGAGCGGGCAGTACTGTTTGTATCAGCGCAGGAGAGGAGCGGGCAGTACTGTATCAGCACAGGAGAGGAGCGGGCAGAACTGTATTTATCAGCACAGGAGAGGAGTGGGCAGTACTGTATGTATCAGCGCAGGAGAGGAGCGGGCAGTACTGTATGTATCAGCACAGGAGAGGAGCGGGCAGTACTGTATGTATCAGCGCAGGAGAGGAGCGGGCAGTACTGTATGTATCAGCGCAGGAGAGGAGCGGGCAGTACAGTATGTATCAGCGCAGGAGAGGAGTGGGCAGTACTGTATGTATCAGCGCAGGAGAGGGGCGGGCAGTACTGTATGTATCAGCGCAGGAGAGGAGCGGGCAGTACTGTATGTATCAGCGCAGGAGAGGAGCAGGCAGTACTGTATATATCATCGCAGGAGAGGAGCGGGCAGTACTGTATATATCAGCGCAGGAGAGGAGCGGGCAGTACTGTATGTATCAGCGCAGGAGAGGAGCGGGCAGTACTGTATGTATCAGCGCAGGAGAGGAGCGGGCAGTACTGTATTTATCAGCACAGGAGAGGAGCAGGCAGTACTGTATATATCATCGCAGGAGAGGAGCGGGCAGTACTGTATATATCAGCGCAGGAGAGGAGCGGGCAGTACTGTATGTATCAGCGCAGGAGAGGAGCGGGCAGTACTGTATGTATCAGCGCAGGAGAGGAGCGGGCAGTACTGTATTTATCAGCACAGGAGAGGAGCGGGCAGTACTGTATATATCAGCGCAGGAGAGGAGCGGGCAGTACTGTTTTTATCAGCGCAGGAGAGGAGCGGGCAGTACTGTATTTATCAGCACAGGAGAGGAGCGGGCAGTACTGTATATAACAGCGCAGGAGAGGAGCGGGCAGTACTGTATATATCAGCGCAGGAGAGGAGCGGGCAGTACTGTATGTATCAGCGCAGGAGAGGAGCGGGCAGTACTGTATGTATCAGCACAGGAGAGGAGCGGGGAGTACTGTATGTATCAGCACAGGAGAGGAGCGGGCAGTACTGTATTTATCAGCGCAGGAGAGGAGCGGGCAGTACTGTATTTATCAGCACAGGAGAGGAGGGGGCAGTACTGTATTTATCAGCGCAGGAGAAGAGCGGGCAGTACTGTATTTATCAGCACAGGAGAGGAGCGGGCAGTACTGTATTTATCAGCGCAGGAGAGGAGCGGGCAGTACTGTATGTATCAGCACAGGAGGGGAGCGGGCAGTACTATATGTATCAGCGCAGGATAGGAGCGGTCAGTACTGTATGTATCAGCGCAGGAGAGGACCGAGCAGTACTGTATGTATCAGTGCAGGAGAGGAGCGGGCAGTACTGTATGTATCAGCACAGGAGAGGAGTGGGTAGTACTGTATGTATCAGCGCAGGAGAGGAGTGGGCAGTACTGTTTGTATCAGCGCAGGAGAGGAGCAGGCAGTACTGTATGTATCAGCGCAGGAGAGGAGTGGGCAGTACTGTTTGTATCAGCGCAGGAGAGGAGCGGGCAATACTGTATCAGCACAGGAGAGGAGCGGGCAGTACTGTATATATCAGCGCAGGAGAGGAGCGGGCAGTACTGTATTTATCAGCACAGGAGAGGAGCGGGCAGTACTGTATGTATCAGCACAGGAGAGGAGCGGGCAGTACTGTATTAATCAGCGCAGGAGAGGAGCGGGCAGTACTGTATTTATCAGCGCAGGAGAGGAGCGGGCGGTAATGTATTTATCAGCGCAGGAGAGGAGCGGGCAGTACTGTATGTATTAGCGCAGGAGAGGAGCGGGCAGTACTGTATGTATCAGCGCAGGAGAAGAGCGGGCAGTACTGTATGTATCAGCGCAGGAGAGGAGGGGGCAGTACTGTATGTATCAGCACAGGAGAGGAGCGGGCAAGTACTGTATTTATCAGTGCAGGAGAGGAGCGGGCAGTACTGTATTTATCAGCGCAGGAGAGGAGCGGGCAGTACTGTATTTATCAGCGCAGTAGAGGAGCGGGCAGTACTGTATTTATCAGCGCAGGAGAGGAGCGGGCAGTACTGTATGTATCAGCGCAGGAGAGGAGCGGGCAAGTACTGTATTTATCAGCGCAGGAGAGGAGCGGGCAGTACTGTATATATCAGCACAGGAGAGGAGCGGGCAGTACTGTATATATCAGCGCAGGAGAGGAGTGGGCAGTACTGTATGTATCAGCACAGGAGAGGAGCGGGCAGTACTGTATGTATCAGCACAGGAGAGGAGCGGGCAGTACTGTATGTATCAGCGCAGGAGAGGAGCGGGCAGTACTGTATGTATCAGCGCAGGAGAGGAGCGGGCAGTACAGTATGTATCAGCGCAGGAGAGGAGTGGGCAGTACTGTATGTATCAGCGCAGGAGAGGGGCGGGCAGTACTGTATGTATCAGCGCAGGAGAGGAGCGGGCAGTACTGTATGTATCAGCGCAGGAGAGGAGCAGGCAGTACTGTATATATCATCGCAGGAGAGGAGCGGGCAGTACTGTATATATCAGCGCAGGAGAGGAGCGGGCAGTACTGTATGTATCAGCGCAGGAGAGGAGCGGGCAGTACTGTATGTATCAGCGCAGGAGAGGAGCGGGCAGTACTGTATTTATCAGCACAGGAGAGGAGCGGGCAGTACTGTATATATCAGCGCAGGAGAGGAGCGGGCAGTACTGTTTTTATCAGCGCAGGAGAGGAGCGGGCAGTACTGTATTTATCAGCACAGGAGAGGAGCGGGCAGTACTGTATATAACAGCGCAGGAGAGGAGCGGGCAGTACTGTATGTATCAGCGCAGGAGAGGAGCGGGCAGTACTGTATTTATCAGCGCAGGGTAGGAGCGGGCAGTACTGTAAATATCAGCGCAGGAGAGGAGCGGGCAGTTCTGTATATATCAGCGCAAGAGAGGAGCGGGCAGTACTGTATGTATCAGCACAGGAGAGGAGCGGGCAGTACTGTATGTATCAGGAGAGGAGTGGGCGGTAATGTATGTATCAGCGCAGGAGAGGAGCGGGCAATACTGTATGTATCAGCGCAGGAGAGGAGCGGGTAGTACTGTATTTATCAGCGCAGGAGAGGAGCGGGCAGTACTGTATGTATCAGCGCAGGAGAGGAGCGGGCAGTACTGTATTTATCAGCACAGGAGAGGAGCGGGCAGTACTGTATGTATCAGCACAGGAGAGGAGCGGGCAGTACTGTATGTATCAGCACAGGAGAGGAGCGGGCAGTACTGTATGTATCAGCGCAGGAGAGGAGCAGGCAGTACTGTATGTATCAGCACAGGAGGGGAGCGGGCAGTACTGTATGTATCAGCACAGGAGAGGAGCGGGCAGTACTGTATGTATCAGGAGAGGAGCGGGCGGTAATGTATGTATCAGCGCAGGAGAGGAGCGGGCAATACTGTATGTATCAGCGCAGGAGAGGAGCGGGTAGTACTGTATTTATCAGCGCAGGAGAGGAGCGGGCAGTACTGTATGTATCAGCGCAGGAGAGGAGCGGGCAGTACTGTATTTATCAGCACAGGAGAGGAGCGGGCTGTACTGTATGTATCAGCACAGGAGAGGAGCGGGCAGTACTGTATGTATCAGCGCAGGAGAGGAGCGGGCAGTACTGTATTTATCAGCACAGGAGAGGAGCGGGCAGTACTGTATGTATCAGCACAGGAGAGGAGCGGGCAGTATTGTATTTATCAGCACAGGAGAGGAGCGGGCAGTACTGTATACATCAGCGCAGGAGAGGAGCGGGCAGTACTGTTTTTATCAGCACAGGAGGGGAGCGGGCAGTACTGTATGTATCAGCACAGGAGAGGAGCGGGCAGTACTGTATGTATCAGCGCAGGAGAGGAGCGGGCAGTACTGTATGTATGAGCGCAGGAGAGGAGCGGGCAGTACTGTATATATCAGCGCAGGAGAGGAGCGGGCAGTACTGTATGTATCAGCACAGGAGAGGAGCGGGCAGTACTGTATGTATCAGCGCAGGAGAGGAGCGGGCAGTACTGTATGTATCAGCGCAGGAGAGAAGTTGGCAGTACTGTATGTATCAGGAGAGTAGCGGGCTGTAATGTATGTATCAGCGCAGGAGAGGATCAGACAGTACTGTATGTATCAGCGCAGGAGAGGAGTGGGCAGTACTGTTTGTATCAGCGCAGGAGAGGAGCAGGCAATACTGTATCAGCACAGGAGAGGAGCGGGCAGAACTGTATTTATCAGCACAGGAGAGGAGCGGGCAGTACTGTATGTATCAGCGCAGGAGAGGAGTTGGCAGTACTGTATGTATCAGGAAAGGAGCGGGCTGTAATGTATGTATCAGCGCAGGAGAGGAGCGGGCAGTACTGTTTGTATCAGCGCAGGAGAGGAGCGGGCAGTACTGTATCAGCACAGGAGAGGAGCGGGCAGAACTGTATTTATCAGCACAGGAGAGGAGTGGGCAGTACTGTATGTATCAGCGCAGGAGAGGAGCGGGCAGTACTGTATGTATCAGCACAGGAGAGGAGCGGGCAGTAATGTATGTATCAGCGCAGGAGAGGAGCGGGCAGTACTGTATGTATCAGCGCAGGAGAGGAGCGGGCAGTACAGTATGTATCAGCGCAGGAGAGGAGTGGGCAGTACTGTATGTATCAGCGCAGGAGAGGGGCGGGCAGTACTGTATGTATCAGCGCAGGAGAGGAGCGGGCAGTACTGTATGTATCAGCGCAGGAGAGGAGCAGGCAGTACTGTATATATCATCGCAGGAGAGGAGCGGGCAGTACTGTATATATCAGCGCAGGAGAGGAGCGGGCAGTACTGTATGTATCAGCGCAGGAGAGGAGCGGGCAGTACTGTATGTATCAGCGCAGGAGAGGAGCGGGCAGTACTGTATTTATCAGCACAGGAGAGGAGCGGGCAGTACTGTATATATCAGCGCAGGAGAGGAGCGGGCAGTACTGTTTTTATCAGCGCAGGAGAGGAGCGGGCAGTACTGTATTTATCAGCACAGGAGAGGAGCGGGCAGTACTGTATATAACAGCGCAGGAGAGGAGCGGGCAGTACTGTATATATCAGCGCAGGAGAGGAGCGGGCAGTACTGTATGTATCAGCGCAGGAGAGGAGCGGGCAGTACTGTATGTATCAGCACAGGAGAGGAGCGGGGAGTACTGTATGTATCAGCACAGGAGAGGAGCGGGCAGTACTGTATTTATCAGCGCAGGAGAGGAGCGGGCAGTACTGTATTTATCAGCACAGGAGAGGAGGGGGCAGTACTGTATTTATCAGCGCAGGAGAAGAGCGGGCAGTACTGTATTTATCAGCACAGGAGAGGAGCGGGCAGTACTGTATTTATCAGCGCAGGAGAGGAGCGGGCAGTACTGTATGTATCAGCACAGGAGGGGAGCGGGCAGTACTATATGTATCAGCGCAGGATAGGAGCGGTCAGTACTGTATGTATCAGCGCAGGAGAGGACCGAGCAGTACTGTATGTATCAGTGCAGGAGAGGAGCGGGCAGTACTGTATGTATCAGCACAGGAGAGGAGTGGGTAGTACTGTATGTATCAGCGCAGGAGAGGAGTGGGCAGTACTGTTTGTATCAGCGCAGGAGAGGAGCAGGCAGTACTGTATGTATCAGCGCAGGAGAGGAGTGGGCAGTACTGTTTGTATCAGCGCAGGAGAGGAGCGGGCAATACTGTATCAGCACAGGAGAGGAGCGGGCAGTACTGTATATATCAGCGCAGGAGAGGAGCGGGCAGTACTGTATTTATCAGCACAGGAGAGGAGCGGGCAGTACTGTATGTATCAGCACAGGAGAGGAGCGGGCAGTACTGTATTAATCAGCGCAGGAGAGGAGCGGGCAGTACTGTATTTATCAGCGCAGGAGAGGAGCGGGCGGTAATGTATTTATCAGCGCAGGAGAGGAGCGGGCAGTACTGTATGTATTAGCGCAGGAGAGGAGCGGGCAGTACTGTATGTATCAGCGCAGGAGAAGAGCGGGCAGTACTGTATGTATCAGCGCAGGAGAGGAGGGGGCAGTACTGTATGTATCAGCACAGGAGAGGAGCGGGCAAGTACTGTATTTATCAGTGCAGGAGAGGAGCGGGCAGTACTGTATTTATCAGCGCAGGAGAGGAGCGGGCAGTACTGTATTTATCAGCGCAGTAGAGGAGCGGGCAGTACTGTATTTATCAGCGCAGGAGAGGAGCGGGCAGTACTGTATGTATCAGCGCAGGAGAGGAGCGGGCAAGTACTGTATTTATCAGCGCAGGAGAGGAGCGGGCAGTACTGTATATATCAGCACAGGAGAGGAGCGGGCAGTACTGTATATATCAGCGCAGGAGAGGAGTGGGCAGTACTGTATGTATCAGCACAGGAGAGGAGCGGGCAGTACTGTATGTATCAGCACAGGAGAGGAGCGGGCAGTACTGTATATACAGGTATCAGGAGAGGAGCGGGCAGTACTGTATGTGTCAGCACAGGAGAGGAGCGGGCAGTACTGTATGTATCAGCGCAGGAGAGGAGCGGGCAGTACTGTATGTATCAGCACAGGAGAGGAGCGGGCGGTAATGTATGTATCAGCGCAGGAGAGGAGCGGGCAGTACTGTATTTATCAGCGCAGGGGAGGAGCGGGCAGTACTGTATATATCAGCGCAGCAGAGGAGCGGGCAGTACTGTATATATCAGTGCAGGAGAGGAGCGGGCAGTTCTGTATGTATCAGCGCAGGAGAGGAGCGGGCTGTACTGTATGTATCAGCACAGGAGGGGAGCGGGCAGTACTCTATGTATCAGCACAGGAGAGGAACGGTTGGTAATGTATTTATCAGCGCAGGAGAGGAGCGGGCAGTATTGTAAGTATCAGCGCAGGAGAGGAGCGGGCAGTACTGTATGTATCAGCGCAGGAGAGTAGCAGGCAGTACTGTATTTATCAGCACAGGAGAGGAGCGGGCAGTACTGTATGTATCAGCGCAGGAGAGGAGCGGGCAGTACTGTATTTATCAGCGCAGGGTAGGAGCGGGCAGTACTGTAAATATCAGCGCAGGAGAGGAGCGGGCAGTACTGTATATATCAGCGCAAGAGAGGAGCGGGCAGTACTGTATGTATCAGCACAGGAGAGGAGCGGGCAGTACTGTATGTATCAGGAGAGGAGTGGGCGGTAATGTATGTATCAGCGCAGGAGAGGAGCGGGCAATACTGTATGTATCAGCGCAGGAGAGGAGCGGGTAGTACTGTATTTATCAGCGCAGGAGAGGAGCGGGCAGTACTGTATGTATCAGCGCAGGAGAGGAGCGGGCAGTACTGTATTTATCAGCACAGGAGAGGAGCGGGCAGTACTGTATGTATCAGCACAGGAGAGGAGCGGGCAGTACTGTATGTATCAGCACAGGAGAGGAGCGGGCAGTACTGTATGTATCAGCGCAGGAGAGGAGCAGGCAGTACTGTATGTATCAGCACAGGAGGGGAGCGGGCAGTACTGTATGTATCAGCACAGGAGAGGAGCGGGCAGTACTGTATGTATCAGGAGAGGAGCGGGCGGTAATGTATGTATCAGCGCAGGAGAGGAGCGGGCAATACTGTATGTATCAGCGCAGGAGAGGAGCGGGTAGTACTGTATTTATCAGCGCAGGAGAGGAGCAGGCAGTACTGTATGTATCAGCGCAGGAGAGGAGCGGGCAGTACTGTATTTATCAGCACAGGAGAGGAGCGGGCTGTACTGTATGTATCAGCACAGGAGAGGAGCGGGCAGTACTGTATGTATCAGCGCAGGAGAGGAGCGGGCAGTACTGTATTTATCAGCACAGGAGAGGAGCGGGCAGTACTGTATGTATCAGCACAGGAGAGGAGCGGGCAGTATTGTATTTATCAGCACAGGAGAGGAGCGGGCAGTACTGTATACATCAGCGCAGGAGAGGAGCGGGCAGTACTGTTTTTATCAGCACAGGAGGGGAGCGGGCAGTACTGTATGTATCAGCACAGGAGAGGAGCGGGCAGTACTGTATGTATCAGCGCAGGAGAGGAGCGGGCAGTACTGTATGTATGAGCGCAGGAGAGGAGCGGGCAGTACTGTATATATCAGCGCAGGAGAGGAGCGGGCAGTACTGTATGTATCAGCACAGGAGAGGAGCGGGCAGTACTGTATGTATCAGCGCAGGAGAGGAGCGGGCAGTACTGTATGTATCAGCGCAGGAGAGAAGTTGGCAGTACTGTATGTATCAGGAGAGGAGCGGGCTGTAATGTATGTATCAGCGCAGGAGAGGATCAGACAGTACTGTATGTATCAGCGCAGGAGAGGAGTGGGCAGTACTGTTTGTATCAGCGCAGGAGAGGAGCAGGCAATACTGTATCAGCACAGGAGAGGAGCGGGCAGAACTGTATTTATCAGCACAGGAGAGGAGCGGGCAGTACTGTATGTATCAGCGCAGGAGAGGAGTTGGCAGTACTGTATGTATCAGGAAAGGAGCGGGCTGTAATGTATGTATCAGCGCAGGAGAGGAGCGGGCAGTACTGTTTGTATCAGCGCAGGAGAGGAGCGGGCAGTACTGTATCAGCACAGGAGAGGAGCGGGCAGAACTGTATTTATCAGCACAGGAGAGGAGTGGGCAGTACTGTATGTATCAGCGCAGGAGAGGAGCGGGCAGTACTGTATGTATCAGCACAGGAGAGGAGCGGGCAGTACTGTATGTATCAGCGCAGAAGAGGAGCGGGCAGTACTGTATGTATCAGCGCAGGAGAGGAGCGGGCAGTACAGTATGTATCAGCGCAGGAGAGGAGTGGGCAGTACTGTATGTATCAGCGCAGGAGAGGGGCGGGCAGTACTGTATGTATCAGCGCAGGAGAGGAGCGGGCAGTACTGTATGTATCAGCGCAGGAGAGGAGCAGGCAGTACTGTATATATCATCGCAGGAGAGGAGCGGGCAGTACTGTATATATCAGCGCAGGAGAGGAGCGGGCAGTACTGTATGTATCAGCGCAGGAGAGGAGCGGGCAGTACTGTATGTATCAGCGCAGGAGAGGAGCGGGCAGTACTGTATTTATCAGCACAGGAGAGGAGCGGGCAGTACTGTATATATCAGCGCAGGAGAGGAGCGGGCAGTACTGTTTTTATCAGCGCAGGAGAGGAGCGGGCAGTACTGTATTTATCAGCACAGGAGAGGAGCGGGCAGTACTGTATATAACAGCGCAGGAGAGGAGCGGGCAGTACTGTATATATCAGCGCAGGAGAGGAGCGGGCAGTACTGTATGTATCAGCGCAGGAGAGGAGCGGGCAGTACTGTATGTATCAGCACAGGAGAGGAGCGGGGAGTACTGTATGTATCAGCACAGGAGAGGAGCGGGCAGTACTGTATTTATCAGCGCAGGAGAGGAGCGGGCAGTACTGTATTTATCAGCACAGGAGAGGAGGGGGCAGTACTGTATTTATCAGCGCAGGAGAAGAGCGGGCAGTACTGTATTTATCAGCACAGGAGAGGAGCGGGCAGTACTGTATTTATCAGCGCAGGAGAGGAGCGGGCAGTACTGTATTTATCAGCGCAGGAGAGGAGCGGGCAGTACTGTATTTATCAGCACAGGAGAGGAGGGGGCAGTACTGTATTTATCAGCGCAGGAGAGGAGCGGGCAGTACTGTAAGTATCAGCGCAGGAGAGGAGCGGGCAGTACTGTATTTATCAGCGCAGGAGAAGAGCGGGCAGTACTGTATTTATCAGCACAGGAGAGGAGCGAGCAGTACTGTATTTATCAGCGCAGGAGAGGAGCGGGCAGTACTGTATGTATCAGCGCAGGAGAGGAGCGGGCAGTACTGTATTTATCAGCGCAGGAGAGGAGCGGGCAGTACTGTATGTATCAGCGCAGGAGAGGAGCGGGCAGTACAGTATTTATCAGCGCAGGAGAGGAGCGGGCAGTACTGTATTTATCAGCGCAGGAGAGGAGCGGGCAGTACTGTATGTATCAGAGCAGGAGATTAGCGGGCAGTACTGTATGTATCAGCGCAGGAGAGGAGCGGGCAGTACTGTATGTATCAGTGCAGGAGAGGAGCGGGCAGTACTGTATTTATCAGCACAGGAGAGAAGCGGGCAGAACTGTATTTATCAGCACAGGAGAGGAGCGGGCAGTACTGTATTTATCAGCACAGGAGAGGAGCGGGCAGTACTGTATGTATCAGCGCAGGAGAGGAGCAGGCAGTACTGTATATATCAGCACAGGAGAGAAGCGGGCAGAACTGTATTTATCAGCACAGGAGAGGAGCGGGCAGTACTGTATGTATCAGCGCAGGAGAGGAGCGGGCAGTACTGTATTTATCATCGCAGGAGAGGAGCGGGCAGTACTGTATGTATCAGAGCAGGAGATTAGCGGGCAGTACTGTATGTATCAGCGCAGGAGAGGAGCGGGCAGTACTGTATGTATCAGCGCAGGAGAGGAGCGGGCAGTACTGTATGTATCAGCGTTTGAGAGGAGCGGGCAGTACTGTATTTATCAGCGCAGGAGAGGAGCGGGCAGTACTGTATGTATCAGCGCAGGAGAGGAGCGGGCAGTACTGTATGTATCAGCGCAGGAGAGGAGCGGGCAGTACTGTATGTATCAGCGCAGCAGAGGAGCGGGCAGTACTGTATTTATCAGCGCAGGAGAGGAGCGGGAGGTACTGTATTTATCAGCACAGGAGAGGAGCGGGCAGTACTGTATTTATCAGCACAGGAGAGGAGCGGGCAGTACTGTATTTATCAGCGCATGAGAGGAGCGGGCAGTAATGTATTTATCAGCGCATGAGAGGAGCGGGCAGTACTGTCTGTATCAGCGCAGGAGAGGAGCGGGCAGTACTGTATTTATCAGCACAGGAGAGGAGCGGGCAGTACTGTATTTATCAGCGCAGGAGGGGAGCGGGCAATACTGTATTTATCAGCGCTGGGGGGGAGCGGGCAGTACTGTATTTGTCAGCACAGGAGAGGAGCGGGCAGTACTGTATGTATCAGCGCAGGAGAGGAGCGGGCAGTACTGTATTTATCAGCGCAGGAGGGGAGCGGGCAGTACTGTATATATCAGCACAGGAGAGGAGCGGGCAGTACTGTATTTATCAGCGCTGCGGGGGAGCGGGCAGTACTGTATGTATCAGCGCAGGAGAGGAGCGGGCAGTACAGTATGTATCAGCGCAGGAGGGGAGCGGGCAATACTGTATTTATCAGCGCAGGGGGGGAGCGGGCAGTACTGGGGAGAGAGGGAGAGCGGGCAGTACTGGGGAGAGAGGGAGAGCGGGCAGTGGGGGCGGGGAGTGTTTGTGGGCCGCACTTGAAGCCTCTGGGGTCTGCATGTTGCCCACCAATGATCCAGATTAAGGGTGGGGAACTCCAGTCCTCAAGGGCCACCAACAGGTCAAGTTTTAAGGATATCCCTGATTCATTAAGAAAAAATGTGTGTGGTGCTCTCAAGAAAATGCGTATAGCCAAAAATAATTTATGAAAATTTATCCTGTATCCCAACATTTTAGTCATTGTAATATGGGTGATTCAAATAATATGTGTGTTCAGGGTATTGAACATGTACCAAATCCTATCCGAGGTGGCAATAGACTAGGTATTTTACACAGAAGAGAACTTTATTGGATATTTACCTTACAAACACGTATCCCATATGGTTTAAATTCAGATTGGGATATTGGGACTCTTCTGTTTGATACCTGATTTTGTGCTATATTAATTTTTCAAGCTTTCTTTAAGTGTGACTGAAGACGAAAATGTTTATTAGGCAATATTGTTAGACTTATGCTTATATGTATGGAATGTCTCTCATGGAGATATAACAACAAATTACATTATATCAAGATAAAGGTCTCTTTCACTATCTCTTTGGGCAGTGGAGCCATATTATGTGCTATTATTCTATGCATTATTATATTATCTCTTTATATATGTGTGCTCCCACCATACCCTTACAATATAATGCAACCAACTATGAGGATCTTGATAATCTTATATCATAGGTTATCTCTAAATGTTTTTAATCTATTTTTTTATTTGTTTTTAAAGGATTTATGCATTCCCTCATTGCGAGTGTTTTTACTATTTGTGTTAATAAAGATGTTTTTGTTTTGAAGTCTGTACACCACGGGATGTATAGAGCCTGGTTGCGTAGTTACGCTTAGCATGTTGACCTTTTTTGGTCATGTGTCAGTCGACGGAGTGACAGAGAACAGTCCTGTGCGAGGCACAGTGACAGAGAGCAGTCCTGTGGGAGGCACAGTGACAGAGAGCAGTCCTGTGGGAGGCACAGTTACAGAGAGCAGTCCTGTGGGAGGCACAGTGACAGAGAACAGTCCTGTGGGAGGCACAGTGACAGAGAGCAGTCCTGTGGGAGGCACAGTGACAGAGAGCAGTCCTGTGGGAGGCACAGTGACAGAGAGCAGTCTTGTGGGAGGCACAGTGACAGAGAGCAGTCCTGTGGGAGGCACAGTGACAGAGAGCAGTCCTGTGGGAGGCACAGTGACAGAGAGCAGTCTTGTGGGAGGCACGGTAACAGAGGGCAGTCCTGTGCGAGGCACAGTGACAGAGAGCAGTCCTGTGGGAGGCACAGTGACAGAGAGCAGTCCTGTGGGAGGCACAGTGACAGAGAACAGTCCTGTGGGAGGCACAGTGACAGAGAGCAGTCCTGTGGGAGGCACAGTGACAGAGAGCAGTCCTGTGGGAGGCACAGTGACAGAGAGCAGTCCTGTGGGAGGCACAGTGACAGAGAACTGTCCTGTGGGAGGCACAGTGACAGAGAGCAGTCCTGTGGGAGGCACAGTTACAGAGAGCAGTCCTGTGGGAGGCACAGTGACAGAGAGCAGTCCTGTGGGAGGCACAGTGACAGAGAACAGTCCTGTGGGAGGCACAGTGACAGAGAGCAGTCCTGTGGGAGGCACAGTGACAGAGAGCAGTCCTGTGGGAGGCACAGTGACAGAGAGCAGTCCTGTGGGAGGCACAGTGACAGAGAGCAGTCTTGTGGGAGGCACGGTAACAGAGGGCAGTCCTGTGGGAGGCACAGTGACAGAGAACAGTCCTGTGGGAGGCACAGTGACAGAGGGCAGTCTTGTGGGAGGCACAGTGACAGAGAGCAGTCTTGTGGGAGGCACAGTGACAGAGAGCAGTCCTGTGGGAGGCACAGTGACAGATAGGCACAGTGACAGAGAGCAGTCCTGTGGGAGGCACAGTGACAGAGAGGCACAGTGACAGAGGGCAGTCCTGTGGGAGGCACGGTGACAGAGGGCAGTCTTGTGGGAGGCACAGTGACAGAGAGCAGTCTTGTGGGAGGCACAGTGACAGAGCAGTCCTGTGGGAGGCACAGTGACAGATAGGCACAGTGACAGAGAGCAGTCCTGTGGGAGGCACAGTGACAGAGAGGCACAGTGACAGAGAGCAGTCCTGTGGGAGGCACAGTGACAGAGAGCAGTCCTGTGGGAGTCACAGTGACAGAGAGGCACAGTGACAGAGAGCAGTCCTGTGGGAGGCAAAGTGACAGAGAGGGACAGTGACAGAGAGCAGTCCTGTGGGAGGCACAGTGACAGAGAGGCACAGTGACAGAGAGCAGTCCTGTGGGAGGCACAGTGACAGAGAGGCACAGTGACAGAGAACAGTCCTGTGGGAGGCACAGTGACAGATAGCGGGGTATCTTCTCCATCACAGAAATGATGCACAGTGTGTGCTATGTGCTTATTCCTCCCATCTTCAGTGTGGAGATCACGTCTGATGAAGAGACCTCTGCAGTCTCCAAAGCTTATGCACAGCATAAACTGTAATGGCCAATATAGTATGCACACACACACACACACACACACAATACAGTGCGGTATATAGTATGCGCACACACACACACACACACACAATACAGTGCGGTATATAGTATGCGCACACACACACACACACAATACAGTGCGGTATATAGTATGCGCACACACACACACACACACACACAATACAGTGCGGTATATAGTATGCGCACACACACACACACACACACAATACAGTGCGGTATATAGTATGCACACACACACACACACACACACACACACACAATACAGTGCGGTATATAGTATGCGCACACACACACACACACACACAATACAGTGCGGTATATAGTATGCACACACACACACACACACACAATACAGTGCGGTATATAGTATGCACACACACACACACACAATACAGTGCGGTATATAGTATGCACACACACACACAATACAGTGCGGTATATAGTATGCGCACACACACACACACACAATACAGTGCGGTATATAGTATGCGCACACACACACACACACACACACAATACAGTGCGGTATATAGTATGCGCACACACACACACACAATACAGTGCGGTATATAGTATGCGCACACACACACAATACAGTGCGGTATATAGTATACACACACACACACACATACACACACACACACACACACACATACACACACAATACAGTGCGGTATATAGTATGCACACACACACCCACACAATACAGTGCGGTATATAGTAGGCACACACAATACAGTGCGGTATATAGTAGGCACACATATAATACAGTGGGGTACAGTATATAGTAGGCACACATATAATACAGTGGGGTATATAGTAGGCACACATATAATACAGTGGGGTATATAGTAGGCACACATATAATACAGTGGGGTATATAGCGAGAGGAAGCTCACTCACCCTGTGAGATGTTCAGACAAAGCAGTAGCATTCTCCATAGTGTCCCCATCTTATCCCTGTGCCCAGCGGAGGCCGGACACTCTCTGCCCCGGAGATTCTCCCCCGGACACTCTCTGCCCCGGAGATTCTCCCCCGGACACTCTCTGCCCCGGAGATTCTCCCCCGGACACTCTCCCGGAGATTCTCTCCCGGACACTCTCCTGGAGATTCTCCCCCGGACACTCTCCCGGAGATTCTCTCCCGGACACTCTCTGCCCCGGACACTCTCTGCCCCGGACACTCTCTGCCCTGGAGATTCTCTCCCGGACACTCTGTCCCCCACAGATTCTCCCCCGCAGATTCTCCCCCTTGGGAAGGTCTCTCGGGGTAGGAGGCTCCTTTGCTCTCTTGGCTCTCAGCTGAGTGACTCTCTCAGGAGAGCAGAGGACATAACTCTGAACTTGTTTGGTGACAAAGCTGGCGGACACACCCCAAGCTAAATGCTGCCTTCTTCCCGTGACCCCCCTCCCCTCCAAAATATGCAGAAAAAGAACATGTATCACCCTCAACACTTAACCCCTGCACTGACAACGGGACCACAAACAGCAGCCCTAGTAACATAAGGAGCAGGGGCGGCCAACTCCAGTCCTCAAGGGCCACCAACAGGTCAGGTTTTGAGGATATCCCTGCATCAGCACAGGTGGCTCAGTTGAGCCACTGATTGAGACACCTGTGCTGAAGCAGGGATATCCTCAAAACCTGACCTGTTGGTGGCCCTTGAGGGCTGGAGTTGGCCACACTGATGCAGTGCCTGACAGTTTTTGGCTTTTGCCCTTTTGCCCTTGGCTGCTGAACGGGACGGGACAAGATTGGCCCCTTGGTGCCAGCTGGCCTCCAGCCCCGAAATGTATGGATTGTAAACTAGCTCCCAGCCTTACCCCCACCCAGAATAAATACGTTCCTTTTAGAAATCGCCTTCACAGAATCAAAAGTCGCCAGCTACGTAAAATTCCTCCAAACACATTATTACAGCGGCGAAGGGATTCGTTTATCTGTTTAATCCATGCATAAATCACTTCCCATACTGTCTCCTCTTATCCTTGTGACCTTGGGCAAGTCACTTTATCTCCCTGTGCCTCAGGCACCAAAAACGTAGATTGTAAGCTCTACGGGGCAGGGACTGTGCCTGCAAAATGCCTCGTAAAGCGCTACGTAAAACTAGCAGCGCTATACAAGAACATGCTTTTATTATATAATACTCCTTATAGCAACTCCTATTACCCCATATAACTCCTCCCATTGCGCCATATAACCTCTCCCTATAACTCCTCCTCCAGGATGGCTTTAGGTTGGTGGCTGTGTGGTGGAGATGGAAGTAGGAGAGGCCGCAGGCTGCAGCAGCGGTGTAGGCCTTGGGGATCCTGGTTGCAAGTTACAGTAGAGTTTGGAAAAAAAGGAAAGAGTAGAACAGAATCTGCTTAAGGAAGAAGAGAACCGAGCTTTATTGCAGAGGTATAACAGGAAGAAGGCAGAGTTAGAGGAAGAAATCATTAAATTAAAGAAATGTCGCGGTTCTGAGAGAGACGTGCACAAGAAGCAAATACAGATGAGGTTGCTAAAATAACGGTGGATCCAGTCAAACAGAAATGTTCCCTTTTGAAAACAATTGAAATACTAACTCACAGTGCAGAGCGGGGCGCAGAGCAAAGTGCAAAGCGAGGCGCAGAGCAAAATGCAGAGAATGTGCTGATTCATGTTGTGGAACAAGAAGCCAGAATTCCAGTAAGAGCCACATTAAAAGCTCGCAAGAAAAGAGAAGTTTGGAGATGCCTAAAAGAAGAAGTCGGAGAGAAACTAGATCAATTGCCAGGAAAAACCCAAAGGGTAAAGCTGCTAAAGAAAGGAAAGCAAAGGACCGGCGGCTAAAGGTTTCTACAGGAGAAGGTAACAGCCCTGAAATAGGGTCCAAAGACTTCAGGAAAGGGGACTGACCTCAGTGTGTATCAGACTGTGAGCAAGGATCTGTTCCAGAGCTTCCAGCATCCCCGGGGTTAATAGCAGAAGATTTGGTAAAAAGCCCATTGCATGCAAAGAAAGCAGCAGACACCTGTGAAGTTAGGTTATCTCCAACCCCCACCCTGGGAGAAGTTGCAGAGATTACAGGGAACGCTGGAGAGCAGCAAAGGGAGAATCTAGAACCACTGGGTGGAGATCAGCTGGAAATAGAGTTTTTACCTGAGAGCAGTGAGCCAGAGAACCCATGCTCACCTGGACTTACAGAACCGCACCCCTGCTTATTATTAGGTCCTGTGATTCAGAACTCTGAGAGGGGAGAACAGCAGGTGGTAATTAGCAGCAATGGAGACAGGATTAACCCTGTAGTGCCTGGAAGTGAAATTAAGGTTGTAGAGCCTGAAATTGCTGCTACTATGCAGATAGTTCCTGATAAAAGACTGGCCCAATCAGAAAATGGGGTAAAGCAAAGTAATGGTATTAAAGTAACCCCAGTTCATACAGTGCCCCCTTCAGCCTGGAGTGGGAGATCCTTTGTAAGCACTGTGGCCAGAAATGCCCAACCTTTCAAAAGGAGACATGTGGTAAGGTTGAGGTATAAAGGCGGAGAGGAGATGACCCCTGACAGGATTTTTGTTGGAAGACCTCTATTAAAAGAATCCTTGGGCATCACAGCAGGTGAAATTTATGCACTTATCCATGTTCCTGGTTCCTGTGAGTATGATGTCAGCTTTAAGAGACCTCAAGCTTTGGATTATTTCTGGACAAGATATGAGAGTCTTAAAAACACTGAATTGTGGAAGTCTTTTGCAGCTATTCCAGTGACTAAACCAGAAATAAAGTCTGTAACAATTCTCTTCAGACACGAATCAGTCCCATATCAGATATTCTGATATGGCTTGGCAGACAATGTGAAGTACTGGCTCCACCTACAAGAATCATGGATGAAGAGGACATCTGGATAGGAGGCTGGAAAGTTCAAGTCACATTTTGGCGACATGGCAATATTACAAAACATCTGTCCAACTCTTTCTTCATTGGAAAAGAAAAAGGAAACTGTTTTTACTATGGTCAGCCAACCTTGTGCCATAGATGTGGTTTAGCCAGACACTTAAGCAATTCTTGTGATCTTCTAAAATTGTATTGTATTCTATGTCTTTATTTATATAGCGCCATAAATATACATAGCACTTCACAGTAGTAATACATGTGGTAATCGAATAAATAACAGATAATATAAATAACAGATCATGGGAATAAGTGCTTTAGACATAAAAGTAACATTAAGGAAGAGGAGTCCCTGCCCCGCGGAGCTTACAATCTAATTGTTAGGCAGGAAGAACTTACAGAGACAGTAGGAGGGAGTTCTGGTAAGTGCGTCTGCAGGGGGTCAAGCTTTATGTATCATGTGTTCAGAATATCCACAGTGCTATTCATATGCTTCTTTAAGCAAGTGTGTCTTAAGGTGGGTCTTAAAGGTGGATAGAGAGGGTGCTAGTCGGGTACTGAGTGGAAGGGCATTCCAGACGTGTGGGGCAGTCAGTGAAAAAAGTTTAAGGTGGGAGAGGGCTTTAGATACAAAGGGGGTAGAAATAAGACATCCTTGAGAAGAACGCAAGAGTCTGGGTGGTGCATAACGAGAAATTAGGGCTGAGATGTAAGGAGGGGCAGAAGAGTGTAAAGCTTTAAAAGTGAGGAGAAGAATGGAGTGTGAGATGCAGGATTTGATCGGAAGCCAGGAGAGGGATTTCATGAGGGGAGATGCTGAGACAGATCTAGGAAAGAGTAGAGTGATTCTGGCAGCAGCGTTAAGGATAGATTGTAGGGGAGACAAGTGAGAGGCAGGGAAGCCGGACAGCAGGAGGTTACAGTAATCAAGATGGGAAATGCAACTTGTGCCAGTCCGTGGGCCACGAAAGGGCAATTTGTACAAGGATTAAATGTAATTTATGCAATAAATTTGGACATTTCTATACGAATACAGCGGAAGCATGGCAAAATATTTCAATAGTATGGGAGCAGGAAATGGACTTTGAAGACAATGATGCACTCTATGACCGAGCCCTGAAAGTTGCTGACATAATGTGTCCGGATCCGCCTGCAGACGGTGTCACGGGAACTTGTGAGAGGCTTATAATATACACTACCAAAATATCTCTGGGTTAAACTGAAAACGACTTAGATATGATAAATTAGAGTTTATTCCTTAAATAAGGTGAACACACAAGATATACAAATAACAGGCAAAATATACACTTACTTAGGAGTTGGAATGATGAAGTAATCAGGTTACACGATTAGCAATTCATGCAGCAATCACTAAAATACACAAAGTCACGAAGAACACGAAGTACACTGAGTATAGGCTGGACACTGGTTTATATGCAATTTCCCGTCTATACCTTATTATTGAGTGCAGGCCATTGGAGAACAATTACCTGCACCCAATCTCTCCTTGCCACCTCACCTGAGGGGCCCTTAACACCCGCCCACTGGGTGGATATTATTCTAATCAGGGAGCTTAGTTCCTCAGCCCCACTCCCACAAGCCTGGCATCTTAAAGTCTAGCTTGGCCAGGATACCTTTGTTTAAGGTGTGAAGTACAACACTTAATATCAAGTACCCATGTCCTGCATTTCTGTGTGCTCGCATACACAAGCAGGGTGGGGGAGTCTTTGATCAGGAGTTTATGATCGACCATTTGTCTCCCATCCTGATCATTAACATAACATATGGCTCTAAGTTTTCATACCAGACACAAAATACAATTCATACTTTAATACCTTCATATATTAAAATAATCCGTTCTGCTGGGCCCAGTGGGCTGACACTTGCCAATCCCTCATGCCGGAGGGGACTCTCCATGGTGGTCAAGTTTCAGCTCTCTGCGACCCCCAGAACCGGAGATACACAAATACAGTTTAAAACTTTTATTTCTTTAACACAGGATTCTCCGCTTAAAAATGAATCTCTGCTTTTCACTCGTTTCCCATTGAAATCAACGGGCTCCACCGCCATGGGCTTTCAATGGAGCAACTCCACCGTTTAAGTCAATGGGTTCCGCCGCCGTAGACTTTCAATGGGGCAACTCCGCCATTGAAGTCTATGAGGCTTTCTCCACCATAGCCTTTCAATGGAGTAACGCCGCCATTGGAGGCTATGGGGAACATCACCAACCTTTACATTTGCCTACACTCTGTCTGGTTGTTCGGAGAGGGCTGGAAATGGCCATGCAGTCATGCCGGAGTAGTGACTACATGCGACCCAAATCCCAGCCCTCTGGTCCTCACAGAACCGGAGATATGGACTTACACTTTTTACCGTTTTGGACTTAGCCGTTTTAACGCCACGCGGCTTTTCCCCATTGGAATCAATGGCCGGCGCCGCCATAGGCAATGCATGGGCGAGCGCCGTCATTGGATTCAATGGGACCTCCGCTCCGCCATTGTAGGTGAACTTGACCTCAGTGATATAGCTCTTTTTAAAGACATTGTATCCGCTCTTGCGGTCTGCGGTTTGGATGGCTGCCAACCCATTCCTGGAGGTCACTTCGAGGAATCCCCATTGAAGTCAATGAGCCCATTGACTTACAATGGGAAACCGCCGCTCCTCCTCTCGGACGCCACCTGCTGGTCTTCACTGGAAACAGGCCCAAAAACCGCCAGATCTGCCATTGTAATGTATGGAGCTGCAATGGCGATTATAGATAGTGTAAACATGGCCCAGGGAATGTCAGAAGACCCCTTAGAAGGAACCTCCTCAAATTTACTTCCAGCAGGGGAATGATCTGGGGAAATAGATGATCCTACTATGATGGTAATTCAAGTGGGAAAAAAATAAAGAAAAAGAGCGCAGGATTGGGTACAGGCAAAAAAAGGAAGAAGGACACAGTAAAAAGACTTGGAGGGACTCTTCGACATCCTTCAGGTTATGCTGGTGTAGCGGTGTTTCCCCCACCCGGTCAGAGATTTGTCCATTACTATGGTGTATGGTGCATATACCTGCTGGCAACAGGAGGGCTGAGTCATCCGCCGATGGTAGTGGGAACACAGGACTAGGCTTCTGGGGTTCATACCCTACATATCTCTTTAGCAGTGCAGCGCCTCCATCTGTCGTAGGCTCGAGGAACTGAAGGTGATCTCCCACAGTAGAACTATTACCTCTCCTCCCAGTAAGGTCACGCATCAGGCAGGAGGTATAACAGGAATGGTTTATTACTCTTCTGTACAGTTAGAGAAACAAGGCAGGCTTCTGCCCAATGCAGTACTCTCAACTCTCACTGAAGGATGGTCCCTGGACCGTCACTACAGGCCAAGGGTACCCGCAGCCATCTTAGCTCTTCCCCATCTCCCTAGCAGAGGCATGGTCCACACCCACTCTCCCCAGGAGGGAAGAGGACTGGAGAAGGCCCAATACTCAGCCTCTCAAATGTGTGACCTGCCTTCCTCAAGTGGGGGAAGGCACTCCTTAATTTGAGTACACCGGGAGGGGGGCACCAGGTCAGACTCATGGATTGGTCATGCCCTGGCCTGATGCCACCGCCTCCTGCTGTCACTCAAATGCAGTACCAAAGAGGGTGAAAACCCCATATAAACTACTGGCAGCCTGATTGTACCAGGGTTTACTGCCAGGAGGGAAGCAGACTGGTAGCCAAAGGTGTCATAGCTACACTGGTAAAGTTCCTGAGGCGCCTGTAAAGAATCGTTGTACTGTTCTTAGGAAGGATTGGGGGTGAAGAGCTGAAGGCCCTGATGTTGTAGAGGAAGTCTCCTTATCCGAAGAGGAGCATAATATGGACGTTTCCATAGTGACAGAATCGGACATGATCCCACCTTCAGTGACCATTAAGAGGTTTGCGTCATTGGGGGATAATATGGGGAAAAAGTAGTAATATTGCACCTTCTTTGGCTAAAAATGTCTGTTTCCATAAGTGACCCTTTAAAGGTAATAACTGTTAATGTGGCAAGTATAAAATCATGGAAAGCCCTGAATTTTAGCTTAAAATGTATTAAAACATTGTGATGCAAATATTATTTTCTTACAGGAAACGCGATTAAATACAAAAAGTGACATTTACAAAGCCAAGCGAGACTGGCAGGCAGGGCCCACATTTTGGTCCATGGGAGTTACACCTTTATGAAGGCGTGGCGATTTTATTTAAAGAGGTTGAGATGAGATGCCATAAACTGTTAGAAATTCAGGGAGGGCGATGCTTACTTCTAGATGTTACTGTGAATAAATTAGATTTCCGCTTGATTAATATCTATGGACTGCAAACAATGAAGGACCGTAAAGAATTATTTAGTAGGATAAGACCTTTTCTGTTTACTCCTAAAATGGTCATTGTTTGTGGTGATTTAAATAATATCTCTAGACTGAAAGATCGAGGTAAAATCTATGATTGCCTAAATTATGATAGAAATTTTCTAAATAACCTGTGCAGGCAAGTGGACTTAGAAGATATTCATATTAAACATAATGCTGAAGCATCTGGGTTTACTTACTATAAGGGCCAAAGTAAGAGCAGAATTGGCCGTGTATATATTTAAAAAAATGGTATCTTCAGATATTAATTTAATTCCTGTTGAATTTTCAGACCATTTAATGTTATCATTCACCCTGAATATCAATGATACTTTAAGGATGGGTAAAGGCAGCTGGAAATTGAACATCTCTACTTTTGAACATAGTGAGACACAAGATCTATGTTACGCTGTGCTCACCACGAACAAGGAGGGACCCCGAAACTGAGGTGAGATGGGTAACAAACTGCACC
The DNA here is from genome assembly GCF_040206685.1 of Ascaphus truei. Classification (NCBI taxonomy): domain Eukaryota; kingdom Metazoa; phylum Chordata; class Amphibia; order Anura; family Ascaphidae; genus Ascaphus; species Ascaphus truei. The sequence continues at coordinate 136,966,560 of NC_134488.1, forward strand.
CACAGCTACGGGGACACGCCTGGGAAGTGGAAAATAGAGAGAGGTGTTCCCTCGGACCTTACAACCTATTTAGAATATTTTATGAGGATCAGAGGTCATTACAAGGACTTTATGAAGATTTGGCGGATCGGTGGGGAGGGAACAAAACGGAATATAATCTCGTTTGTAAGGAAACTAGAAAACAGGAAAAGTAAAAGTAATTATAAAAAATATCAACTCTTAAGAGGGAAATTATGCCAGCTTTATTTGCAGTTCAATGAAGGTAAATTAATAGATCAAGGAGATATAAAGGTTAAAGATAAAATGAAACAACTTCAATATGTAGTCAGGTCCCGCTGGTCCCTGTTTCCTCCGTGCGTGTCGTCGTCTCCTCCTCGCCCTCCGGTGGCAGCAGGGATTGTCACGGGTGCGGGGAGGTTGATGCGGGCGAGTTGCCGGAGACCAGCAGCGAGCGGCAGTAAAGGGAGGCTTGCAATGTCAGGGAGGCTTGCGCATGCGCAGCAGAGCACCCGGCGCCCATTACAATTTTCACGCATGCGCAGAGGCTACAAAGTTTCGGTGGCCATTACATACATGCTCTGCAGGGGGAACTACAAGCCCCATAGTGCTTTGGGGCATAGGTCATGGGGTGCAGCGCAGCCAATAGGGCTGTTAGGATCCTCTGAGGAGAAGAGATACATTTTCGCGCGTTTGGAGCCACACTAGTCAGTTGGAGCCAGGACAGACAAGGGGAAGGTAGGGTCTGAGTGTCAGTGGCACTCAGACTAAGCCAGAGATTCCCCTTAGGTCCCAGATAGGCCCCAATCACATGTAGCTTGTGGCTGCTTCAGGGAAGGACCTAAGATAGGGACGCTTCCCCATTTTTCTGTAGTGTCAGGGACACAAGGAAGACGCCGTGCGGTGATCGCGGCCTGTGGCCTGGGACCAGAACACTGCGGTGTTATCAAAGACTATTAAAGGTCCTCCTACCGGAGTCCACCCAACGCAGAGGCGGACGTCGCTGGATCAGATGGATTCTCGTTACTAAGTCGGCCGCACCGATTACTGGAGTACTCGGCAGGTATCTCAACAAAGTGCACCAACAGTTCACGGGATAGCGCTACCCCCTACACTTTTGGGTGGGCTGGACACTGTGAATGGGACATCAGGGTATTGGTGCCTAGCACCTGATGTACTTTGGGACACTTACTGGTGGTACTGGGCGGTTCACTAAACCGTGTGGTGGTACTGGGCAGGGAGTTCATTATACTGTGCGGTTATGTTATATGTGCTGTCACTAAAGGTTGTTATTATATACCGTGTGTGTTTACTATTACTATTGGTTCCTGTGAGGGGCTCCTCCCACTACGCTGGGATCCCTCGCAGGTGGAGGCGCTGCACCGAGACGATAATTATACCACCCCAGGCTCCCCGTGGCAGAGGCTTGGGCCCTCTGTGTGCCAACAGGTAACGGCAGCACCGGTAATGTCTCTATTTAGGGGGAAAGAGGGCTACAAATATGATAGATATGTATCACTAATAAAGGAGCGAGATTTTGGCTCACAGAAATCTTCTATTTCACCAGATCCCTTTCTCACATAAATCTTCTATTTCACCAGATCCCTTTCTCACATAAATCTTCTATTTCACCAGATCCCTTTCTCACATAAATATTCTATTTCACCAGATCCCTTTCTCACAGAAATCTTCTATTTCACCAGATCCCTTTCTCACAGAAATCTTATATTTCACCAGATCCCTTTCTCACAGAAATCTTATATTTCACCAGATCCCTTTCTCACAGAAATCTTATATTTCACCAGATCCCTTTCTCAGCTGTAAAGGAGCAGTGGGAAAAAACTAATCTATGGGCTTTATGATTCTGGTGGTAATTCTAGAAGGAAGAGTAAGGAACTTTTGGATATAGTCAGTAATTTATATGCAGATTTATTTAAAGACCGGAGGGAGAAATAGGGAGAAATAGGGAGAAAAGGGAAATTGATAATTATGTTATGTTATATTATATTAATAAATTGATTATTCCTAAATTAACAAAGGTAGAAGAAACAACCCTGACAATGAAAGTACTAGATAGTGAGGTCAAGGGTGTAATAAATGGGTTAAAGAAGAATAAAACCCCTGGGACAGATGGCTTAACAGCAGAATTTGTAAGATTGTTTAGTGATTTGTTAGTTCCTGATTTGACTAAAGTCCTTAACATAATGTTACAGGAAGGTAAGAGGTCCGGGTCCATGTGCAAGTCTCTTCTGGTTCTGTTACATAAAAAGAATGATCCAGCGGATACAAAGAACTCATTTCTCTATTGAACACAGATCGGAAAATCTTAGCCAGAATTTTGTTTAATAGATTGAGAGAGGTATCTGGGAAACTAATCTGTAAGGCTCGATATTGTGTCATTAAAGGGCGTAATATCACAAACGCGGTTATAAATGTAAGAGAGATTTTTGAGGTTTGTGAAGCTCATAAATTAGAGAATTATGTGTTACACTTAGATCAAACTAAGGCATTTGACAGAGTAAACCACGTGTATCTCTGGGAAGTCTTATCCGCGTATGGTATTCCCAATTCCTTCCTAGGATGGATATCCTTGTTATATAAAGATGCAGTGGGATGTCCACAAATAAATGGCTGGATAGAGAAAGAATTTAGCGTTAAGTCAGGGGTACGTCAGGGATGTCCTTTGAGTCCTCTTCTGTATGTTTACGCAGAAGATCCATTTTTGAGGAAATTGGAATCAAATAATCTTATTGATGGGATCGAAATAGCAAAAAATCGGACCCTGAAATGTATTGCGTACGCAGACGATATTTCCATTGTCGTGTCGGGAAAAGAAGCTACAGAAGAGAGTTTTAAAAATATTAGAGAATTTTCAAGTGCTTCCAATTCTAAAGTTAACGTAGAAAAGAGTAGCGCGATTTGGTGTTTTTAAATGTTATTTTTCTGAAATATAATTTTGCCCATATTATGCAGGAAAATGACCTGGTCTGGCCAATGTGCTTTTGGAAACGGGTTAGTCCTTATGTATTGGCGTGGGAGTGTGGGGGAGAAGTCTAAACTATGAGAGTGAAATCTGGCTATACCCCGGAGTATGTGGCCCAAAGCGTCAGACTTTTAAGAAGGTGGAAAATAAGCAGTAGGGAGATAGAAATGTGTTCTAGGAAACACATTTATGAGAACATTATTAAGAAATGCTTTTCTTCCCCATTAATCCTGAGAGATTGTGCGGGGGAAGATTTGAGTAAAGCATTAAAAGTTTTGAATAGCAAGAGAATTCCACCAAAATATAAGGATATTACCTGGTTGGCCTTTCATGGCAAATTGTATGTACGTAGTAATATTAATCACATGAATGTATCAGACAGAATGCGTCCTAGAAATTCATGCAATAATGATGTAGAACCAATGGATCATTTTATGTTACAGCATCTCTTTAGCAAAGCGATTTGGGAAAGAAAGGCTTGTTTTTTTAGTTTGAATATGTAAGTTTATTTATTCAGAATGTATCTATCTATGGAATTTTTAAGAATAAACATAATTATAATGAAGGTATAATATTCCTGATTTATAGGAATTGCTAAGTATAATTTGTGGATGGCTAAGTGCCAGGTTTCAATTATAAATGTGTATATTTCCGAGGATTAAGTTTTTTAGGACATTATAAAAGCCGTTAGAAGAGTTAAGGAAAATTAGAAATTGCTTTCAGAGGAGAAAACTTGGTACAAATGCTGGGCTAATATTTGTATAGTGTAAGTCCGTCCAATCAATTGAGAGAGAATTGATAATCTAACTATTTGGTATGTGTCTGTATTCTGTATGCTGACTCCAATCAATTGAGAGAGAATTGATAATCTAATTAACTATTTGGTATGTTTGAGTTGATTAGGCAAACCCCTCCCTTAAGTGTTAGTCAAATCCATGTGATTAGGGTACTTAAGTCAGTGTAACTTGGCTGTTAGCCATATGGCTGTGTCACATCAAAATAGTGACATCTTAAGTGTCATATCTAAAGTGTCTACAAGAGGTAATTTTGGAGGTGAAGATTGGAGGAAGATCTGGACTCTGCATTACAACTTTGCCACAGTGAGACATTCACTTTTAACATCTGTGATTATTTGTTCATTTTTATCCTCCAGTACCTGGGAAGTCTCTCCTCCTGCATCTCACTATGCCCTCCCTCCTGCTGTTTTTTATGTTTACTGTTTCCTCACTCCTTTGTGAATGTCTCTGTTCTCTCCAACATACCCACTCCCCACTGCACCATTATTTATGCACCTCTCTCCCAACAACTTCTATACCCCTCAATAAAAAACATTCACCCCCTCTATCTACTCCTTCCCACTGCTGAGGATCTCCCCATAGCCTGAAGTCAGACATACACACCTGATCTCACTCATGCCTCCCTGCCATCTCTTCCCCTGTAAATGGTGTGAACCTTTTCATTTAATACTGACTAACCTTAAATCTCACCCCACAAATCAAGCATCCCAACAGCCTGCACTCATGGCTATTATCCCCCACTCAGTCACCCCTACCACCCATTGTGGCCAAGCACTGCCATCTACAGCCCTTACTCCCTCACCTGCTGTCTCTGTAAGTTTCCCACCAAACCTCTTAGATTGTAAGCTCTTCGGGGCAGGGATTTCCTTTCCTAGTGTCTGATTTAGCTGCGCTTATTGTATAATTATAATTCCCTGTACTGTATTCTTTGTGAAGCGCTGAGTACACTTTTGGTGCTATATAAATAAAGACATACAATACAATATTGTGCAGTTTGTTTGTAAATTAATTATTCTGTGAAATGTATTGCTGGAAAAAAAATTTCCAATAAAAAAGAAGAGTTCCTCCTCTTACCCCATATAACCACTCCCTATAACTCCTCCTATTGCCCCATATAACCGCTCCCTATAATTCCTCCTATTACTCCAAATAACCGCTCCCTATAACTCCTCCTATTACCCCCTATAACCAAACCATATAACTCCTCCTATTACCCCATATAACCGCTCCCTATAACTCCTCCTATTACCCCATATAACCGCTCCCTATAACTCCTATTACCTCATATAACCGCTCCCTATAACTCCTCCAGGATGGGCTGCAGGTGAGCTCCTGCAGGGGAGCCAGGATGGCCTTAGACCCAGGGGTTGGTGGCTGTGAGTTGGAGATGGAAGTAGGAGAGGCTGCAGGCTGCAGCAGTGGTGTAGGCCTTGGTGAGGCTGAATGCAAGGTACAGGAGAGTTTGGAGAGAAAGGAAAGAGCAGAACAGAATCTGCTTAAGGAAGAAGAGAACCAAGCTTTATTGCAGAGGTATAACAGTAAGAAGGCTGAGTTAGAGGAAGAAAACATTGAGTTAAGGAAATGTCGTGGTTCTGAGAGAGATGTGCACAAGAAGCAAATACAGCGTCTGCATGTTGAAGTAACCCAACTGGAGGGTGAGATTGCTAAAATTGCAGGGGTTTCAGTCAGACAGAAACGTTCCCTTTCAAAAATAATTGAAATGCTAACCCAAAGTGTTGAGCAGGGCGCAGAGCAAGGTGCAGAGCAGGGCGCAGAGCATGGTGCAGAGCGTTCTACAGGTGAAGGTAACAGCCCTGAAACAGGGTTCAGAGAAGGGGACTCACCTCAGGGTGTAACAGGCTGTGAGCATGGATCTGTGCTAGAGCTTCCAGCATCCCAGGGGTTAATGGCAGAAGCAACAGAAGATGTGGTAAAAAGCCCATTACATGGAAAGAAAGCAGCAGACACCTGTGAGGTTAGGTTACCTCAGACTCCCACCCTGGGAGAAGTTGCAGAGATTACAGGGAATGGAGACCAGCAAAGTAAAAACCTTGAATGCCTGAGTGGTGATCAGGAGCAGCTGGAAATGGAGTTTGCTGCTGCTGAGAGCAGTGAGCCAGAGAAACCATGCTCACCTGGACTTACAGAACCATCCTCTGCTTATTAGCAGGTCCTGTGATTCAGAACTCTGAGAAGGGAGAACAGCAGGTGGTAATTAGCAGCAATGGAGACAGCATTAACCCTGTAGTGCCTGGGAGTGAAATTAAGGTTGTGGAGACTGAAAGTGCTGCTCCTATTCAAACAGTTCCTGATAGAGTGGCCCAAACGGAAGATGGGGTAATGCAAACGAATGGCATTAAGGTAACCCCAGTTCATACAGCCCCCCCTTCAGCCTGGAGTGGGAGATCCTTTGCGAGCACTGTGACCAGGAATGCAAAACCTTTGAAAAGGAGGAATGTGGTCATGTTGAGATATAAGGGCGCAGAGGAGATGAAGCCTGACAGGATTTTTGTAGGGAGACACCTATTAAAAGAATCCTTGGGCTTCCATGCAGAAGAAATTTATGCACTTATCCATATTCCTGGTTCCCGTGAGTACGATGTTAGTTTTAAGAGACCTCAGGCTTTGGATAATTTCTGGATAAGATATGAGAGTCTTAAAGACACGGAATTGTGGAAGCCCTTTGCGGCCATTCCTGTGACTAAACCGGAAACAGAGTCTGTAACAATTCTCTTCAGACATGAATCAGTCCCAATATCAGATATTCTGGTATGGCTTGGCAGACAATGTGACATACTGGCTCCACCTACGAGAATTATGGACGCAGAAGAAATTTGGATTGGAGGTTGGAAGATACAAGTCAGACTTTGGCGACATGGCAATATCACAAGGCATCTGCCCAATTCTTTCTTTATTGGGAGAGAGAGAGGAAACTGCTTTTACTTTGGTCAGCCAACCTTGTGCCATAGATGTGGTTCAAACAGACATCTAAGCATGTCGTGTGATGTTCTAAAATGTAACTTGTGCCAGTCCTTGGGCCACGAGAGGGCAAGCTGTACAATGATCAAATGTAACTTATGCGATAAATTTGGACATTCCTATACAAATTGCACAGAAGCATGGCATAATATTTCAAAAGTATGGGAGCAGGAAGTGGACTTTGAAGATAATGAAGAACTTTATGACGTGCCTTGAAAGTTGCAAACAGAATGTGTTCAGATCCTCCTGCAGATGGGGTTGGTCCGGTTCGGCCTAGGGATGGCGCCTGCCTTGATCCTCCTGGGGACAGAGCTTGTCCTGAACCGCCTGTGGATGCAGTTTGCCCAGATACACTTGCAGAAGGAACAATTATTGAGAGTGTAAACGGGACCCAAGGAATGCCAGAAGAACCCTTGGGAGGGAACCTCCTCAAATTTACACCCAGCAGGGGAACAATCTGGGGAATCAGAGGATTCTACTATGATGGAAACCCAAGAGAGGGCACATGGAAAAAAGAAAAGGAAGAAGAGCACGGTAAAAAGACTTGGAGGGACTCTTCGACGTTCTGCAGGTCCCACTGGTAAAGTTCCTCAGGTAACTACAAAGAACCGTTTTTCTGCTCTTCGGAAGGATTGGGGGTCAAGAGCTGAGGACTCTAACGATGTACAGGAACTTTCCTTATCAGAAGAGGAACATAATATGGACGTTTCCAGAGAGACAGACTCGGGCATGACCCCACCTTCAGTGACCATTAAGAGGTTTGGGTCAATGGGGGATAATGTGGGGAAAAAGAAAAAAAATAAAAAAAAATAATGATGCACCCTTTTTTTTGGTAAAAAATATCTGTTTACATAAGTGATCCCTTAAAGGTAATAACTGTTAATGTGGCAAGTATAAAATCATGGAAAGCCCGAACTTTAGCTTACAACGTATTAAAACATTGTGATGCAAATATTATTTTCTTACAGGAAACAAGATTAAATACAAAAAATGATATTTACGAAGCCAAGCAAGACTGGCAGGCAGGGCCCTCATTTTGGTCCATGGGAGTTACACCTTATGAAGGCGTAGCGATTTTATTTAAAGAGGTTGAGATGAGATGCCATAAACTGTTAGAAATTCAGGAAGAGCGATGCTTACTTCTAGATGTTACTGTGAATAAGTTAGACTTCCGTTTGATTAACATCTATGGACCACAAACAATGAAGGACCGTAAGGAATTATTTAGCAAGATAAGACCATTTCTGTTTACTTCCAAAATGGTCATTTTTTGTGGTGATTTTAATAATATCTCTAGACTGAAAGATCGAGGTAAAATCTATGATAGTCTAAATTATGATAGTAATTTCCTAAATAACCTGTGCAGGCAAGCGGATTTAGAAGATATTCATATTAAACATAATACTGAAGCATCCGGGTTTACTTACTATAAGGGCCAAAGTAAGAGCAGAATTGACCGTGTATATATTAAAAAAAATATGGTATCTTCAGAAATTAATTTAATTCCGGTTGAATTTTCAGACCATTTAATGTTATCATTCACCCTGAATATCAATGATACCTTGAGGATGGGTAAGGGCAGTTGGAAATTAAACATCTCTACTTTTGAACATAGTGAGACACAAGACCTATTTAGAATGTTTTATGAGGACCAGAGGTCATTACAAGGACTTTATGAAGATTTGGCAGATTGGTGGGAGGGAACAAAACGGAATATAGTCTCGTTTGTAAGGAAACTAGCAAACAGGAAAAGTCAAAATAATTATAAAAAATATCAACTCTTAAGAGGTAAATTATGTCGGCTTTATTCGCAGTTGAATGAGGGTAAATTAATAGATCAGGGAGAGATAAAGGTTGTTAAAGATAAAATGAAACAACTTCAATATGATAGATATGTATCACTAATAAAAGAGCGAGATTTTGGCTCACAGAAATCTTATATTTCACCAGATCCCTTTCTCAGCTGTAAAGGAGCGGTGGGAAAAAAACTAATCTATGGGCTTTATGACTCTGGTGGTAATTATAGAACCAAGAGTAAGGACATTTTGGATATAGTTAGTGATTTCTATGCAGATTTATTTAAGGACAGCTATAGGGAGAAAAAGGAAATTGATAGTTATATTAATACATTGGTTATTCCTAAATTAACAAAGGTAGAAAAAACAAACCTGACAATGGAAGTACTAGATAGTGAGGTCAGGGATGTAATAAATGGGTTACAGAAGAATAAAACCCCAGGGACAGACTGCTTAACAGCAGAATTTTTTTAATTGTTTAGTGATTTGTTAGTTCCTGATTTGACTCAAGTCTTTAACATAATGTTGCAGGAAGGTAAGATACCCGGGTCCATGTGCAAGTCTCTTCTGATTCTGTTACATAAAAAGAATGATCCAGCAGATATAAAGAACTGGAGACCAATTTCTTTATTGAACACAGATAGGAAAATCTTAGCCAGAATTTTGTTTAATAGATTGAGAGAGGTATCTGGGAAACGAATCTGTAAGGCTCAGTATTGTGGCATAAAGGGCGTAATATCACAAACGCAGTCATACACGTAAGAGAGATTTTTGAGGTTTGTAAAGCTCATAAATTAGAGAAATATGTTTTGTGCTTAGATCAAACTAAGGCATTTGACAGAGTAAACCACGTGTATCTCTGGGAAGTCTTATCCACATATGGTATTCCCAATTCCTTCATAGGATGGATATCCTTGTTATATAAAGATGCAGTGGGATGTCCACAAATAAATGGCTGGATAGGGAAAGAATTTAGCGTTAAGTCAGGGGTACGTCAAGGATGTCCTTTGAGTCCTCTTCTGTACGTTTATGCAGTAGATCCATTTTTAAGGAAATTGGAATCAAATAATCTTATTGATGGGGTTGAAATAGCAAAAAATCGGAACCTGAAATGTATTGCGTACGCAGATGATATTTCCATTGTCGTGTCGGGAAAAGAAGCTGCGGAAGAGACTTTTAAAAATATTAGAGATTTTTCAAGTGCTTCCAATTCTAACGTTAACGTAGAAAAGAGTAGCGCGATTTGGCTAAGTCAGGAAACATCGGGTTTTACACTTCCAGGAACGATTCCAATAAGTGACGGTCCAATAAAAATTCTGGGCGTAAAGTTTGGGAAGGAACAGTCAGAAATGCTAAATTGGAAAGAGAAGATAGAAATAGGTGAGGAGAAAATTAAGAAATGGAAGAATTGGAAGCTGTCTTTAGGGGAAAGACTGGCAATAATTAAAACTTTCTTAGTACCAATTTTTGTTTATATCAGTTATATTTTTCCAATACCAGAAAATCTGAACACTAGAAGTTTTAGTCTGTTTTTCCAGATGTTATGGGGAAATCGACTAAATTTGATCAAAAGGAATACAACATACTTAGATCAGAAGAAGGGAGGTTTAAAAATGTTAAACCCTGTGGTGTTTTTTAATGTTATTTTTCTGAAATATAATTTTGCCCATATTATGCAGAAAAAATTACCTGGTCTGGCCAATGTGCTTTTGGAAATGGGTTAGTCCTTATGTATTGGCGTGGGAGTGTGGGGGACAAGTCAAAACTATGAGAGTGAAATCTGGCTATACCCCGGAGTATGTGGCCCAAAGTGTCAGACTTTTAAGAAGGTGGAAAATAAGCAGTAGGGAGATAGAAATGTGTTCTAGGAAACACATTTATGAGAACATTATTAAGAAATGCTTTTCTTCCCCATTAATCCTGAGAGATTGTGCGGGGGAAGATTTGAGTAAAGCATTAAAAAATTTGAATAGCAAGAGAATTCCACCAAAATATAAGGATATTACCTGGTTGGCCTTTCATGGCAAATTATATGTACGTAGTAATATTAAACATATGAATGTATCAGACAGAATGTGTCCTAGAAATTCATGTAATAATGAGGTAGAAACAATGGATCATTTTGTGTTACAGTGACCCTTTAGCAAAGCGATTTGGGAAAGAACGGCTTGTTTTTTTAAGACGCCAATTTTGGGGAAACTTACATATTCAGAATGTATATATGGAATTTTTAAGAATAAACATAAGTATAATGAAGGTACAATTTTCCTGATAATAGCCATTGTTAAGTATTATTTGTGGATGGCTAGGTGCCAGGTTTCAATCAAAAATGTGTACATTTCTGAGGATAAAGTTTTTGAGGACATTATAAAAGCCGTAAGAAGAGTTAAGGAAAATGAGAAATTGCTTTTAGAAAAGAATGTTTGGAACAAATGCTGGGTTAATATTTGTATAATGTAAGTCTGTCCATATTGTGTAGTTTTTGGTTTGTAAAGTGATTTATGAAATGTAATGTTGGAATTTTTTTTTCAATAAAAAGAGTTCCTCCTATTACCCCATATAACCCCTCCCTATAACTCCTCCTATTACCCCATATAACCACTCCCTATAACTCCTCCTATTACCCCATATAACCTCTCCCTATAACTCCTCCTATTACCCCATATAACCGCTCCCTATAATTCCTCCTATTACCCCATATAACCGCTCCCCATAACTCCTCCTATTACCCCATATAACCACTCCCTATAACTCCTCCTATTACCCCATATAACCTCTCCCTATAACTCCTCCTATTACCCCATATAACCTCTCCCTATAACTCCTCCTATTACCCCATATAACCGCTCCCTATAACTCCTCCTATTACCCCATATAACCGCTCCCTATAACTCCTCCTATTACACCATATAATCGTTCCCTATAACTCCCCCTATTACTCCATATAACCGCTCCCTATAACTCCTCCTATTACCCCATATAACCGCTCCCTATAACTCCTCCTATTACCCCATATAACCGCTCCCAATAACTCCTCCTATTACCCCATATAACCAATCCCTATAACTTCTCCTATTACCCCATATAACCGCTCCCAATAACTCCTCCTATTACCCCATATAACCGCTCCCTATAACTCCTCCTATTACCCCATATAACCAATCCCTATAACTCCTCCTATTATCCCATATAACCAGCCCAATAACTCCTCCTATTACCCCATATAACCAATCCCTATAACTCCTCCTATTACCCATATAACCGTTCCCTATAACACCTCCTATTACCCCATATAACCGCTCCCTATAACTCCTCCAATTACCCCATATAACCGCTCCCTATAACTCCTCCTATTACCCCATATAACTATATTGCTCACAGACAGGACTGCTGTAGCCATTATGCCCTGTGATGTATTGATACAAAGTTGCACTGTGTAAAGCTCTCTAGGAATCCCCCCTTTCTCCACAGCGCCCCCCCCCCCCCCCCCTGTGTGATGGACACAGCTCTGCGCACCTTCTTCACCAATCTGGTATTATTTACAGAGCCCCAAAGCCAATTCAGACACGTGTACAGCACAGACGCGTGTACAGCACAGACGCGTGTACAGCACAGACGCGTGTACAGCACAGACGCGTGTACAGCACAGACGCGTGTACAGCACAGACACGTGTACAGCACAGACACGTGTACAGCACAGACACGTGTACAGCACAGACACGTGTCCAGCACAGACGCGTATCCAGCACAGACGCGTGTCCAGCACAGACACGTGTACAGCACAGACACGTGTACAGCACAGACACACATGTATAGCACAGACACACGTCCAGCACAGACACGAGACGTGTACAGCACAAACACACATGTATAGCACAGACACGTGTCCAGCACAGACATGAGACGTGTACAGCACAGACACGCGTACAGCACAGACACAAGACGTGTACAGCACAAACACATGTATAGCACAGACACGTGTCCAGCACAGACATGAGACGTGTACAGCACAGACACACGTCCAGCACAGACACGAGACGTGTACAGCACAAACACACATGTATAGCACAGACACGTGTCCAGCACAGACACGTGTCCAGCACAGACACGCGTACAGCACAGACACGCGTACAGCACAGACACGTGTACAGCACAGACACTTGCACAGCACAGACACGTGTACAGCACAGACACGTGTCCAGCACAGACACGTGTCCAGCACAGACACGTGTCCAGCACAGACACGTGTACAGCACAGACGTGTACAGCACAGACACATGTACAGCACAGACACGCCCTGGCCGTGTCCTCGAGGATTACCCCCCGGGTCAGACAGGCGACAGGGCCGGAAACACTGAGGCTATTTCTGGCATCAGACGTCTAGTAAAAGGGAGCGCTCTGCAGGGAGCAGCGTCACGTTAAACACACGCTATATACACGTTATACACACGTTATACACATACCTGCCACGCCTCTACTTCATAGTCAGACGTTCCTATAATGAATTCATCAGCCTTACAACGAACGTGTTATACAAAAAGAGAAGGAAAATGCTCTCTCTCTCTCTCTCTCTCTCTCTCTCCCTCTCCCTCTCCCTCTCCCTCTCCCTCTCCCTCTCCCTCTCCCTCTCCCTCTCCCTCTCCCTCTCCCTCTCCCTCTCCTCTCCCTCTCTCTGGTGTATACTCTGGGATTCGCTGGCACTGTGACCTGCTGTAAAGCACATTATAATATATATATAATAATACCGCTCCGCGCTGGAACACAGCGCTCTCATAACATCGGAAATTCACTATATTTATAGCTGTACCAAACCTTCAGTGCTTGGAGTCCCTCCCAGAGTTTGGGTAGTCAGTAAGCTCCATGTATATGTGTTGGTAATTCTGCGCTCCTGTACCGTATATTGTATTGTATTGTATTGTATGTCTTTATTTATATAGCGCCATTAATGTACACAGCGCTTCACAGCAGTAATACATGTGCTTTAGACATAAACGTAACATTAAGGAAGAGGAGTCCCTGCCCCGAGGAGCTTACAGTCTAATTGACTGTAATACGTATACCTACGTATTCTCCCGTACCGTATACCTACGTATTCTCCCGTACCGTATACCTACGTATTCTCCCGTACCGTATACCTACGTATTCTCCCGTACCGTATACCTACGTATTCTCCCGTACCGTATACCTACGTGTTCTCCCGTACCGTATACCTACGTATTCTCCCGTACCGTATACCTACGTATTCTCCCGTACCGTATACCTACGTATTCTCCTGTACCGTATACCTACGTATTCTCCCGTACCGTATACCTACGTATTCTCCCGTACCGTATACCTACGTATTCTCCTGTACCGTATACCTACGTATTCTCCTGTACCGTATACCTACGTATTCTCCCGTACCGTATACCTACGTATTCTCCTGTACCGTATACCTACGTGTTCTCCCGTACCGTATACCTACGTATTCTCCTGTACCGTATACCTACGTATTCTCCCGTACCGTATACCTACGTATTCTCCCGTACCGTATACCTACGTATTCTCCTGTACCGTATACCTACGTGTTCTCCCGTACCGTATACCTACGTATTCTCCTGTACCGTATACCTACGTATTCTCCTGTACCGTATACCTACGTATTCTCCCGTACCGTATACCTACGTATTCTCCCGTACCGTATACCTACGTATTCTCCCGTACCGTATACCTACGTATTCTCCTGTACCGTATACCTACGTATTCTCCTGTACCGTATACCTACGTATTCTCCTGTACCGTATACCTACGTATTCTCCCGTACCGTATACCTACGTATTCTCCTGTACCGTATACCTACGTATTCTCCCGTACCGTATACCTACGTATTCTCCTGTACCGTATACCTACGTATTCTCCCGTACCGTATACCTACGTATTCTCCTGTACCGTATACCTACGTATTCTCCTGTACCGTATACCTACGTATTCTCCCGTACCGTATACCTACGTATTCTCCCGTACCGTATACCTACGTATTCTCCCGTACCGTATACCTACGTATTCTCCCGTACCGTATACCTACGTATTCTCCCGTACCGTATACCTACGTATTCTCCCGTACCGTATACCTACGTATTCTCCCGTACCGTATACCTACGTATTCTCCCGTACCGTATACCTACGTATTCTCCCGTACCGTATACCTACGTATTCTCCCGTACCGTATACCTACGTATTCTCCTGTACCGTATACCTACGTATTCTCCTGTACCGTATACCTACGTATTCTCCCGTACCGTATACCTATGTATTCTCCCGTACCGTATACCTACGTATTCTCCCGTACCGTATACCTACGTATTCTCCCGTACCGTATACCTACGTATTCTCCCGTACCGTATACCTACGTATTCTCCCGTACCGTATACCTACGTATTCTCCTGTACCGTATACCTACGTATTCTCCCGTACCGTATACCTACGTATTCTCCTGTACCGTATACCTACGTATTCTCCCGTACCGTATACCTACGTATTCTCCTGTACCGTATACCTACGTATTCTCCCGTACCGTATACCTACGTATTCTCCTGTACCGTATACCTACGTATTCTCCCGTACCGTATACCTACGTATTCTCCCGTACCGTATACCTACGTATTCTCCCGTACCGTATACCTACGTATTCTCCTGTACCGTATACCTACGTATTCTCCTGTACCGTATACCTACGTATTCTCCTGTACCGTATACCTACGTATTCTCCTGTACCGTATACCTACGTATTCTCCCGTACCTACGTATTCTCCTGTACCGTATACCTACGTATTCTCCTGTACCGTATACCTACGTATTCTCCCGTACCTACGTATTCTCCTGTACCGTATACCTACGTATTCTCCTGTACCGTATACCTACGTATTCTCCTGTACCGTATACCTACGTATTCTCCCGTACCTACGTATTCTCCTGTACCGTATACCTACGTATTCTCCCGTACCGTATACCTACGTATTCTCCCGTACCGTATACCTACGTATTCTCCCGTACCGTATACCTACGTATTCTCCCGTACCGTATACCTACGTATTCTCCTGTACCGTATACCTACGTATTCTCCTGTACCGTATACCTACGTATTCTCCCGTACCGTATACCTACGTATTCTCCCGTACCGTATACCTACGTATTCTCCCGTACCGTATACCTACGTATTCTCCTGTACCGTATACCTACGTATTCTCCCATACCGTATACCTACGTATTCTCCTGTACCGTATACCTACGTATTCTCCTGTACCGTATACCTACGTATTCTCCCGTACCGTATACCTACGTGTTCTCCCGTACCGTATACCTACGTATTCTCCTGTACCGTATACCTACGTATTCTCCCGTACCGTATACCTACGTGTTCTCCCGTACCGTATATCTACGTATTCTCCTGTACCGTATACCTACGTATTCTCCCGTACCGTATACCTACGTATTCTCCCGTACCGTGTACCTACGTATTCTCCCGTACCGTATACCTACGTATTCTCCTGTACCGTATACCTACGTGTTCTCCCGTACGGTATACCTACGTATTCTCCCGTACCGTATACCTACGTATTCTCCCGTACCGTATACCTACGTATTCTCCCGTACCGTATACCTACGTATTCTCCCGTACCGTATACCTACGTATTCTCCCGTACCGTATACCTACGTATTCTCCTGTACCGTATACCTACGTATTCTCCCGTACCGTATACCTACGTATTCTCCCGTACCTACGTATTCTCCTGTACCGTATACCTACGTATTCTCCCGTACCGTATACCTACGTATTCTCCTGTACCGTATACCTACGTGTTCTCCTGTACCGTATACCTACGTATTCTCCTGTACCGTATACCTACGTATTCTCCCGTACCGTATACCTACGTATTCTCCCGTACCGTATACCTACGTATTCTCCCGTACCGTATACCTACGTATTCTCCTGTACCGTATACCTACGTATTCTCCCGTACCGTATACCTACGTATTCTCCTGTACCGTATACCTACGTATTCTCCCGTACCGTATACCTACGTATTCTCCCGTACCGTATACCTACGTGTTCTCCCGTACCGTATACCTACGTATTCTCCCGTACCGTATACCTACGTATTCTCCTGTACCGTATACCTACGTATTCTCCCGTACCGTATACCTACGTATTCTCCCGTACCGTATACCTACGTATTCTCCTGTACCGTATACCTACGTATTCTCCCGTACCGTATACCTACGTATTCTCCTGTACCGTATACCTACGTATTCTCCCGTACCGTATACCTACGTATTCTCCTGTACCGTATACCTACGTATTCTCCCGTACCGTATACCTACGTATTCTCCCGTACCGTATACCTACGTATTCTCCCGTACCGTATACCTACGTATTCTCCTGTACCGTATACCTACGTATTCTCCCGTACCGTATACCTACGTATTCTCCTGTACCGTATACCTACGTATTCTCCCGTACCGTATACCTACGTGTTCTCCCGTACCGTATACCTACGTATTCTCCTGTACCGTATACCTACGTATTCTCCCGTACCGTATACCTACGTGTTCTCCCGTACCGTATACCTACGTATTCTCCCGTACCGTATACCTACGTGTTCTCCCGTACCGTATACCTACGTATTCTCCCGTACCGTATACCTACGTATTCTCCCGTACCGTATACCTACGTATTCTCCTGTACCGTATACCTACGTGTTCTCCCGTACCGTGTACCTACGTATTCTCCCGTACCGTATACCTACGTATTCTCCCGTACCGTATACCTACGTATTCTCCCGTACCGTATACCTACGTATTCTCCCGTACCGTATACCTACGTATTCTCCCGTACCGTATACCTATGTATTCTCCCGTACCGTATACCTACGTATTCTCCCGTACCGTATACCTACGTATTCTCCTGTACGTATACCTACGTATTCTCCCGTACCGTATACCTATGTATTCTCCCGTACCGTATACCTACGTATTCTCCCGTACCGTATACCTACGTATTCTCCCGTACCGTATACCTACGTATTCTCCCGTACCGTATACCTACGTATTCTCCTGTACCGTATACCTACATATTCTCCCGTACCGTATACCTACGTATTGTCCCGTACCGTATACCTACGTATTCTCCCGTACCGTATACCTACGTATTCTCCCGTACCGTATACCTACGTATTCTCCCGTACCGTATACCTACGTATTCTCCCGTACCGTATACCTACGTATTCTCCCGTACCGTATACCTACGTATTCTCCCGTACCGTATACCTACGTATTCTCCCGTACCGTATACCTACGTATTCTCCTGTACCGTATACCTACGTATTCTCCTGTACCGTATACCTACGTATTCTCCTGTACCGTATACCTACGTATTCTCCCGTACCGTATACCTACGTATTCTCCCGTACCGTATACCTACGTGTTCTCCCGTACCGTATACCTATGTATTCTCCCGTACCGTATACCTACGTATTCTCCCGTACCGTATACCTACGTATTCTCCCGTACCGTATACCTACGTATTGTCCTGTACCGTATACCTACGTATTCTCCCGTACCGTATACCTACGTATTCTCCTGTACCGTATACCTACGTATTCTCCCGTACCGTATACCTACGTATTCTCCCGTACCGTATACCTACGTATTCTCCCGTACCGTATACCTACGTATTCTCCCGTACCGTATACCTACGTATTCTCCCGTACCGTATACCTACGTATTCTCCCGTACCGTATACCTACGTATTCTCCCGTACCGTATACCTACGTATTCTCCCGTACCGTATACCTACGTATTCTCCCGTACCGTATACCTACGTGTTCTCCCGTACCGTATACCTACGTATTCTCCCGTACCGTATACCTACGTATTCTCCTGTACCGTATACCTACGTATTCTCCTGTACCGTATACCTACGTATTCTCCCGTACCGTATACCTACGTATTCTCCCGTACCGTATACCTACGTATTCTCCCGTACCGTATACCTACGTATTCTCCTGTACCGTATACCTACGTGTTCTCCTGTACCGTATACCTACGTATTCTCCCGTACCGTATACCTACGTATTCTCCCGTACCGTATACCTACGTATTCTCCCGTACCGTATACCTACGTATTCTCCCGTACCGTATACCTACGTGTTCTCCCGTACCGTATATCTACGTATTCTCCCGTACCGTATACCTACGTATTCTCCCGTACCGTATACCTACGTATTCTCCCGTACCGTATACCTACGTATTCTCCTGTACCGTATACCTACGTATTCTCCCGTACCGTATACCTACGTGTTCTCCCGTACCGTATACCTACGTATTCTCCCGTACCGTATACCTACGTATTCTCCTGTACCGTATACCTACGTATTCTCCCGTACCGTATACCTACGTATTCTCCCGTACCGTATACCTACGTATTCTCCTGTACCGTATACCTACGTATTCTCCTGTACCGTATACCTACGTATTCTCCCGTACCGTATACCTACGTATTCTCCCGTACCGTATACCTACGTATTCTCCCGTACCGTATACCTACGTATTCTCCCGTACCGTATACCTACGTATTCTCCCGTACCGTATACCTACGTATTCTCCCGTACCGTATACCTACGTATTCTCCTGTACCGTATACCTACGTATTCTCCCGTACCGTATACCTACGTATTCTCCTGTACCGTATACCTACGTATTCTCCCGTACCGTATACCTACGTATTCTCCTGTACCGTATACCTACGTATTCTCCTGTACCGTATACCTACGTATTCTCCTGTACCGTATACCTACGTATTCTCCTGTACCGTATACCTACGTGTTCTCCTGTACCGTATACCTACGTATTCTCCCGTACCGTATACCTACGTATTCTCCCGTACCGTATACCTACGTATTCTCCCGTACCGTATACCTACGTATTCTCCCGTACCGTATACCTACGTATTCTCCCGTACCGTATACCTACGTATTCTCCCGTACCGTATACCTACGTATTCTCCTGTACTGTATACCTACGTATTCTCCTGTACCGTATACCTACGTATTCTCCTGTACCGTATACCTACGTATTCTCCTGTACCGTATACCTACGTATTCTCCTGTACCGTATACCTACGTATTCTCCCGTACCGTATACCTACGTATTCTCCCGTACCGTATACCTACGTATTCTCCCGTACCGTATACCTACGTATTCTCCCGTACCGTATACCTACGTGTTCTCCCGTACCGTATACCTACGTATTCTCCTGTACCGTATACCTACGTATTCTCCTGTACCGTATACCTACGTATTCTCCCGTACCGTATACCTACGTATTCTCCCGTACCGTATACCTACGTATTCTCCCGTACCGTATACCTACGTATTCTCCTGTACCGTATACCTACGTATTCTCCCGTACCGTATACCTACGTGTTCTCCTGTACCGTATACCTACGTATTCTCCCGTACCGTATACCTACGTGTTCTCCTGTACCGTATACCTACGTGTTCTCCTGTACCGTATACCTACGTATTCTCCCGTACCGTATACCTACGTATTCTCCCGTACCGTATACCTACGTGTTCTCCCGTACCGTATACCTACGTATTCTCCCGTACCGTATACCTACGTATTCTCCCGTACCGTATACCTACGTATTCTCCCGTACCGTATACCTACGTATTCTCCCGTACCGTATACCTACGTATTCTCCCGTACCGTATACCTACGTATTCTCCCGTACCGTATACCTACGTATTCTCCCGTACCGTATACCTACGTATTCTCCCGTACCGTATACCTACGTATTCTCCTGTACCGTATACCTACGTATTCTCCCGTACCGTATACCTACGTATTCTCCTGTACCGTATACCTACGTATTCTCCCGTACCGTATACCTACGTATTCTCCCGTACCGTATACCTACGTATTCTCCCGTACCGTATACCTACGTGTTCTCCCGTACCGTATACCTACAGTATTCTCCCGTACCGTATACCTACGTATTCTCCCGTACCGTATACCTACGTATTCTCCTGTACCGTATACCTACGTATTCTCCTGTACCGTATACCTACGTATTCTCCTGTACCGTATACCTACGTATTCTCCTGTACCGTATACCTACGTATTCTCCCGTACCGTATACCTACGTATTCTCCCGTACCGTATACCTACGTATTCTCCCGTACCGTATACCTACGTATTCTCCCGTACCGTATACCTACGTATTCTCCTCGTACCTACGTATTCTCCCGTACCGTATACCTACGTATTCTCCCGTACCGTATACCTACGTATTCTCCCGTACCGTATACCTACGTATTCTCCTGTACCGTATACCTACGTATTCTCCCGTACCGTATACCTACGTATTCTCCCGTACCGTATACCTACGTATTCTCCCGTACCGTATACCTACGTATTCTCCCGTACCGTATACCTACGTATTCTCCTGTACCGTATACCTACGTATTCTCCCGTACCGTATACCTACGTATTCTCCCTGTACCGTATACCTACGTATTCTCCCGTACCGTATACCTACGTATTCTCCCGTACCGTATACCTACGTATTCTCCCGTACCGTATACCTACGTATTCTCCCGTACCGTATACCTACGTATTCTCCCGTACCGTATACCTACGTATTCTCCCGTACCGTATACCTACGTATTCTCCCGTACCGTATACCTACGTATTCTCCCGTACCGTATACCTACGTATTCTCCCGTACCGTATACCTACGTATTCTCCTGTACCGTATACCTACGTATTCTCCCGTACCGTATACCTACGTATTCTCCCGTACCGTATACCTACGTATTCTCCCGTACCGTATACCTACGTATTCTCCCGTACCGTATACCTACGTATTCTCCCTGTACCGTATACCTACGTATTCTCCTGTACCGTATACCTACGTATTCTCCCGTACCGTATACCTACGTATTCTCCCGTACCGTATACCTACGTATTCTCCTGTACGTATACCTACGTATTCTCCCGTACCGTATACCTACGTATTCTCCCGTACCGTATACCTACGTATTCTCCCGTACCGTATACCTACGTATTCTCCCGTACCGTATACCTACGTATTCTCCCGTACCGTATACCTACGTATTCTCCCGTACCGTATACCTACGTATTCTCCTGTACCGTATACCTACGTATTCTCCCGTACCGTATACCTACGTATTCTCCTGTACCGTATACCTACGTATTCTCCCGTACCGTATACCTACGTATTCTCCCGTACCGTATACCTACGTATTCTCCCGTACCGTATACCTACGTATTCTCCTGTACCGTATACCTACGTATTCTCCCGTACCGTATACCTACGTATTCTCCCGTACCGTATACCTACGTATTCTCCTGTACCGTATACCTACGTATTCTCCCGTACCGTATACCTACGTATTCTCCTGTACCGTATACCTACGTATTCTCCCGTACCGTATACCTACGTATTCTCCCTGTACCGTATACCTACGTATTCTCCCGTACCGTATACCTACGTATTCTCCTGTACCGTATACCTACGTATTCTCCCGTACCGTATACCTACGTATTCTCCCGTACCGTATACCTACGTATTCTCCTGTACCGTATACCTACGTATTCTCCGTACCGTATACCTACGTATTCTCCCGTACCGTATACCTACGTATTCTCCTGTACCGTATACCTACGTGTTCTCCCGTACGTATACCTACGTATTCTCCCGTACCGTATACCTACGTATTCTCCCGTACCGTATACCTACGTATTCTCCCGTACCGTATACCTACGTATTCTCCGTACCGTATACCTACGTGTTCTCCGTACGTATACCTACGTATTCTCCCGTACCGTATACCTACGTATTCTCCTGTACCGTATACCTACGTATTCTCCCGTACCGTATACCTACGTATTCTCCCGTACCGTATACCTACGTGTTCTCCCGTACCGTATACCTACGTATTCTCCTGTACCGTATACCTACGTATTCTCCTGTACCGTATACCTACGTATTCTCCCGTACCGTATACCTACGTATTCTCCCGTACCGTATACCTACGTATTCTCCTGTACCGTATACCTACGTATTCTCCTGTACCGTATACCTACGTATTCTCCTGTACCGTATACCTACGTATTCTCCTGTACCGTATACCTACGTATTCTCCTGTACCGTATACCTACGTATTCTCCTGTACCGTATACCTACGTATTCTCCCGTACCGTATACCTACGTATTCTCCTGTACCGTATACCTACGTATTCTCCCGTACCGTATACCTACGTATTCTCCCGTACCGTATACCTACGTATTCTCCTGTACCGTATACCTACGTATTCTCCCGTACCGTATACCTACGTATTCTCCTGTACCGTATACCTACGTATTCTCCCGTACCGTATACCTACGTATTCTCCTGTACCGTATACCTACGTATTCTCCCGTACCGTATACCTACGTATTCTCCTGTACCGTATACCTACGTATTCTCCTGTACCGTATACCTACGTATTCTCCCGTACCGTATACCTACGTATTCTCCTGTACCGTATACCTACGTATTCTCCCGTACCGTATACCTACGTATTCTCCTGTACCGTATACCTACGTATTCTCCTGTACCGTATACCTACGTATTCTCCTGTACCGTATACCTACGTATTCTCCCGTACCGTATACCTACGTATTCTCCTGTACCGTATACCTACGTATTCTCCTGTACCGTATACCTACGTATTCTCCCGTACCGTATACCTACGTATTCTCCCGTACCGTATACCTACGTATTCTCCCGTACCGTATACCTACGTATTCTCCCGTACCGTATACCTACGTGTTCTCCTGTACCGTATACCTACGTATTCTCCCGTACCGTATACCTACGTATTCTCCCGTACCGTATACCTACGTATTCTCCTGTACCGTATACCTACGTATTCTCCTGTACCGTATACCTACGTATTCTCCCGTACCGTATACCTACGTATTCTCCCGTACCGTATACCTACGTATTCTCCTGTACCGTATACCTACGTATTCTCCTGTACCGTATACCTACGTATTCTCCCGTACCGTATACCTACGTATTCTCCTGTACCGTATACCTACGTATTCTCCCGTACCGTATACCTACGTATTCTCCCGTACCGTATACCTACGTATTCTCCCGTACCGTATACCTACGTATTCTCCCGTACCGTATACCTACGTATTCTCCTGTACCGTATACCTACGTATTCTCCCGTACCGTATACCTACGTATTCTCCTGTACCGTATACCTACGTATTCTCCCGTACCGTATACCTACGTATTCTCCCGTACCGTATACCTACGTATTCTCCCGTACCGTATACCTACGTATTCTCCTGTACCGTATACCTACGTATTCTCCCGTACCGTATACCTACGTATTCTCCCGTACCGTATACCTACGTATTCTCCCGTACCGTATACCTACGTATTCTCCCGTACCGTATACCTACGTATTCTCCCGTACCGTATACCTACGTATTCTCCCGTACCGTATACCTACGTATTCTCCTGTACCGTATACCTACGTATTCTCCTGTACCGTATACCTACGTATTCTCCGTACCGTATACCTAACGTATTCTCCCGTACCGTATACCTACGTATTCTCCTGTACCGTATACCTACGTATTCTCCTGTACCGTATACCTACGTGTTCTCCCGTACCGTATACCTACGTATTCTCCCGTACCGTATACCTACGTATTCTCCCGTACCGTATACCTACGTATTCTCCTGTACCGTATACCTACGTATTCTCCCGTACCGTATAACTACGTATTCTCCCGTACCGTATACCTACGTATTCTCCTGTACCGTATACCTACGTATTCTCCCGTACCGTATACCTACGTATTCTCCCGTACCTACGTATTCTCCCGTACCGTATACCTACGTATTCTCCCGTACCGTATACCTACGTATTCTCCCGTACCGTATACCTACGTATTCTCCTGTACCGTATACCTACGTATTCTCCCTGTACCGTATACCTACGTATTCTCCTGTACCGTATACCTACGTATTCTCCCGTACCGTATACCTACGTATTCTCCGTACGTATACCTACGTATTCTCCCGTACCTACGTATTCTCCTGTACCGTATACCTACGTATTCTCCTGTACCGTATACCTACGTATTCTCCCGTACCTACGTATTCTCCCGTACCGTATACCTACGTATTCTCCCGTACCGTATACCTACGTATTCTCCGTACCGTATACCTACGTATTCTCCCGTACCGTATACCTACGTATTCTCCTGTACCGTATACCTACGTATTCTCCGTACCGTATACCTACGTATTCTCCCGTACCGTATACCTACGTATTCTCCCGTACCGTATACCTACGTATTCTCCTGTACCGTATACCTACGTATTCTCCCGTACCGTATACCTACGTATTCTCCCGTACCGTATACCTACGTATTCTCCCGTACCGTATACCTACGTATTCTCCCGTACCGTATACCTACGTATTCTCCGTACCGTATACCTACGTATTCTCCCGTACCGTATACCTACGTATTCTCCCGTACCGTATACCTACGTATTCTCCTGTACCGTATACCTACGTATTCTCCCGTACCGTATACCTACGTATTCTCCCGTACCGTATACCTACGTATTCTCCTGTACCGTATACCTACGTATTCTCCGTACCGTATACCTACGTATTCGTACCGTATACCTACGTATTCTCCTGTACCGTATACCTACGTATTCTCCCGTACCGTATACCTACGTATTCTCCCGTACCGTATACCTACGTATTCTCCCGTACCGTATACCTACGTATTCTCCTGTACCGTATACCTACGTATTCTCCCGTACCGTATACCTACGTATTCTCCCGTACCGTATACCTACGTATTCTCCTGTACCGTATACCTACGTATTCTCCCGTACCGTATACCTACGTATTCTCCCGTACCGTATACCTACGTATTCTCCGTACCGTATACCTACGTATTCTCCCGTACCGTATACCTACGTATTCTCCTGTACCGTATACCTACGTATTCTCCCGTACCGTATACCTACGTATTCTCCTGTACCGTATACCTACGTATTCTCCCGTACCGTATACCTACGTGTTCTCCCGTACCGTATACCTACGTATTCTCCTGTACCGTATACCTACGTATTCTCCTGTACCGTATACCTACGTATTCTCCCGTACCGTATACCTACGTATTCTCCCGTACCGTATACCTACGTATTCTCCTGTACCGTATACCTACGTATTCTCCTGTACCGTATACCTACGTATTCTCCCGTACCGTATACCTATGTATTCTCCTGTACCGTATACCTACGTATTCTCCTGTACCGTATACCTACGTATTCTCCCGTACCGTATACCTACGTATTCTCCCGTACCGTATACCTACGTGTTCTCCTGTACCGTATACCTACGTATTCTCCCGTACCGTATACCTACGTGTTCTCCTGTACCGTATACCTACGTATTCTCCTGTACCGTATACCTACGTATTCTCCTGTACCGTATACCTACGTATTCTCCTGTACCGTATACCTACGTATTCTCCTGTACCGTATACCTACGTATTCTCCCGTACCGTATACCTACGTATTCTCCTGTACCGTATACCTACGTATTCTCCCGTACCGTATACCTACGTATTCTCCCGTACCGTATACCTACGTATTCTCCTGTACCGTATAACCTACGTATTCTCCTGTACCGTATACCTACGTATTCTCCGTACCGTATACCTACGTATTCTCCTCGTACCGTATACCTACGTATTCTCCGTACCGTATACCTACGTATTCTCCCGTACCGTATACCTACGTATTCTCCCGTACCGTATACCTACGTATTCTCCTGTACCGTATACCTACGTATTCTCCCGTACCGTATACCTACGTATTCTCCTGTACCGTATACCTACGTATTCTCCTCGTACCTACGTATTCTCCTGTATCCGTATACCTACGTATTCTCCCGTACCTACGTATTCTCCTGTACCGTATACCTACGTATTCTCCCGTACCTACGTATTCTCCGTACCGTATACCTACGTGTTCTCCTGTACCGTATACCTACGTATTCTCCCGTACCGTACGTATTCTCCTGTACCGTATACCTACGTATTCTCCTGTACCGTATACCTACGTATTCTCCCGTACCGTATACCTACGTATTCTCCCGTACCGTATACCTACGTATTCTCCCGTACCGTATACCTACGTATTCTCCCGTACCGTATACCTACGTATTCTCCCGTACCGTATACCTACGTATTCTTCTCCTGTACCGTATACCTACGTATTCTCCCGTACCGTATACCTACGTATTCTCCTGTACCGTATACCTACGTATTCTCCTGTACCGTATACCTACGTATTCTCCCGTACCGTATACCTACGTATTCTCCCGTACCGTATACCTACGTATTCTCCGTACCGTATACCTACGTATTCTCCTGTACCGTATACCTACGTATTTCCCGTACCGTATACCTACGTATTCTCCCGTACCGTATACCTACGTATTCTCCGTACCGTATACCTACGTATTCTCCTGTACCGTATACCTACGTATTCTCCTGTACCGTATACCTACGTAGTTCTCCCGTACCGTATACCTACGTATTCTCCGTACCGTATACCTACGTATTCTCCTGTACCGTATACCTACGTATTCTCCCGTACCGTATACCTACGTATTCTCCCGTACCGTATACCTACGTATTCTCCCGTACCGTATACCTACGTATTCTCCTGTACCGTATACCTACGTATTCTCCCGTACCGTATACCTACGTATTCTCCCGTACCGTATACCTACGTATTCTCCCGTACCGTATACCTACGTATTCTCCCGTACCGTATACCTACGTATTCTCCCGTACCGTATACCTACGTATTCTCCCGTACCGTATACCTACGTATTCTCCCGTACCGTATACCTACGTATTCTCCCGTACCGTATACCTACGTATTCTCCTGTACCGTATACCTACGTATTCTCCCGTACCGTATACCTACGTATTCTCCGTACCGTATACCTACGTATTCTCCCGTACCGTATACCTATGTATTCTCCCGTACCGTATACCTACGTATTCTCCCGTACCGTATACCTACGTATTCTCCCGTACCGTATACCTACGTATTCTCCTGTACCGTATATCTACGTATTCTCCTGTACCGTATACCTACGTATTCTCCTGTACCGTATACCTACGTGTTCTCCCGTACCGTATACCTACGTATTCTCCTGTACCGTATACCTACGTATTCTCCTGTACCGTATACCTACGTGTTCTCCCGTACCGTATACCTACGTATTCTCCCGTACCGTATACCTACGTATTCTCCGTACCGTATACCTACGTATTCTCCTGTACCGTATACCTACGTATTCTCCTGTACCGTATACCTACGTAGTCTCCCTGTACCTACGTATTCTCCCGTACCGTATACCTACGTATTCTCCCGTACCGTATACCTACGTATTCTCCCGTACCGTATACCTACGTATTCTCCTGTACCGTATACCTACGTATTCTCCCGTACCGTATACCTACGTGTTCTCCCGTACCGTATACCTACGTATTCTCCTGTACCGTATACCTACGTATTCTCCCGTACCGTATACCTACGTATTCTCCCGTACCGTATACCTACGTATTCTCCCGTACCGTATACCTACGTATTCTCCCGTACCGTATACCTACGTATTCTCCCGTACCGTATACCTACGTATTCTCCCGTACCGTATACCTACGTATTCTCCCGTACCGTATACCTACGTATTCTCCCGTACCGTATACCTACGTATTCTCCCGTACCGTATACCTACGTATTCTCCTGTACCGTATACCTACGTATTCTCCTGTACCGTATACCTACGTATTCTCCCGTACCGTATACCTACGTATTCTCCCGTACCGTATACCTACGTATTCTCCCGTACCGTATACCTACGTATTCTCCTGTACCGTATACCTACGTATTCTCCTGTACCGTATACCTACGTATTCTCCCGTACCGTATTCCTACGTATTCTCCCGTACCGTATACCTACGTATTCTCCTGTACCGTATACCTACGTATTCTCCTGTACCGTATACCTACGTATTCTCCCGTACCGTATACCTACGTATTCTCCCGTACCGTATACCTACGTATTCTCCTGTACCGTATACCTACGTATTCTCCCGTACCGTATACCTACGTGTTCTCCCGTACCGTATTCCTACGTATTCTCCCGTACCGTATACCTACGTATTCTCCTGTACCGTATACCTACGTATTCTCCTGTACCGTATACCTACGTATTCTCCCGTACCGTATACCTACGTATTCTCCCGTACCGTATACCTACGTATTCTCCTGTACCGTATACCTACGTATTCTCCCGTACCGTATACCTACGTGTTCTCCCGTACCGTATACCTACGTATTCTCCTGTACCGTATACCTACGTATTCTCCCGTACCGTATACCTACGTATTCTCCCGTACCGTATACCTACGTATTCTCCCGTACCGTATACCTACGTATTCTCCCGTACCGTATACCTACGTATTCTCCCGTACCGTATACCTACGTATTCTCCCGTACCGTATACCTACGTATTCTCCCGTACCGTATACCTACGTATTCTCCCGTACCGTATACCTACGTATTCTCCTGTACCGTATACCTACGTATTCTCCTGTACCGTATACCTACGTATTCTCCCGTACCGTATACCTACGTATTCTCCCGTACCGTATACCTACGTATTCTCCCGTACCGTATACCTACGTATTCTCCTGTACCGTATACCTACGTATTCTCCTGTACCGTATACCTACGTATTCTCCCGTACCGTATTCCTACGTATTCTCCCGTACCGTATACCTACGTATTCTCCTGTACCGTATACCTACGTATTCTCCTGTACCGTATACCTACGTATTCTCCTGTACCGTATACCTACGTATTCTCCCGTACCGTATACCTACGTATTCTCCCGTACCGTATACCTACGTATTCTCCCGTACCGTATACCTACGTATTCTCCTGTACCGTATACCTACGTATTCTCCCGTACCGTATACCTACGTATTCTCCCGTACCGTATACCTACGTATTCTCCCGTACCGTATACCTACGTATTCTCCCGTACCGTATACCTACGTATTCTCCCGTACCGTATACCTACGTATTCTCCTGTACCGTATACCTACGTATTCTCCCGTACCGTATACCTACGTATTCTCCCGTACCGTATACCTACGTATTCTCCCGTACCGTATACCTACGTATTCTCCTGTACCGTATACCTACGTATTCTCCCGTACTGTATACCTACGTATTCTCCCGTACCGTATACCTACGTATTCTCCTGTACCGTATACCTACGTATTCTCCTGTACCGTATACCTACGTATTCTCCTGTACCGTATACCTACGTATTCTCCCGTACCGTATACCTACGTATTCTCCCGTACCGTATACCTACGTATTCTCCTGTACCGTATACCTACGTATTCTCCCGTACTGTATACCTACGTATTCTCCCGTACCGTATACCTACGTATTCTCCCGTACCTGTATACCTACGTATTCTCCCGTACCGTATACCTACGTATTCTCCCGTACCGTATACCTACGTATTCTCCTGTACCGTATACCTACGTATTCTCCCGTACCGTATACCTACGTATTCTCCCGTACCGTATACCTACGTA
The DNA here is from genome assembly GCF_040206685.1 of Ascaphus truei. Classification (NCBI taxonomy): domain Eukaryota; kingdom Metazoa; phylum Chordata; class Amphibia; order Anura; family Ascaphidae; genus Ascaphus; species Ascaphus truei. The sequence goes on from NC_134488.1 coordinate 136,996,903, forward strand.
TTCTCCCGTACCGTATACCTACGTATTCTCCTGTACCGTATACCTACGTATTCTCCCGTACTGTATACCTACGTATTCTCCCGTACCGTATACCTACGTATTCTCCTGTACCGTATACCTACGTATTCTCCCGTACTGTATACCTACGTATTCTCCCGTACCGTATACCTACGTATTCTCCTGTACCGTATACCTACGTATTCTCCTGTACCGTATACCTACGTATTCTCCTGTACCGTATACCTACGTATTCTCCTGTACCGTATACCTACGTATTCTCCCGTACCGTATACCTACGTATTCTCCCGTACCGTATACCTACGTATTCTCCCGTACCGTATACCTACGTGTTCTCCCGTACCGTATACCTACGTATTCTCCCGTACCGTATACCTACGTATTCTCCCGTACCGTATACCTACGTATTCTCCCGTACCGTATACCTACGTATTCTCCCGTACCTACGTATTCTCCCGTACCGTATACCTACGTATTCTCCCGTACCGTATACCTACGTATTCTCCCGTACCGTATTCCTACGTATTCTCCTGTACCGTATACCTACGTATTCTCCCGTACCGTATACCTACGTATTCTCCCGTACCGTATACCTACGTATTCTCCCGTACCGTATACCTACGTATTCTCCTGTACCTACGTATTCTCCTGTACCGTATACCTACGTATTCTCCCGTACCGTATACCTACGTATTCTCCCGTACCGTATACCTACGTATTCTCCTGTACCGTATACCTACGTATTCTCCCGTACCGTATACCTACGTATTCTCCCGTACCGTATACCTACGTATTCTCCCGTACCGTATACCTACGTATTCTCCCGTACCGTATACCTACGTATTCTCCCGTACCGTATACCTACGTATTCTCCCGTACCGTATACCTACGTATTCTCCTGTACCGTATACCTACGTATTCTCCTGTACCGTATACCTACGTATTCTCCCGTACCGTATACCTACGTATTCTCCCGTACCGTATACCTACGTATTCTCCTGTACCGTATACCTACGTATTCTCCTGTACCGTATACCTACGTATTCTCCTGTACCGTATACCTACGTATTCTCCCGTACCGTATTCCTACGTATTCTCCTGTACCGTATACCTACGTATTCTCCTGTACCGTATACCTACGTATTCTCCTGTACCGTATACCTACGTATTCTCCCGTACCGTAACCTACGTATTCTCCCGTACCGTATACCTACGTATTCTCCTGTACCGTATACCTACGTATTCTCCTGTACCGTATACCTACGTATTCTCCCGTACCGTATACCTACGTATTCTCCTGTACCGTATACCTACGTATTCTCCCGTACCGTATACCTACGTATTCTCCCGTACCGTATACCTACGTATTCTCCCGTACCGTATACCTACGTATTCTCCTGTACCGTATACCTACGTATTCTCCCGTACCGTATACCTACGTATTCTCCGTACCGTATACCTACGTATTCTCCCGTACCGTATACCTACGTATTCTCCCGTACCGTATACCTACGTATTCTCCCGTACCGTATAACTACGTATTCTCCCGTACCGTATACCTACGTATTCTCCTGTACCGTATACCTACGTATTCTCCCGTACCGTATACCTACGTATTCTCCCGCACCGTATACCTACGTATTCTCCCGTACCGTATACCTACGTATTCTCCTGTACCGTATACCTACGTATTCTCCCGCACCGTATACCTACGTATTCTCCCGTACCGTATACCTACGTATTCTCCCGTACCGTATACCTACGTGTTCTCCCGTACCGTATACCTACGTATTCTCCCGTACCGTATACCTACGTATTCTCCTGTACCGTATACCTACGTGTTCTCCCGTACCGTATACCTACGTATTCTCCTGTACCGTATACCTACGTATTCTCCCGTACCGTATACCTACGTGTTCTCCCGTACCGTATACCTACGTATTCTCCCGTACCGTATACCTACGTATTCTCCTGTACCGTATACCTACGTATTCTCCTGTACCGTATACCTACGTATTCTCCCGTACCGTATACCTACGTATTCTCCTGTACCGTATACCTACGTATTCTCCCGTACCGTATACCTACGTATTCTCCCGTACCGTATACCTACGTATTCTCCCGTACCGTATACCTACGTATTCTCCCGTACCGTATACCTACGTATTCTCCTGTACCGTATACCTACGTATTCTCCCGTACCTGTATACCTACGTATTCTCCCGTACCGTATACCTACGTATTCTCCTGTACCGTATACCTACGTATTCTCCTGTACCGTATACCTACGTATTCTCCTGTACCGTATACCTACGTATTCTCCTGTACCGTATACCTACGTATTCTCCCGTACCGTATACCTACGTATTCTCCCGTACCGTATACCTACGTATTCTCCCGTACCGTATACCTACGTATTCTCCCGTACCGTATACCTACGTATTCTCCCGTACCTACGTATTCTCCCGTACCGTATACCTACGTATTCTCCCGTACCGTATACCTACGTATTCTCCCGTACCGTATTCCTACGTATTCTCCTGTACCGTATACCTACGTATTCTCCCGTACCGTATACCTACGTATTCTCCCGTACCGTATACCTACGTATTCTCCTGTACCGTATACCTACGTATTCTCCTGTACCGTATACCTACGTATTCTCCCTGTACCGTATACCTACGTATTCTCCCGTACCGTATACCTACGTATTCTCCCGTACCGTATACCTACGTATTCTCCCGTACCGTATACCTACGTATTCTCCCGTACCGTATACCTACGTATTCTCCCGTACCGTATACCTACGTATTCTCCCGTACCGTATACCTACGTATTCTCCCGTACCGTATACCTACGTATTCTCCCGTACCGTATACCTACGTATTCTCCCGTACCGTATACCTACGTATTCTCCTGTACCGTATACCTACGTATTCTCCCGTACCGTATACCTACGTGTTCTCCCGTACCGTATACCTACGTATTCTCCCGTACCGTATACCTACGTGTTCTCCCGTACCGTATACCTACGTATTCTCCCGTACCGTATACCTACGTATTCTCCCGTACCGTATAACTACGTATTCTCCCGTACCGTATACCTACGTATTCTCCTGTACCGTATACCTACGTATTCTCCCGTACCGTATACCTACGTATTCTCCCGCACCGTATACCTACGTATTCTCCCGTACCGTATACCTACGTATTCTCCTGTACCGTATACCTACGTATTCTCCCGCACCGTATACCTACGTATTCTCCCGTACCGTATACCTACGTATTCTCCCGTACCGTATACCTACGTGTTCTCCCGTACCGTATACCTACGTATTCTCCCGTACCGTATACCTACGTATTCTCCTGTACCGTATACCTACGTGTTCTCCCGTACCGTATACCTACGTATTCTCCTGTACCGTATACCTACGTATTCTCCCGTACCGTATACCTACGTGTTCTCCCGTACCGTATACCTACGTATTCTCCCGTACCGTATACCTACGTATTCTCCTGTACCGTATACCTACGTATTCTCCTGTACCGTATACCTACGTATTCTCCCGTACCGTATACCTACGTATTCTCCTGTACCGTATACCTACGTATTCTCCCGTACCGTATACCTACGTATTCTCCCGTACCGTATACCTACGTATTCTCCTGTACCGTATACCTACGTATTCTCCCGTACCGTATACCTACGTATTCTCCTGTACCGTATACCTACGTATTCTCCCGTACCGTATACCTACGTATTCTCCTGTACCGTATACCTACGTATTCTCCCGTACCGTATACCTACGTATTATCCTGTACCGTATACCTACGTATTCTCCCGTACCGTATACCTACGTATTCTCCTGTACGTATACCTACGTATTCTCCCGTACCGTATACCTACGTGTTCTCCCGTACCGTATACCTACGTATTCTCCCGTACCGTATACCTACGTATTCTCCTGTACCGTATACCTACGTATTCTCCTGTACCGTATACCTACGTATTCTCCTGTACCGTATACCTACGTATTCTCCCGTACCGTATACCTACGTATTCTCCCGTACCGTATACCTACGTATTCTCCTGTACCGTATACCTACGTATTCTCCCGTACCGTATACCTACGTATTCTCCTGTACCGTATACCTACGTATTCTCCCGTACCGTATACCTACGTATTCTCCTGTACCGTATACCTACGTATTCTCCTGTACCGTATACCTACGTATTCTCCCGTACCGTATACCTACGTATTCTCCGTACCGTATACCTACGTATTCTCCCGTACCGTATACCTACGTATTCTCCTGTACCGTATACCTACGTATTCTCCTGTACCGTATACCTACGTGTTCTCCTGTACCGTATACCTACGTATTCTCCCGTACCGTATACCTACGTATTCTCCTGTACCGTATACCTACGTATTCTCCCGTACCGTATACCTACGTATTCTCCCGTACCGTATACCTACGTATTCTCCCGTACCGTATACCTACGTGTTCTCCTGTACCGTATACCTACGTATTCTCCCGTACCGTATACCTACGTATTCTCCCGTACCGTATACCTACGTATTCTCCTGTACCGTATACCTACGTATTCTCCTGTACCGTATACCTACGTATTCTCCTGTACCGTATACCTACGTATTCTCCCGTACCGTATACCTACGTATTCTCCGTACCGTATACCTACGTATTCTCCTGTACCGTATACCTACGTATTCTCCTGTACCGTATACCTACGTATTCTCCTGTACCGTATACCTACGTATTCTCCCGTACCGTATACCTACGTATTCTCCCGTACCGTATACCTACGTATTCTCCTGTACCGTATACCTACGTATTCTCCTGTACCGTATACCTACGTATTCTCCTGTACCGTATACCTACGTATTCTCCCGTACCGTATACCTACGTATTCTCCCGTACCGTATACCTACGTATTCTCCCGTACCGTATACCTACGTATTCTCCTGTACCGTATACCTACGTATTCTCCCGTACCGTATACCTACGTATTCTCCCGTACCGTATACCTACGTATTCTCCCGTACCGTATACCTACGTATTCTCCCGTACCGTATACCTACGTATTCTCCCGTACCGTATACCTACGTATTCTCCCGTACCGTATACCTACGTATTCTCCTGTACCGTATACCTACGTATTCTCCTGTACCGTATACCTACGTATTCTCCTGTACCGTATACCTACGTATTCTCCCGTACCGTATACCTACGTATTCTCCTGTACCGTATACCTACGTATTCTCCTGTACCGTATACCTACGTATTCTCCCGTACCGTATACCTACGTATTCTCCTGTACCGTATACCTACGTATTCTCCCGTACCGTATACCTACATATTCTCCCGTACCGTATACCTACGTATTCTCCTGTACCGTATACCTACGTATTCTCCTGTACCGTATACCTACGTATTCTCCTGTACCGTATACCTACGTATTCTCCCGTACCGTATACCTACGTATTCTCCCGTACCGTATACCTACGTATTCTCCTGTACCGTATACCTACGTATTCTCCTGTACCGTATACCTACGTGTTCTCCCGTACCGTATACCTACGTATTCTCCCGTACCGTATACCTACGTATTCTCCCGTACCGTATACCTACGTATTCTCCGTACCGTATACCTACGTATTCTCCCGTACCGTATACCTACGTATTCTCCTGTACCGTATACCTACGTATTCTCCTGTACCGTATACCTACGTATTCTCCCGTACCGTATACCTACGTATTCTCCCGTACCGTATACCTACGTATTCTCCTGTACCGTATACCTACGTATTCTCCTGTACCGTATACCTACGTATTCTCCTGTACCGTATACCTACGTATTCTCCCGTACCGTATACCTACGTATTCTCCCGTACCGTATACCTACGTATTCTCCTGTACCGTATACCTACGTATTCTCCTGTACCGTATACCTACGTGTTCTCCCGTACCGTATACCTACGTATTCTCCCGTACCGTATACCTACGTATTCTCCCGTACCGTATACCTACGTATTCTCCCGTACCGTATACCTACGTATTCTCCCGTACCGTATACCTACGTATTCTCCTGTACCGTATACCTACGTATTCTCCCGTACCGTATACCTACGTATTCTCCCGTACCGTATACCTACGTATTCTCCCGTACCGTATACCTACGTATTCTCCCGTACCGTATACCTACGTATTCTCCGTACCGTATACCTACGTATTCTCCCGTACCGTATACCTACGTATTCTCCTGTACCGTATACCTACGTATTCTCCTGTAACGTATACCTACGTATTCTCCCGTACCTACGTATTCTCCTGTACCGTATACCTACGTATTCTCCTGTACCGTATACCTACGTATTCTCCCGTACCGTATACCTACGTATTCTCCCGTACCTACGTATTCTCCCGTACCGTATACCTACGTATTCTCCCGTACCGTATACCTACGTATTCTCCCGTACCGTATACCTACGTATTCTCCCGTACCGTATACCTACGTATTCTCCTGTACCGTATACCTACGTATTCTCCCGTACCGTATACCTACGTATTCTCCCGTACCGTATACCTACGTATTCTCCCGTACCGTATACCTACGTATTCTCCTGTACCGTATACCTACGTATTCTCCCGTACCGTATACCTACGTATTCTCCCGTACCGTATACCTACGTATTCTCCCGTACCGTATACCTACGTATTCTCCCGTACCGTATACCTACGTATTCTCCCGTACCGTATACCTACGTATTCTCCCGTACCGTATACCTACGTATTCTCCCGTACCTACGTATTCTCCTGTACCGTATACCTACGTATTCTCCCGTACCGTATACCTACGTATTCTCCCTGTACCGTATACCTACGTATTCTCCCGTACCGTATACCTACGTATTCTCCCGTACCGTATACCTACGTATTCTCCTGTACCGTATACCTACGTATTCTCCCGTACCGTATACCTACGTATTCTCCTGTACCGTATACCTACGTATTCTCCCGTACCGTATACCTACGTATTCTCCCGTACCGTATACCTACGTATTCTCCCGTACCGTATACCTACGTATTCTCCTGTACCGTATACCTACGTATTCTCCGTACCGTATACCTACGTATTCTCCTGTACCGTATACCTACGTATTCTCCCGTACCGTATACCTACGTATTCTCCCGTACCGTATACCTACGTATTCTCCTGTACCGTATACCTACGTATTCTCCTGTACCGTATACCTACGTATTCTCCCGTACCGTATACCTACGTATTCTCCCGTACCGTATACCTACGTGTTCTCCCGTACCGTATACCTACGTATTCTCCCGTACCGTATACCTACGTATTCTCCTGTACCGTATACCTACGTATTCTCCTGTACCGTATACCTACGTATTCTCCTGTACCGTATACCTACGTATTCTCCCGTACCGTATACCTACGTATTCTCCCGTACCGTATACCTACGTATTCTCCTGTACCGTATACCTACGTATTCTCCCGTACCGTATACCTACGTGTTCTCCTGTACCGTATACCTACGTATTCTCCTGTACCGTATACCTACGTATTCTCCCTGTACCGTATACCTACGTATTCTCCTGTACCGTATACCTACGTATTCTCCTGTACCGTATACCTACGTATTCTCCCGTACCGTATACCTACGTATTCTCCTGTACCGTATACCTACGTATTCTCCCGTACCGTATACCTACGTATTCTCCCGTACCGTATACCTACGTATTCTCCCGTACCGTATACCTACGTATTCTCCTGTACCGTATACCTACGTATTCTCCCGTACCGTATACCTACGTATTCTCCCGTACCGTATACCTACGTATTCTCCGTACCGTATACCTACGTATTCTCCCGTACCGTATACCTACGTATTCTCCCGTACCGTATACCTACGTATTCTCCTGTACCGTATACCTACGTATTCTCCCGTACCGTATACCTACGTATTCTCCTGTACCGTATACCTACGTATTCTCCCGTACCTACGTATTCTCCCGTACCGTATACCTACGTATTCTCCCGTACCTACGTATTCTCCTGTACCGTATACCTACGTATTCTCCCGTACCGTATACCTACGTATTCTCCTGTACCGTATACCTACGTATTCTCCCGTACCTACGTATTCTCCCGTACCGTATACCTACGTGTTCTCCTGTACCGTATACCTACGTATTCTCCCGTACCTACGTATTCTCCTGTACCGTATACCTACGTATTCTCCTGTACCGTATACCTACGTATTCTCCCGTACCGTATACCTACGTATTCTCCCGTTCCGTATACCTACGTATTCTCCCGTACCGTATACCTACGTATTCTCCCGTACCGTATACCTACGTATTCTCCCGTACCGTATACCTACGTATTCTCCTGTACCGTATACCTACGTATTCTCCCGTACCGTATACCTACGTATTCTCCTGTACCGTATACCTACGTATTCTCCTGTACCGTATACCTACGTATTCTCCCGTACCGTATACCTACGTATTCTCCCGTACCGTATACCTACGTATTCTCCCGTACCGTATACCTACGTATTCTCCCGTACCGTATACCTACGTGTTCTCCCGTACCGTATACCTACGTATTCTCCCGTACCGTATACCTACGTATTCTCCCGTACCGTATACCTACGTATTCTCCCGTACCGTATACCTACGTATTCTCCTGTACCGTATACCTACGTATTCTCCCGTACCGTATACCTACGTATTCTCCCGTACCGTATACCTACGTGTTCTCCCGTACCGTATACCTACGTATTCTCCTGTACCGTATACCTACGTATTCTCCTGTACCGTATACCTACGTATTCTCCTGTACCGTATACCTACGTATTCTCCTGTACCGTATACCTACGTATTCTCCTGTACCGTATACCTACGTATTCTCCGTACCGTATACCTACGTATTCTCCCGTACCGTATACCTACGTATTCTCCCGTACCGTATACCTACGTATTCTCCCGTACCGTATACCTACGTATTCTCCCGTACCGTATACCTACGTATTCTCCCGTACCGTATACCTACGTATTCTCCCGTACCTACGTATTCTCCCGTACCTACGTATTCTCCTGTACCGTATACCTACGTATTCTCCTGTACCGTATACCTACGTATTCTCCCGTACCGTATACCTACGTATTCTCCCGTACCGTATACCTACGTATTCTCCTGTACCGTATACCTACGTATTCTCCTGTACCGTATACCTACGTATTCTCCGTACCGTATACCTACGTATTCTCCCGTACCGTATACCTACGTATTCTCCCGTACCGTATACCTACGTATTCTCCCGTACCGTATACCTACGTATTCTCCCGTACCGTATACCTACGTATTCTCCGTACCGTATACCTACGTATTCTCCCGTACCGTATACCTACGTATTCTCCCGTACCGTATACCTACGTATTCTCCCGTACCGTATACCTACGTATTCTCCCGTACCGTATACCTACGTATTCTCCGTACCGTATACCTACGTATTCTCCCGTACCGTATACCTACGTATTCTCCGTACCGTATACCTACGTATTCTCCTGTACCGTATACCTACGTATTCTCCCGTACCGTATACCTACGTATTCTCCTGTACCGTATACCTACGTATTCTCCCGTACCGTATACCTACGTATTCTCCCGTACCGTATACCTACGTATTCTCCTGTACCGTATACCTACGTATTCTCCCGTACCGTATACCTACGTATTCTCCTGTACCGTATACCTACGTATTCTCCCGTACCGTATACCTACGTATTCTCCTGTACCGTATACCTACGTATTCTCCCGTACCGTATACCTACGTATTCTCCCGTACCGTATACCTACGTATTCTCCCGTACCGTATACCTACGTATTCTCCTGTACCGTATACCTACGTATTCTCCCGTACCGTATACCTACGTATTCTCCTGTACCGTATACCTACGTGTTCTCCTGTACCGTATACCTACGTATTCTCCCGTACCGTATACCTACGTATTCTCCTGTACCGTATACCTACGTATTCTCCCGTACCGTATACCTACGTATTCTCCCGTACCGTATACCTACGTATTCTCCTGTACCGTATACCTACGTATTCTCCCGTACCGTATACCTACGTATTCTCCCGTACCGTATACCTACGTATTCTCCCGTACCGTATACCTACGTATTCTCCCGTACCGTATACCTACGTATTCTCCTGTACCGTATACCTACGTATTCTCCCTGTACCGTATACCTACGTATTCTCCTGTACCGTATACCTACGTATTCTCCCGTACCGTATACCTACGTATTCTCCTGTACCGTATACCTACGTATTCTCCTGTACCGTATACCTACGTATTCTCCTGTACCGTATACCTACGTATTCTCCTGTACCGTATACCTACGTATTCTCCTGTACCGTATACCTACGTATTCTCCTGTACCGTATACCTACGTATTCTCCCGTACCGTATACCTACGTATTCTCCTGTACCGTATACCTACGTATTCTCCCGTACCGTATACCTACGTATTCTCCCGTACCGTATACCTACGTATTCTCCTGTACCGTATACCTACGTATTCTCCCGTACCGTATACCTACGTATTCTCCCGTACCGTATACCTACGTATTCTCCTGTACCGTAT